>NC_052351.1:39607783-39749414 GCF_009727055.1 Benincasa hispida | reverse complement strand
TTAAAAAAATTAGATAATATTTATTCATTTACCAGATGACCCACAGCTGCTCTCGGACGAGTGACGTAGCGCCTTGTGATATTATTATACCAATGAATATATTCTGGAGTGACATCTGTGTCAAACTGTTTAAGAGAAACCCCCACTGCAATAAACCTTGCACGATAGTGTCATCGCACTACCAAATGTGCAACTTTTTCGGACCAATCTCTAGTCCTTAGGTCAATATCATGCAGTACGGGTTCAATATTACAAGGCGATGAGATATCCTGCTGAAAACCGAATTGTCTCATTACCCTGTCAGGAAGATGCCACTCACCAATGTGAAAACATATGAGAGGACTCATCGTTCGCCAAATGACCATTCGTACAAAAATTAGGCAAAGTATGCACAATAATTTTGTACGGCTCCCAAATAACCTGAAACACAAAATATTATATTAGAGAATATTAAAGACAAATACAATAAAAATGTGAATAAAATAATCAATTAGGTTTAGTGTAATGTACCTGTTCAGGTTGAAGCAGATCAAACATATATCTATACTGGTTGACTACATGTGTGGCTGTGCTAGTCACACAAATTTTGTCTCTCCACCTAAATTTTTAAATTAATAATTTAGAATTTAAATTAACTAGATCAGTGATATAAAAATTAAATTGAATTAAAACAACATGTCAAGAACCGTAGGCTCGTCCAACTAACTGAGCATCATTAACATGATGTAGCTGTGGAGCCATTGTTGGAAATCGCTCCCAAGCCCATAGTTGCAAAAGTATGAGAGACCCAACTATCTCTCGAACCTCAGGTCTTGTTGCTTTACATAGTTGTCTATACAACCATGTCAAGCATGCTCCACCCCACGAATACCACCCTGCATTATGGAGGTTAGCTAACAGTGGCAGGAACATCAAGTGAACAAAATGACTTGATTTATCTGAAAACAGACTTCCACCCATCATTTGTAGTATATATGCTCGGCATATCTTATGACAGTTTCCTCGTCTGCATCATCTGTGAGCTCACGAAATTGTGTTCCTAACAATATTAAACTTAACCTCGATCCTTTAATCTTGTCGGCAGGTGGGGTCGTACCGAGGTACAGTTGACAAACTTCTAATTAGTCATCGTACATCACTCCGGTGACCGGTTCACCGTCAACAGGTAACCCCAACAACACTTCTATGTCTTGTAGAGTGATAGTGCACTCTCCAATAGACATATGGAATGTATGCGTCTCGAGCCTCCATCTCTCGACTAAGGTTGTGATCAGATGCCAGTCCAACTGAATAAATCCTGCCTCTCGACGTCTGCAAGATATTTCTCCAGTAGTACGATCTCGCCATATAACATATGATCGATGAATGGACTGGTCGTACAAAACATCGGGATCAACAGGTCTTGGATTTATCTTGACGCTCCAATGCATCCCTTATTTCTGCTATTCTTTTCTCGAAATAGTTCACGCATTTGAAGAATGTTATCTGAGCAAGAGCATTTATAGGCAACATTCGAGCTCCTTTGAGGACTCCATTTATGCACTCTGATAGATTTGTCGTCATCCACCCATATCTGAATCCTCCATCATGTACAAGTCCATTGCTCTAAACTAATGTTGTCAAAAAAAACTTAGATAGCTCCGATTTATTCCTTTGATATCTTCAATTGCTTTGTTGAAATTTTGAATTTGAAACTGACACCCGACACGATAAACATAAACTGACACCCGAAAAGTTCACGTTATCACAACGAGATGGATTGGACAGAACCAACTACTCGACAACGATGTGGATTTTGTAACCAATTAGAACATAATCGAAGGAAGTGTCATTCGTTACTAAGACGGGCTCTAGATAGTTAGGGATTGAATAATAAATAATTTTTTTTATTATATATTCATTTTATTGTATTATTCAATTTTTATTATAAATTTATTGTATATTCAATTTTTTTAATAATAATCTACTGTATATTCATTTTTTTTTTTGGTAATCAAATAAAAGTTTTACATTATAATAATCTAATTATTTCAATTTATAGTGATAATAATCTAATATATTCAATTTATTGTCTAATGATTATTCAATTATAGTATAATAAATCTAATAATATTCAATTTGTTGTCTAATAAATTATTCAATTATAGTATACATAATCTAATATATTCAATTTTGGTCTAATGATTATTCAATTATAGTAAATAATCTAAATATAATTCAATTTATTGTCTAATGATTATTCAATTATAGTATGATTATTAGCTTTTTTTTCTCTTTTTTATATATATTTCTATGGAAAGTTCAAATAAAGTGAAGACTCTCGCTCTCTCCTAAGATCTTGCTCTCTCACTCTCGCTCTCTCCTAAGATCTCGCTCTCTTACTCTCTCTCTCAATATATCGCTCTCTCTGTTATTGTTGTTATTTTTCCATTAATGATTACTAGCTCTCATTTCTTCTGGAACAATCACAAACACTTTTTTGATTATGGATTTACTTTTTTGTTCGTAGACAAAGCTAATTCGGAATTGTCTTTCATTCCAAGGCATAACTTGTATCCATGCGCTTCATATTCGCCTAGAATTCGCTCCCAGAAATATAGCCATCTCCACCCCCTCAAGTCAATCCCACAAGTCTTCGTCTAATTCAAAATAATAACAAAATGCATAGGTTGTTAGAAGCAGCTCGAGTACACAGATACATATAGTATACCATCTCATTACTTTATTTCCTCTATGAGGGAAAAAGAAAAGTAATAAACCAGCAATCTCGAGGTGGATGTGTGTCGAAACTTCAACCTTCGACAACCTAAGTGAGATTTGCGAGATTTGCGAGATTTCCCTTATCAAGGGTTGAAGTTTTGGCTTATGTATTGTTTCCAAGTTTTTCTTTGTTCGTCGAGTTCTCAACGTTCGACCTCTAGCCTCGAATTCCCAAAACAACAATATTTCTCTAATAAGTTTCAAAACAACAATATTTCTTTAATAAGTTTTGAAAATAATAATATTAATATTAAAGATCTAATTAAAACTATATTAGATAGTAAACCAAAACTGATATGACAAATTTTAATATAAAAATAATAAATTTATACATATAAAAAATTTCTCGCTCTTCTTTCATCCTTTGTTTCTCTCTCTCGTTTGATCTTTTTTCGACGAACTCACCGTGGTTAGTACCAGTGCCACCACCCTCTCTTCCTCCTTCATCACTCCTCTTTTGTCATGCCAATGTTTATTAGAATTACATATTAAGTACTTTTGGTTTTCTAAAATATTTTTAGTTAAAGGATAAAAAATGAAATGTTAGTCCTAAAAGAAGTGAAGTTGAAGGGTTTCTTATTTTTTCCTTCAAATTCTCGGGAAACGAGCTACGACGTGGTCTAGTCATTATTGTCCAACCAATCACACAATGCAAAGTTGCGCTACGGCCTAAAGTAGAAGGACCAATCTACAAGAATACGATCTAAACAATAATTAAAAAAGGAACAGAGAGAGAGTATGAATAAACATCCTTTTAGGTTTGGTTACTTTTTGAATTTTTTGCATATGCATTTTTCAACTCAATTGCCCAAAGAAGTGGTTTTATATGAGAGTGGTGGTGGTACCACGTGAAAGTTCTATGATTCCAACCTAATTCTGCTGACCCCATTTTTTAATCTCCAAGCACAGATAGCAAGAGAGAAAAGAAAGAAAGAAAGAAACAGAGAGAAAGATGGAAGCTCCAGCTCCACAAGCCATAGAAGTCAGTAGCAAGAACCTTGGTGTAGAAGAAGATGAGCAAGATAAAGCTGTGAATGAGTGGTAATGTTTCTCTTGTTATTCAGAATCAATTGAATTCAAATGCGTTTGAATTAATTGGGGTGTTATTGTGATTTGTAACAGTTGTTCTTGCTGTTATGACTGCTCGGAAAGCTGGTTTGAATATTTGT
Source organism: Benincasa hispida (assembly GCF_009727055.1). Classification (NCBI taxonomy): domain Eukaryota; kingdom Viridiplantae; phylum Streptophyta; class Magnoliopsida; order Cucurbitales; family Cucurbitaceae; genus Benincasa; species Benincasa hispida. The sequence goes on along the minus strand of NC_052351.1, from coordinate 39,745,485 downwards.
GCTGTTGGGATGATTGTGAGTGCTAGATGAACATAATTGGGATTTTCAACATCAAGAATGTGTTCTTTTAACTTGTCTTTAACCCTCACTCTCTTCTCCATATACTTGTTGCTCCTTCGATTATCAAATACACCCTTCATTTTCTTCTTACTTTAATTTGTTTCTCTTGTGCCATAATCTCGTCACTTTTTAAATTGTGATAATCTGAATTTTTCAACATATCAATATCACTATTTGTCAAATCTGAACCTAACTTAACTAGTTACGACATTTATATTTGATGATCAACATGTTAGAAATTTGAATAACTCACATCACTATCATTTCTAACCAGTTTTTAATTAATCTTCTAACTTGTTTTATTGTCCTTTTGAGATTCAATTATTTGTAAGAAGAAAAAAAGGGGGGAAAATATTTATGACAATCTTATTTAGATTGAAACTAAGAAACAATCGTGTTAAATTATTTAAAGGTAAACTATAAGTTTAGTCCAACTATCAAAAGTGTATATAGTTCCTAAATTTTAAATCTTATGTCTAACAAAATTGAAAAAATTGTACTGTTGATCATTTTGGAGATCCAAAATTATAAATGCCTCACTTTTTTAAAACATTTGCTAATTGACCTTTTGCTACATTTTACATGTATAAAATTATCAATTTGCCCTTCCTTCAAATTCTTTTCTTTTCTTTTTCTCTCTTTTCTTCTCTAACGAGCAACTTTTTTTCCCTTCTTCTCTGACGAGCAACTAGACCAAATCCTACGAAGTCGCGAATCTTCTTCTCTCCCTCGTTTCAATTTTTGTTACAGAACGAGATTTAGCGAGATTGAGTGAGAAAAGAGAGGAGAGCGAGAGGACGAGAGAGGCTTTTCTTTTTTGGTCAACTCTTTTTCTCTCCCCTTTTTCTGTTGTGTTGCAAAGTGAGACCCAACGAGAGACCGGAGAGTGAGAGTACGAGAGAGTCAATTTACGTGCGCGAGGTTTTCGTTTTGGTAATTTCACTCGGTTCTAACGTCAACAAAGGGTAAAAAAGTTCTCATTTTCAAAAAGTGGGGCAAATCTCATTTTTCCCTCTCAATTTGGGTCATTCGTACAATTTTTTCTAATAAATTCTTCATAATTTTGAAATTTTAAAAATTAGTTTCCTTATTAATTGTAAGTTTGAATTTATATTTAATGGGAACTAATCAAAGTACACCAACTAAATTTGTAACTTAGTTTGATGGTAATTGACATAACATTTTTTAGAGGTCTAAGACCATGTTTACTCCTCCATAATCATTTTTTTTAGAATAGGTGATATTATTATACAACAACAAGGGGATCTTATAGCCCAGGATCAAGACATCAAAGCAACAAAGTACATACAAAGACATGACAACAAAATCCAAACAAAGCCAACAAATAAAACCAGAACAAAATTAAGTAAACTCACAAACCACCCGAAAGAAAGAAAATGAAAAGAGATTTCTTTTAACTGAAAAATGAAAAAAAAAAAAAAAAACTAAAGTAAAAGTGGCCTCCATAATCAATGTTACTGCAACCACAATCTACCATATTTATTCCTCCATAATTATAATTGATTAACTTTACTAAAGTAAAAGTGGCCTAAGTTGGATCTCTAATACTTGCCTTGTTGTGCTAAAATAATTAATTTTGTATTTTAAAAACTAATTTAAGAAAAGAAAATTTCAAAAAGAGGGAAAAAAAAGGGAAATTTGTACGGATGACCCAAAAATTGGGCCCAAAATGTCATATTGCTCATAAACGTAAAAAATTATTTCCGGCTTGCAACTACTTCCGGCTTTCAATCGAATCTTATCGGTAAATCTTTCTTTCAATATGGTTTTTTTTTTGTTTTTTTTTGTTTGGTTTTGGATGTGTCCTGTGGTTGAAGACGAGTAGAAAGAGTTTGTGAGCGAGATAAGTCAGAGTGAAATCGGTAGAGCGACGCCGGAGAGAGCGACACCGGAGAGATAAGTGAACCTATGGTTTTTTTTGTTTGTTTTTCTTGTTTTCGATGTGTTATGTGGTTGAAGACGAGTAAAAAGAGAGAATGTGAGGGAGATAAGGGAGAGCAACACTGGAGAGAGCGAGATTGTGAGAGAGAGCGACACTAGCGAGAGCGATGCTAGTGAGATCCATTCTAGCGAGATTTAAACCGAATGTTTTTTTACATTTTTTTTTAATGGAGTTTACTGATTGAATTTTTTAATAAATGCAAGAGTGATTTAAGATGACTACACATCTTAGAATAGCTGAAGGTGATAGATTTTCTGGTCAAGTAACCAGCTTGGCCCACATTGTCAATGCAAACAAGATTGTCAAAAAGAAGCTCACGCCAATAAAACTTACACCTGGTGATTGGTGCTGATCCATCCGTAATCACTCAGGAGAAGATGAGTGAATATAGGATGCAATTAGCGTGTCAACTATGGGCAAATACTCCATATTTTTTATATGTAACATTGTATTTTTTTATTCTTTGTAAAAACATTCATTTATTTTTTATGTATGTAAAAATATTCATTGTATAATTGAACATATATTTTTTATGAAAGTTCAAAGTTCAAAGTTCAGTATCAGAATTTTATCAGAACACTTGGCCACTGCTCTTTTCATTGTATAATTGAATTTTATCAGTATCAGAATAGAGTACATCCAAAACCAATTATACAACACATCCAATTGAAAGAACATTCATTGTATAATCTTTGTTTGTTATCCATTTTGTTTCAAGTATGTGTTCTGTAAAAACATTTATTGTATAATTGGTTTTGGATGTGTTCTGCTACTGCTCTTATCAGTATCAGAATTTTATCAGAACATGTAAGTTCAAAGTTCAAAGTTCAATATCAGAATTTTATCAGAACATGTATAATTGAGCTTAAAACATTATATGGTTCAAGGTTCAAGGTTCAAAGATTGAGAGAGCGAGATGTTGAGAGAGAGCGAGATTGAGAGCGAGATTGTAAGAGAGAGCGAGATTGAGATAGCGAGATTTAGAGAGCGAGATTGTGTGAGAGAGAGAGATTGAGAGAGCGAGATGTTCAGATTTAGAAGTATTTAGCCACTTGGGATTTTGTGTTCAGGTTTGAGTTTTGATTAGAATTTTTTCTTTTGGTTTTTTTTTTTTCCTTCTTTTTATATTTGAGTGAGATGTAAAATCAGATTGCAGCAGTATAGCAAAATACATATCATCATGCATCTTCAGTGAGGTGGGGATCCACAAAGTTATAGACTATGTCTTGTTTTTTTTAAGGTCACCCTTTTAATTTTTTAAGTTCATCATAATTGTAGCAGTAATGATTGAGGCAAAGTTGTGAGCGTTGTTTAGGAATGCTGTTTGTCCCATCATTTTGGTTTGTTTTTTAACAGATTTGTATTAGAGTTCCTCTTTTTGTTGAATTGTTAGTGTGAAAAACATTCAAGGGATATCCATCTAGGCTCCCTATGAATAAATACCACAAATTCTTCGTCTTTTCTCTTTTCGAGTTAGCTTTCATAACAACGTGAAAATTCTTGTTTGATGCTTTTAGTTTCTGCTTTGAATGTATAGAAGAACAGAAAAGATGCCTAAAAACTTTATATGTTGCACTGTCAGTCCATGTAATTTTTGATGGTGGAACAGGAACAATATTGAAGGAGCAATGCCAATCTCTTCTTTTCCTACTTCAAAATTATCCACCCTCCCTTCACCTTGAATATTGATTCTAATAGAAAATAGAAAGTCTAAGGGTATGCACTTGAATCTCGCTCTCTCTTACAACCTCGCCCTCTCTCAACAATCCCGCTCTCTCTCATAATCTCGCTCTCTCTTAAAATTCTGATACTGATAAGAGCAGTAGCAGAATACATCCAAAACCAATTATACAATGAATGTTCTTACAGAATACAAACACATACTTGAAACAAAATGGATAACAAACAAAGATTATACAATGAATGTTCTTTCAATTGGATGTGTTGTATGATTGGTTTTGGATGTGTTTTATTCTGATACTGATAAAATTCAATTATACAATGAAAAGAGCAGTAGCCAGGTGTTTTGATAAAATTGGGTGTTTTGATAAAATTCTGATACTGAACTCTGAACTCTGAACTTTCATAAAAAATATATGTTCAATTATACAATGAATGTTTTTACATACATAAAAAATAAATGAATGTTTTTACATACATAAAAGATAAATGAATGTTTTTACAAAGAATAAAAAATACAATTGTCCTCTTCATTTCTCTGAACAACATGTGATGGACAATTGGACTGTTGAACACCATATCAACGTCAACAAATCGCCCAAAAACTGTTCTCTTGAACATGGCCAACTGCGTTGGCATGAGCTTCTCTTTGACAATCTTGTTTGCATTGGCAATGTGGGCCAAGCTGGTTACATGACCGGGAAATCTGTCACCTTCAGCTATTCTTAGACGTGTAGCCATCTTAAATCACTCCTGCATTTATTAAAAAATTCAATCAGTAAACTTCTTCAAAAAGAAAAAATGTAAAAAAACATTCTGTTTAAATATCGCTAGAATGGATCTCGTTGGCATCGCTCTCGCTAGAATGGCTCTCGCTGGCATCGCTCTCTTTAGAATTGCTCTCGTTGATGTCGCTCTCTCTGGTGTCGCTCTCTCCGATGTCGCTCTTTCCGGTGTCACTCTCCCTTATCTCCCTCACATTCTTTCTTTTTACTCGTTTTCAACCACATAACACATCGAAAACAAGAAAAATAAACAAAAAAAACCATAGATTCACTTATCTCTCTGGTGTCGCTCTCTCCGGCGTCGCTCTATCGATTTCACTCTCACTTATCTCGCTCACAAACTCTTTCTATTCGTCTTCAACCACAGAACACATCCAAAACAAAAAAAAAAAAAAACATATTGAAAGAAAGATTTACCGATAAGATTCGATTGAAAGTCGGAAGTAGAATCGTTTGCAAGCCGGAAGTAGTTTTTTTGTGTTTATGAGCAATACAGCCATTAGCCTTGGAAAATTTGAATGAATAATAGTTTAGTTTTGGTGGGTTTTCTCAGTAAAAAGGTAAGAAGACGAAGTAAGGGCAAATTGGTAGGGCGATGACGTTAGCAGAGTCAATTGACATTATTTTTTAAAAAGGGTCATGTGACATTTTGGGCCCAATTTTTGGGTCACCGTACAAATTTCCCGAAAAAAAGCCAAGAAAACAAACACACATTATTCCGTGGGACCAGGTAGGGGTGTTCAAAAAATTCGATGACCTGAAAAAATTGATCAACCGAACCTAATCCGTGCGGTTTGGGTTGGGTTGAGTTCAAATAAATAAAGATGTTATGAATTGAGTTGGTTCATGGATTCACCTAATATAATCCAAACTAACTCAAACCAACCCGAATTTATTATTAACTTTAATATATATATATTTTTATTACTTATAACATAATTATTTATACATTTTATTTAATTCTAATATTTTTTGAATAATTTATTCTTCAACAACTATTAAAAGTATTTTGTTTGTACTTTAGAAAGAAAATTTTTATTATATAAATTAAAATTGAGTTGTTAATTTTAATTCAATATATGAAAATAATTAAATTAGATTTCTACATATTAATATTTTACTTTTTTTTAATAAAATTTTAAATAAATGATCCGAACTAATCTAATCCAAATATTTCATAGTTGGGTTGAGTTTATTTTTTAATTACAGTTATTTGGATTGAAAAATCTTAGGAAACAATTAGATTGGGTTAAAAACTCTTTCAACCAAATCCAATCCAACCGAACAATATTCCTAGGACCAGACAGAGACTTCCTTCCACCGGTGCATCTACAGGAAATCTCCGTCAAGTTCGAACACTATCGACCCAACCGATGTCGGAACCAAAGACATCACACACCTGACCGGCGATTTAATAAGAGGGCCGGTGAACTGCGAGTCCTCCGGCAGCCGTCGTTTATAAGGTTTATGGCGAAGGGCATTTCTGCACTTCACATCCGTGAAGCACAAAACTCAATTATTCTTATTCCATTTAGGGATTAGGGTTATTCCAATCATTATCTTTTTTCAAATTACATGCGGACATTTCAACTGAGTTGCTTTCGCTTTCAAACTGCTACGGTCTAAAAGCAGAAGGTTAGGAAGAAAGAAACCCTTTCTTTATTCATTAGAATTCAATCAAGCATGATGCCCTTGACTCTAGAAGAACACAAGTCCTCGATTTTCCCCTTTTCACTTTTGAAATCTACCTACTAAAACAATAATTCAATTAAAGAAAATGGTAAAGTTTGTAATCAGTATTATATGATGTAATGCAAATGGAAGTTTTTCTTTTTTGTCTTTTGAAGGGGAATATAATTTCATTACTACTTCCAAGTTCCAAGGGCTTGATTGGCGCCTAAGCAACAAGCCCTTTATTTTACTGATGATCAAAAGAAGCCTTTCATCAATTTCCTCTTCTTTTCAAATTGCAAACGCAACTATGATTTCTCTTCAATTTCGCTGCATATCGAAGTATCTAGCTTGCTATTTTACAATATGTGATTAAACGCCTGTTTGGATTGAGTAAATGTCTTAGAAGGCTACTTTTCTTTTTCCATTCAAAACGCCTTTTTTAAACACTTGGAAAGTTCATCCAAATAAGCCCTAAATGTATTAAACCACACAGACATTCATGAATGATGTACAAAACAGTAAGGATTAAAAGTTATGCATACAATTCACTTATATCAATGAAGATTTGTGAAAGTTTATATAATAATCTTCATATTGAACCATACGTCATAGTGAGAAAAATGGGGCTTTTATGGTTTCTGTGGTCTATATTGCTCGGAGAATAAGCAAAGATATTTCCTATTTGCGTGGTAGAGTCTGATTCAGCAACAAAGATAGTAGCCAAGTTGGATAAGTACTTTCTGCTAAAGTTGTATATGAAGTCATTAGGTGCGGTGCTCAAATAGGTATCTACTCCCACATTCTCTGCATGGCATGAACTCCTTTTAGGTCTTTATTATACATATTCAACGAAACAATTCATATTTTTCTGCCTCCCCCATTACTTAATGTCCATATATTAATAGAAAATTCGTCTTCTTTAACTTGATTCTTGGCAGAACAAGCCTGCCCTAACTTCCACTATTGGACTGCATACTGATGGAAAGGCATGCGGTGGCAACTCATTATTGGAAACGAGTAAAGAATGGTGAGCCTTGAGTGCAGGTTTTTCTTCACGTGAGAGGAATGAAGTCAAACCTGGGAGTGTTGTAAATTAGTTGCTCCATATAAATATATATATATATATATATTCTTGTTCAAGTGGTGAGCCATGAAAGTGTGATATGCATCACCTTACCACTATAACAATTCTGATTTTCAATGAGATGGGGCCTGGCTTAGCTCTAACAAAATGGTGAGGTTGTACCAAACTCAATCCAAAAACAATATTTTGAGTGGCTGAGCCACTAATCCTATTACACATGCTGAACATTATCACTCTTGCTAACTCCTAGCTTTCTTTTTTCGTATATAAATAGCTGCCGTTGTATACTGATAGTTATACCAAATTTGCAATCATTTATAGTTTCTACTACTTTCTCAGAGCTAATTTGAAGACATGAAGGATAACTCCTCCAAATATGTTGTTTTGTTGCTTATAAGCTTCTTTTTCTTGAATCAGCTCCTTGTGTCCTCACAGCTTGATTATAGGTTTTATGATGCCTCTTGTCCCAACCTAACAAGGATTATCAGATATGGCGTCTGGATGGCAGTTTCTAATGATACTAGGATGGCTGCATCTCTCTTACGGCTTCATTTTCATGATTGCTTCGTCAACGTAATTAATTTTTCTTTATATAATATTGAGTAAACTAGGAGGATGACCATGGGGATACATATATAAATATGGATGACCATGGGATACATATATAAATAGAACATATATTTTTCTTAGTACAACAACTTTGAGGATGAGAGATTGAACTTTTAACCTTTAGGATGGAAGTTCATGTCAATTACCGCTAAGCTAAGCTCACATTGACATTTTGTTTCTGGTATAGGGTTGTGATGGATCATTGTTGCTTGATGACACTAGCACATTTAAGGGGGAGAAAAATGCATTGCCGAATATGAACTCAGTTCGAGGCTATGAGGTCATTGATAATATAAAGGCTGTTTTAGAGAGAGTCTGCCCATCTGTTGTCTCATGTACTGATATAGTAACTCTAGCAGCTAGAGAGGCTGTCTACCTTGTAAGCAAATTTTTTTAGTTCACACATCTCTCTCAAACATCATGCTTTTGTATCTTTCTGAACCTTTCCTTTACAGGCTGGGGGACCATTTTGGCAAATTCCACTTGGTCGCCGAGATGGCACAACAGCAAGCGAGAGTGAAGCCAATCAGCTGCCATCACCAGTGGAGCCATTGGAGAATATCATTGCGAAATTCACTTCGAAAGGCCTTGATCTGAAGGATGTTGTTGTTCTCTCAGGTCACCTTTCTCATCCTTCATCTTTGTACTTCCTCTCAGCTTTAAATCTATGAAAACTATTCTAACCATCATGCACAACTGATGTACAGGTGCACACACTTTCGGATTTGCTCGGTGTATGATGTTCAAGCATAGGCTATTCAACTTTGATGGTGCTGGAAATCCCGATCCAGAACTTGACGTCATGCTGCGACAGAACTTACAGAGCAACTGTCCAAATCAAGAAGACTCCAACAACAAATTTGCCCCCTTGGATGCCTACACGATCAACCGGTTCGACAATGTGTATTACAGAAACTTGGTGAACAAGTTGGGACTCCTGCAGTCAGACCAAGCTCTCATGAAAGACAATACAACTGCTCCTTTTGTGGTTAACTACAGCCGGTACCCATATCTGTTTTACAGGGACTTTGGAGCATCAATGGTGAAGCTGGCAAATACTGGGATCCTTACAGGCCAAAATGGAGAGATTAGGAAGAATTGCAGGGTGGTGAACTAGAAGATGATATATTCCTTTGTAAATTTAACCAACTCAAACTCTCTTTTGATAATAAATTGGCTGTTGGCTTCTATTATTGTTGATGCTTTTGCTGTTGCTTTCTCATCAACTTCCATTCTTCTAGAGTTCTAGTTGGACTGAGTAGTTGAATTTGGGCCCGTATTCGGCCCAAAAGCTCAGCTTCTTCTGGGCCTACTGGTGGTAGGCCAGGCTTCTCCCAATTTTGGCCTTCTCTGCAAAGAACCAAACCATTCAAACAAATTATGATTACAAATTGAAAACTAAGTCAAATAAAAATCAATGTGTTTTTGGAGAAAGAAACGTGTTTGATTGAAAAGTAAACCAAAAGGAAATCACTGGAAGGGATGCTAAGAAACCTATGTAAATGACAATTTCATCCTCGTAGATGAGCCTTATAGATTTCAGTCAAATTAATAATAATAATAATAATTTTGTTTTGTTCTTTTAAAAATAATAAGATTCTAGAACAAACGAATATACCGGAACTAAATGTCAAAGGAGATTATTTTGCTAAAGCATGCTATAGCAAAATTCCACTTCTAGAAAGGAAACTAACAAAATATAATTTCGCCCACAATCAAATAAAACAAACAAAAAACAATCATATTAGAATAGTTTATAAGTTGTGTGCAATTTTGGTTCAGCAACATATTAAAATGGGTATATAAGTTAAGTGTAACTTTTTGTACCCATCGTGTATTTTCTTGACAGAAAGTTATTATTATTATTTATCCATACAAATTAACCTATAAACATTACTTCTAAAATTTGTAAAAAAATATAAGATCTAAAATTATACATTTAAAAGTACATAGACTAAAACATAGCCATTTATAAATTACAAGATCCAAATGGCATTTTAACGTCCAAATTATATTATTAAATAAAATTACCCATTAGCTTCAAACAACTAGGAAAAAAATTAAAATAAATTGAACTATATTTGTATTGTTTAGAATTAGGACTAAGTGGCATGAAAAGTTTATCGAGAGACAAATCAATATTATAATTTAGGAGGGATGGATGTTATTTTAAATTATTACAATTCAATATGGGAATACAATCTTAAAAATTCATTTATTGAATAAGAATACAAAATAATAATACATACTAAAATTGATATACACCTTGAGCGGTGTTTAGTATCTATATTTTCTTGTGTGTGTGGATATGTATATATATTAAAGGGGAAAATTCCAAGTTGTGAAGCAGTTGAAATATATATATCATTTTGAGGAGAAAGAGGTAAGCCATCATTTTAATTGCTTAAGTGATTACGTCATCGTGCTTCATTGTCTGGTTCATGCATTTGCAAGAGCTTATGTCATTATCCTAAAAGGATTTTATCATCACTACAAGTGTTGGTATCTCAACATTTAAAAATGTCAAGATAAATTCTTAATATCAATAAATGATATAAGAAAATGACATAATTACAATACTTTAAAATTCAATGGAGAAATCAATTTTTAGCCCTCACTTTAGTAATTAAGATGGATCCATTTTACCAACTTCTATAAGCATGGTACTTTAATCTTAAACTTGAACAAAGTGGTACAATTTTAACTTTATTGACTTTTATTCAAAGAATAGTAAAAAAAAAAAAAAAAAACATCTATGTTTAATAAATAAACATATATTTGATAGTGATATAAAATTGATCGAACATACAAAATTTAGATAGGAATTTCGTTGAAATATATGGTTAGATATACATAGTAAAAGAAAGTGAAAATTTGGTGAAGATTTGAAACAAAAAATGAATTTAATTGTGTAGATTAAATTCATTGTTTAAAAACTTTCAAATTGAATTGAAACTTTAAATTAAAATGACGTTTCATGTATGAAAGTTAAATCTGTAGTTTTTTTTTTTTTTAAAAAAAAAAATTGAATGAATTATGTTTGATTTTTGTCAAGTTAAATTCTACTGGAGTTAGTCGTTGTATCCTGTTGAGACGATCGTTGTAGCCTGCTTGCAGCTCGTACAGAGCGAATAATTGTCTTTAGGACAATGCTTACCAAAAGCATGACTCGACTACATTTTGAGTCTCCAAAGATTTTGAAGTTCTTTCAAGTCTTTGGTTATTTTCATATCTAAGTCTTGTTACACCATCTGGATTTCGTTTGAGTTTGAATATTATACATTGAGTGTATTGTTTCTAGTAATTGAGGTGTAATCAGTTTGCTAGTTTTTTCAGTTCTATATATTACCGTTTTACCCCAACAATCTGAAGACAATTAGTATTTTTGAACTAATGACTATAAACTCCTCCACCAATGATGCTACTTCTACCATCATTGGATCACCGATTGTCAAACCTCATGATGAAAAACTAGAGAAGATCAAGGGAGACAATTTCAAGAGATGGTAATAAAAAATGATCTTCTATCTCACCGCACTGAATCTTGCTCATATTTTGAAGGAAGATGCCCAATTATCCAGCCAGAAGCTGTAGCTCCTGAAACAGAAGCTACAAAGCATGCAAGCATGCAACTAGACTTCTTGTGCTGTAGGTATATACTTAGTGATCTTGAGGATACTTTATATAATGTCTATTGTAATGCCTATAATACATCACAATTATTGTGGGAGGCATTAGATAAGAAGTACAAACTAGAAGATGCTGGTACTAAGAAATTCCTTGTGGAAAAATTCTTAGATTATGAGATGATTGATACCAAGTTGACAGTCAATTAGATGGAAGAATTGCAAAATAGCATCCGTGATTTGCAAAGTGAAGGACAGGATATCAGTGAGCCATTCCAAGTTGCTGCTGTGATTAAGAAGTTGTCTCATTCCTAGAAGGACTTCAAATGCTATCTCAAACACAAGTGAAAGGAGTTATCCATGGAGAATCTTGTGGTAAAACTCCATATAGAAGAGGATAACAAAAAAGGAGATAAAACTCCGCTAGAAGTTGAAGCAAGGCTCACATTGCTGAAACTTCAAAACATAAACCCAAAAAGCAGAATTTCAAGAAGAAAAATGTGAATCATGGGTCAAGGAATGATGGTAGCAAGCGCATTTGAGGGAATTGTTGGGTTTGTGATAAGAATGACCATATTGCTACAATGTGTAGGCACAAAAAAGGGATAAAGTTCCAACAATCAAGCCAATATCATGGAAAATGATGATTTGGTTGTCATCATTTCTGAGGTAAATATGACTTCAGACATCAAAGATTGGTAGATTGAACTGGTGCTACTAGGCACATTTGTAAGGACAAATCATTTTTCATTATATATACAAAGAGAAGTTAGATGGCATCAATAAGCTGTACATGGGAAATGCTTCAATTGCCTTAGTAGAAGACAAGGGAAAGGTCTTGCGAAAATGGACTTCTAGAAAGATACTTACCCTTAATGATGTATTACATGTGCTATATATTCGAAAGAATCTAGTGTCAGGAACCCTACTTAACAAAAATGGGTTCAAGTTTGTATTTGAGTAAGATCAAATTTATTCTGAAAAAAGGGGGTATGTATGTAGGAAAATGCTATCTAAGTGATGATATGTTTAAATTGATTGTACTGGCACAAATGCCAAAGAATAATAATAATATCAAATCTTCTGCTTATATTGTTGAGTTGTATGATGTTTGACATTCTAGATTGGGGCATGTCAATTATCGTTCTTTAAATAGAATGGTAAATTGACGACTATTGCCAAATTTAACATTGATAATAGACACAAATGCGAAATTTATGTTGAATCAAAGTTTACTAGAAAGTCATTTCCATTTGTGGAAAGAAGTAATGAGTTACTTGATTTAATCCATAGTGATATATGTGACATGAAAAGTACTCCCACGTGAGGTGATAAGAGATACTTTGTCACATTCCTTGATGATTGTAGTAAATATTGCCATGTATGTTTATTATATAGTAAAGATTAAACAATTAATGCTTTTAAAACATATAAGGCGGAAGTTGAAAATCAACTTGAGAAGAAAGTAAAGGTGTTCAGATTAGATAGAGGTGTTGAATATGAATTATCATCACTTTATGAATTTTGTGAAGTTAATAGTATAATCCATCAAATTACAACACCTTATACACCATAACAAAATGGTGTAGCTGAAAGAAAAAATCGAGCATTAAAGGACATGGTTAATTGCATGTTAAATAGTTTAGGTATATCTCATAATTTGTGGGAGGAAGCTTTGTTGATAGCAAATTTTATACTAAATAGAATTTCACATAAGAAGACTAATAAGTCGTTTTATAAAGTGCAGAATGAAAAGTTCCCTCATATAAAATACTGAAAGTGTAGAGGTGTTTGAAAAGGTACAAGTTCCTTTACCTAAGTAAACCAAACTTGGGTCTAAGACAATTGATTGTCCTTATAGGCTATGCAATGCATAGTGCTGCTTATAGATTCATGGTGATTAAATAAAAAATATCTGATATCAATAAATAATAACATAATGGAATCTATTGAAGTTGAATTCTTTGAGGATATTTTTCCTTTAAAGGAGGAAATACATAAAACTATTGGTACCAAAAGAATTAATGAGGCTAGCTCTTCGAAAGGTCAACACAACCAAAATACTAAGTCTGAACCTAGAAGAAGCAAATGAGCTAAGAAGCTACTTCCTTTGGACCTAATTTTGTAACTTATATGATAGAAAGTGAGCATCAGACTTTACAAGAAGTTGTATCATCTTTTGATGCATCTTATTGGAAGGTATCTATCAATAGTGAGCTAAAATCCATTTTATAAAACAATACATGGGTATTGGTTGATTTACCTCCTAGGAGTAAATGAATTTTTAAAAGAAACCTAAAGGTTGACGACACTATTGATAAGTACAAAACCCAGTTAGTAGCTAAAGGTTTTTGCCAAAAAGAAGGGCTTGATTTCTTCGATAACTACTCTCCAATGACGAGGATTACATCTATAAGGATGTTAATTGCAAGAATTTATACAAAATTTGGAAGTATACCAAATGGATGTAAAAACTGCATTTTTAAATGGAGATTTAGATGAAGGAATTTATATGGAAGAACTTGAAGAGTTTGTTGTTAAAAGACTTAAACAAAGTTTGTAAACTTGTTAAGTCTCTTTATGGGTTGAAACAAGCACCTAAGTAATGACATGAAAATCTTGATGACACTATGTTATCAAATGGATTTAAGATAAATGAGTGTGATAAATGTATCTATGTTAAAACCATAAATCAAGAATATGTCATTGTTTGCTTGAATGTGGATGATATGTTAATAATGGGCACAAATAGAAATGTTATTGATTCCACTAAAAGGATGTTGAAACCAAACTTTGATATGAAAGACCTTGGTCTTGCTGATGTTATCCTTGGAATTTAAATAACAAGAAATGCAAGTGGATACATACTTTCTCAATCTCATTATATAGAGGAAGTGTTAAGAAAATTTGATCATTTGGAGAGTAAGCTGACTATTACTCCATTTGATCCAACTTGTAATTTGAAGAAAAATAATGATGATGTGTCTTCTCTAGAATATTCTAATGTTATTGGTAGCTTAATGTACATAATGAATTGTACAAGATCTGATATTGCCTATTCAGTAGAAAGGTTAGCAAGATACTCTAGCAATCTTGAGCATGATCATTTGGAATGCGTTAGTTAGAGTTCTAAGGTATTTGAAGTACACTCTAAATTATAGATTACATTATATGAGGTATCCGCATGTTCTGGAAGAATTTAGTGATTCGAATTGTATTTTTGAAAGCATGGAGACTAAATCAACTAATGGGTATATTTTTACCTTAGGTGGAGCAGCTATATCATGGAAATCTTCAAAACAGACGTGTATAACACTATCTACTATAGAATTGGAGTTTATAGCGCTTGATAAAGTAGGAAAAGAAGATGAATGGTTCAGGAATTTTCTTGAAGATATTCCATTATGACCAGAGCCTCTAAGTGCAATATGTATTTATTGTGACAATTTACGGTTTCTATGAAAGCCAATAACATTGTCTATAATGACAAGTCACGATATATTAGACTCAAACATAATTTGATAAGGCAATTGCTCTCTAATGAAATAATTTCTATTGATTATGTGAAGTCGAAAAAGAATATTGCAAATCTTTTGGTGAAAAGTTTGTCATGAAAGCAAGTCACATATACATCGAGGGAAATAGGGCTAAAGCCTATGAAATGAGTTATATACTGGTAACCTAACTTAGTTGACTGGAGATCCCAAGATCTAAGTTCAATAGGTAAACTAGTTAGATAATTCATAGTTCACACACTAAGAAACTTATAGTTTTTTCTCATTTCTATGATGTTCTAGAGTGTGTGATATGTTATGTTAAGGTTATATTGATATCTTATTTTATAAATGGCTTATGTTCTCTAAAGCTCTCATGAATTCAGGATTTTGTACAAAACGAGTTGGGTGTGATATTTTTTATCTCAATTCACCAATGAGAAGGATAGATCCAGAGCTTAGTCTCACTATTCTTCGGTAAATTCAATGGATATTCAATAAGGAAGGTTCAAGTCTAGAAGACACATCTCCTGATGCATAGCTTGTTTGTTTGCTCTCAATAGTTTTGTTTGATTTTTCTCATTTTCTTTCATGTGGGGGATTGTTGGATAGATATAGTGAAAGAAAGTGAAAGTTTGGCGAAAATTTGAAACATGAACTGAATTTAATTGTGTAGATTAAATTCATTGTCTAGAAACTTTCAAATTGAATTGAAATATTAAATTAAAATGATGTTTCATGTACAAATTTAATATATATGAAAGTTAAATTTGTAGTTTTTTTCAATTTGAATGAGTTATATTTGATTTTTGTCGAGTAACAATTTAATTAAGTTAAATTTGACAAATGTTTCAATTTTTATATTTATTTGATATTATTTTGTAATTTGGAGAATTACCAAGTTGCTATTCATTTGTAGCATCCCATTCTAAATTGAAGAGTTCTCTCATTTCCTTCTCTTTCTTTCTTTCTTTTGTTCTTGAGTTAAGTTGAGAGCAAGTTTCCAAGAGTTCTACTATATCCAAGTAGTTCAAGGTTGTAGTTCTACCGGAGTTAACCATTGTATCCTGCTGAAATAATTATTGTAATTTGCTTGCAGCCCGTGCAGAGCGAATAATTGTCTTCAGGACAACGTTCACTAGAAACATGTCTCGATTATGTTTTGAGTCTCCAAAGATTTTGAAGTTCTTTGGTCAATTCTGGTTTTTTTCATATCTAAGCCTTATTAGACCATTTGACTTTCGTTTGAGTTTGAATATTATACATTGTGTTTCTAGTAATTGAGGTTTAATCAGTTTGCTAGTATAGTTAGTTCTATATATATCATTTTCCCCAAGATATATATGTGGATTCTAATAAATTTATTTCAAGTTAATTCTATGTATCGGTCAAACTTAATTTTGTCCCTATTTCAAATTTAGTTGATATTAGTGAGTTTTGAAAGATAATTTTACCTTTTTTTGGGGGGGTTAAAATTTGGTAGGTGAACTTAGTAAAAAATGAATTAAAAGATAAATATTTGTGCACTTTTCTAAGTTCTAGGTTTCGTTTCACAATTGATGCATGTAAGAGTTGTTGACAATTGAAATACAACTTGAAGGTAAAAATTGATTCCCTCGATTTATTAATTTTACTAATTTTGAATCTAAACATTTGTCTTCTAAATTTATGAATGGCCGGAAAGAAAATATTTTTTTGACCCTAAAATTTATAAAATTATGATTTTCATTTAAGCCCACGTTTCGAAACATATAAATTAAATGAAAACTAAACTTGAAATTCAAGATTAAATTATTTAAAATGGTTTAATATTTTAAAATCCAAGGAGATACTCAAAATAATGGTTTTTTTTTTCTCCAAAATTATTTGTAAAAATATATATCATGACATGTGAATAAAAATTTAGTTCTCGAGACTTGGTAGGGTTTATATGGTTAGAAAAGAGAGGTTGAAAGATATAGATTGACTCACGCTGCGGATGATAGTACTTAGACAAGGTAAACGATAGCTCAATCAAGTAGACGATAGGTAGCAAACGACAGTGGCAAGCCAAGTTTTCCTTGTATTTGAAATGTACATAGGTGAGGTATTTATATAATATGGAATCCCTAATTTGGGATTGCAAAAATAACTCAACAAATACAAATAGTTAGAGATTTGGTTGTAGCCAACCTATTCCTTTGGTAAGTCCTATTCTTTTGGTAGATAGGCAAGACTTTATGTATTTTCTTAACCTATGTTTCCAATTTAGCAACCCATATTTGGATGGCTTCCCATTATGCTGCCTAGCTATTTTATCTTCTTTAAAATGCATTTCCTTTTGCCGTAAAAAAATGCACTTTTTAAGATTTATAATCAAAAGAGATATATTTTAGGAAAATTTTCACTGATAAAAAAATGATAAGTTATTTATAAAAAATAAAAAAAATAAAAAGTGATAGATACTGATAGACATCTATCAACGTCTATCAATGATAGACTTTTATTACTTTCTATCACTATAGTATCAATGATAGATTTCTATCAATTTCTATCATCGATAGACATTGATAAACTTCTATCAGTGTCCATCAATGATAAACTTGTAGTGATAGAAGTTGATATACTTTTCAGCATCTATCTGTAATAGACATTGATAACAATGTCTATCACAACTATCTAAAAGCAACAAAATCCAAATCAGTATCCAACTTTATAGGTAATTCAATTTTAACACCCAAACTTAATGGGTGTTCAAGAACCAAACAAAATGAACTTAAAACGGCCAAAATCGTATCCCTAATAGCCAAAAATCCGACGAACTCTAGGCTGACAATGACGAAGATTGGGCTACACGGATCTAAGAGTTAGAGGAAGAGAGAGAGTGAATCGGGTAGAGAGAGAAAAATCGGCACACAACTAGTGATGTACAACTAGATCTGCAATGTAGACTCAAATGACGGTGGATCGACGGTTGGGCATCAATGTGGTGGCTATTGGACATTAGAGTGCATTGGTAAGAGAAAGAAACCAAGATCAAATCAAAGAAGAAGAAGAAAGTGCATGGGTTAGAGAGAGAGACCAAGATCGGACCGAAGAAGAAGGAGAAGGAGAAGGAGAAGGAGAAGATGGAGAAGGAAGAAGACAAAGAAGATAGAGAAGAAAGAAGATGATTAAATCTTACTATTTTATGTAAATAATTTTCTTTACATTTCTATTTTTGAAAACCTCCTTATATTTTACTACACTAGAATAAAAATACATAACCCAATTTAAATCTTTTTCTAGGTTTGTTAAAAGGCTGATCTTGATATGCCCTTTCTAAAAAAATGGCTATTTTATTTTTTTATAAAAAAAAAAGAAGAAACAAAATAGCAATTATGTTCTACAAAGTTGCTTTCCACTTTGAGTAGTTGTTCTCAACTCAAATAAAATAAATGCTTCTATGGATGATGAGATAAGTAGATTGGAAAATTTCAAAAAAAAGATTTAGTAGTTGGATGAGCTCATGGTATAATTTTGATTAAAATGTCATTTTGATCTCTTAACTCTAGAGACATTCTATTTTTAGTCTATATGTACTATTAAAATGTCCTATATTAGTCTTTGTACTTTTAATAAAATCTTAAATTGTAGTCTTAGTTTAATAATAATTTGTATTCTAAAATTTATTGTGAAAAGCCTGGTAAATAATAAAATATTTTTCTTTTAAAAAATCAACAATAAACTAACGTAAAGAGTCAACTTGAGATTTATTAAAAGTAGATGAACTATATTTTAAGGACTAAAATAATATTTTAACCAAAATTTTCTTAATTAATTTTTGAAGAAAACTTAATAGACATAATAACATGATACGTCACAAGAATTTGCACACCAAGAAGGTTGTTTCCCTATTGGCTATAAATTGTTTATTTCTCCTTTTCTTGAATAGGTAAAACAGCACGTGATTGTGCCATTTGGAGGAAAGAAAAACTCCATGCTTTAGAATTTGAAAACTTCATCAATTGTTCAAGATTATAAAAATTCAGTAAATGCCAACTGATAAGCTATTTAAAATTTAATATTCAATTATAAAAATTTGAAATTAAAGCCTTAAATATAAGCTAACCAATTAGGACATGATGATCACCATAAAAGTACAACAACCAAACATTCCAACTCCCTAACCTAACAAAAATAAATGGCTAACACAATCATGAAAACAACCCACACACTATAGTTTTGTTTCACACATATCTAACACCCTTCCTAATTTAATTTAAAAGTTTAGTCATTTGGATCGAAACTACACGTTTTAATTTAGATAGTTGAAATATAATCGGAAGAAGAAATAACTAGACATAGATCCTATTTTAACAATTAATTATTAAACAACATTTGATTAATATGCTTATGTGGTAAGGCATGATGTTATTATTCCCTTTAATTGATTTGACCTATCCTTTTCTTGAGCCACAAGTCACACTACAACCACCATCAATTTTAACGAATCAAACATGGTATTATTTCAAAATAAGTTACAATATAATTAGATATTAAATTTAATTTTTAGTAACCATTATTCAAATGCTGAGGTATATATATATATATACACACACAAATATCATTCAAGGAAGATTAAATAGAAATACAATAGGTATTACTCATCATCTCAACCGGGTGTTTGTGCCTAAGTCTATTAATTTTATTAAGTGCCGATAAATCTTTAAACATGTTAATCATTTTCATATATTTAATATTTTTTAAAATTCACACATTTATTAAATATAAATTTGAAAGGACAAGATTTTATAAATTCGATGCAAAGTTCAATATTATATCTAATGAAAGAATTCTAAAATATTAAATATCACACAAAGACGTGTAAGATACAAAATTAAAAGTTCACAATTTTTTTCGAAATTTAAGCTTCATGTATTTATTATAATTTTAATAAGTTTAAAAACTAAAATTCCATTTAATAATCATTTGGTTTTTTTTTTTTTTTTTTTTGTTTAAATTTAAGCCTACTTCCTTTCAATTTCTTACAAGGTTTTATTCTTTTTGAGCAATAAAGTTGAATTCTTAACCANTACTTCCTTTCAATTTCTTACAAGGTTTTATTCTTTTTGAGCAATAAAGTTGAATTCTTAACCAAATTCCAAAAAACAAAAAAAAAGTCTTTAAAGATTTGTTTTCTTATATACTTTAAAAACTAAAATTCCATTTAATAATCATTTGGTTTTTTTTTTTTTTTTGTTTAAATTTAAGCCTACTTCCTTTCAATTTCTTACAAGGTTTTATTCTTTTTGAGCAATAAAGTTGAATTCTTAACCAAATTCCAAAAAACAAAAAAAAAGTCTTTAAAACTTTTTTTTTTTTTTTGAGTTTTCAAAACTTTTG
The DNA here is from genome assembly GCF_009727055.1 of Benincasa hispida. Lineage (NCBI taxonomy): Eukaryota > Viridiplantae > Streptophyta > Magnoliopsida > Cucurbitales > Cucurbitaceae > Benincasa > Benincasa hispida. The sequence continues at coordinate 39,725,146 of NC_052351.1, read as the reverse complement.
TTGGTTTTTTCAAAAGGTAGTACTTGAATGTATCTTTATACTGTAAAAAAATAATTAACATATTTCAAAAAAATAAGTAAAATAATTCGCCACATATCATAATATGATAGAATAATTTGGTGGGATGTACAAAAATAGGTGCTTCTCAGGATGTATTAAGTATTTTTCTTTTAAAAATATTGGAAGAAATTATATAACGAAAAAGTCATTTAAGGATGGAAGAAGTGTTTGTAGACTAATTTTTTTTTAAAAAAAAACAAAAAAACAAAGGCCTCAATTGCTTGGTAACAATTTGGCTTTTTGTTTTTTAGTTTTAGAAATACAACCTATAAATATCATTTTCACCTCTAAATTTCTTGTTTTCTTATCTACTTTCTACTCATGTTTTCAAAAACCAATCCAATTTTTGAAAACTAAAAAAGTAATTTTTAAAAACTTGTTTTTGTTTTTGAAACTGGCGAAGAATTCAACTTTTGTATAATTGTACTTAAAAAGATGCAATTTATTGTAAGAAAATTTGAGAATATAGATTTAATTTTCAAAAATAAAAAAAAATGAAATTATTATTAAATGGACATAAATAGTTAAATGAGTAATTTAACGAGTATTTTTATTCAACAAGGAGTTGCATTTCCATGATTGCAATTGAAAATGTACTAATCAAACTTCTACTTGTAAACAAGAGATCTTTTAGCCGAATGTTTGTTTGTAACCTTGAGTTGTTTGAGTATTAATTGAGCTTCTTATAATTTGGCAATACAGAAACACACACTAATATATAAGCAATTTTGAAATTTCCCTCAATTATTTTATATATACTAGTTAGAGAATAGGTGCTGATTTAAAATCTTTAAAATATAAGTTTTTAAATAAATATTTTTTTTGTTACATTATATTAGTAAATATCTAACATTAAATTTTAAAAGTAATGAAAGAGATGATGATTAAAACTATATATATATATATAGCCAAAATAAGTATAGCTCAATCAAAGTGCTTGTACCATCAAGTTCAAAGTTAGAGGTTTGATTCTTCCACCTACATATTTATCTAATATCTTTGCAAAAAATAAATAAATGTTAAAAAAATTTGAACCATAATTTTGTAGAGTGAAATATAATATGTTAAACGAATATAATTTTTGTAAATATTAGACATTATAATTTCTTAATTATAAATCATTTTAATGAAGGTATACACTTGAGATTCTTTTTAATATGAAACTATATCGTATCTACTAAAATATTGTGGAATTTTATATATTCAACTATTATTTTATTATTTTGATCTTTCTTAATAAAAAAAATAACAATTCGAAACAAAGAAACTAATATTTAATTCTTTTGAAATTTACTTTAATGATTTTTTTTTTCTTTCAAAATGTTAACGATAAACATTGAATTCAAACGAAGGGAGCAAAACAATAATGAAATACAAATTTAAAATAATATAAATAGACAGAGGAAGAAATTGTTAAATTATATTTATATGTGCTTTTAAATAAGATATCAATCAACAATTATTTTTTTAAAAAAATAGAAAATAAAAAAAAATAAAATTATGTGTAGTTATTGTGTGAAGAAATTGGATTGATTAAAAGATGTGTATAAAAGATTTTAAATTACAACTTACTAAATCTTTAGTAATAAAAATTAAAAAAGAGAAAAACAAAGAATATTAAGACAAAATAGAATTGTCGAAAGATCTAATGAAAAAGTAGAATGTAAAATTAAATGGAAAAAACCTAAAATATTAGGACACGAGATAAGATTTATTGAAAAATCTAAAAGCAAAAAGGGAGGTAAAATAAAATGAAAAAGAAAATGGATGGATGGTATGTAAGGAGTATGAAGGGATGTGAGTAGTGCGAGGGTAAAATCATCTTTATTGAAATAAATTAGGGACAAAAAGAAAAATTCAAAATTCTCCCCTCTTAACTTATTTTAATATATACTAGTATAACAACACGTGCATTACATGTGAATTTGAATGGTTTAAAATTATTGCGTATGAATATATTTACGTATTATTATTTTTATCAATGGAACTATATATAAAATTAATTAATTTTATTTTTTAAAATAAAGTTTTATAAAATACAAATGAGATAATTTTGATATAAGGTACATTGCATAAGAGATGAGGAAATTAAATTAAAAAACTGAAAATTTTTATTATCTCAAATGATTTGAATAGTCATGTGTCTTTAATATATATATTATTTTAAATATTTAGGTTTGATTTTATAAATCTCAACCTTTATCAATAAGAGTATATATATTTTTAGATGAACTCTTAAATAGAATTTTCAAAATTGCACACATTAAAAAATGTTAATAAATCTTCATTAGTTAAAGGATTATATGTCCATCCTTTTACATCAATCCTTAATAATTAAATTAAAATAGAAGTGTTAAAGTAGACATTCACACTTGCTAATTTATTATTAATAGTTAAAGTATTTTAATATTTTTTAACATAAAAAACAAATAATTAAAGATTAATTCATATGTTGATCTAGGATGTAATATAGTAACAAAATTACTAGGATATAATAATATTTTACTTTACTTTAACCTCTTTTATTGCTCACTTACTAATTTGTTTCATTTATGCTAACTTCTAAGCTCGGCAAACTTTTAAAATCATTTCATACTTAATAAATAACTAGAAATTAAAGAATTCATTTTTTTAAAAAAAATCTATTAGAAATCATTGTCTGTCAATTTGTTTCATATTGCCTACCTAAATAACTGAACAAACATTAAAAAAATTCAAAACTTTTAGTTACTTCAAATAATTTTTGTGGAAATGAGTTTCATACTTAAATATAATTGCAATTTGATAATGCAATTTAAAAAAGAATAAAAATGGAGTAAGATGCTGATAGACGTCTATCATTGATAGATGCTAATAAAAGCCTATCGATTTTGATTTGGAGTTACATAAGAACGTTTTTTTTTTCATGTACCTATTCTTTTTTTAACAAAGAGTACGTACAATCATGAAAATAGTCTTTACAAAAAAAATTAAAAGCAAAGAGGGAAGTAAAAAATTCTCGATATATATATATATTATAAATAATTTCACATATATATTTTTATTTCTAAGAATTTTCCTTAAAAAATGTATTAAAACAAATTAAATATTCTAAAAAGGGAATTTTCCTCGCCAAACTCCACCATTTCGTCGAACTGCATTTACTAATACACCAAAACAAAAAACACAAAATAATTTATTAATCAAAGAAGATCGATCTCCAAGTTTGAAGAATCAATAAAATAAAAGGAGAATAAATATAATAAAATTAGATTATGGAGAAAAAAAGAATAGTTGGTTGGGTTTTTCAAATTTTAAAAGATTAAACTGTTTTTCTTATAGAAGATTTATCTACCATTTTCAACTTCTCTCCATATCCCCCGCTAAAAAATCTTTTATATTAACATCTCCCAACGAAATTAAATAAACATAAATTTTGCCTCAAAATTTTGTACAAATCATAAGTCGGTAGGATATTATATTTCTATTTTGTCGGTAGAATACTATATTTCTATTTTATTTCATATATGTTACTTTTCTCTTTTGACATTCAAGTGAGAATAGAAGAAATGGTTGTTGGGAAGGGACACGTGACTAATGAGATAGTGAAACACTACATCTAATCTATTTTTCTACCTTCAGTTCAAACTTAAATCTCATAGTTCTTCTATTTCTTTTTCCTTTTCTAATGAATGAACATCTTAAAGGCAAACCTTTCACTTCCAAAAACTTCTCAAAGCACACTACTAATTTAGTCATAAAAGATAACAATACCTCTCCATCAAAATTTGAAGGCCTCATCTTCAAGGCAAACTTTTCACTTAAAAAAACTACTGAAAGCACACTACTAACTTAGTCATAAGATAGACAGCAATATCTCTCCATCAAAGTTTGTAAGGCCTCATTTTGATCAACTTCAATGTTTTCACTCTGAAGAACAAAATTTTTTAATCTTCACTATTTGTGGAAAGGTTTCTTTGATGATAAGAGCTTTTTGTGACATCACATGAAAGTAAAAATTGGCAATTAAACGGTTGTGTTGTTTTTTTAGTCTAGGGTTTTGTTGTTTTTATTTGGAATTGCATTGGGAAGTTAGTCTTTTTTATCACCCAACGAACCCGCCTATTCATTAATAGGTGATTTTTATTTTATTTCATAAATAACGTAAACAATTAAAAGGACAAAGTAGGTATTACAAAAAAATGTAAGCGCAAAAAGTGAATACAAAAATGCTCATTTATCACCCTTTTTAATATTGTATAGACTAGATTTTTGTTAAGAATGGAAAGATAAAGATTCTCCCCTTATATTATATACTCGTCTAGATTTTTGTAACATTATTTTTTTAAAGTAAAATTAAATATAATAGTAGTGAAAGAGATGATAACTAAAATTATATATATATTTAATTTATTTAATTTATAATGAATATAAAATATGTTGGATGCAGTTGAAAATTTTTGGAACATAATTATTTCATAGAGTGAAATACAAAAGGTTGAATGAATATAATTTTTTTTTTGTAAATATTAGATATGATGTTTAAAAATAATGAAAAAGATAAATTGAAATAAGATATTTCATTTATAAATTTAAATAGTTTGAGTAAAAATAAATTATAAACAACTTTTATAATAGTATATACTTGATGTTCTTTTTAATTTGAAATTATCTACTAAAACATTGTGAAATTTTATCGATTTAACTATTATTTTTTGTTTTTATTTTTTCAAATAAAAAAAAATTAACAATTCGAAACAAAGGGACCAATATTCAATTATTTTAAAATTTACTTTAAATGATATTTTTTACTTTTTCAAAATATTAACGATAAACATTGAATTCAAATGAAATTTGCGAAATAATAGTGAAATATAATTAAAAAACAATATAAATATTCCTTAGAATGAATTGTTAAATTATATATTTTTATGTACGATTAAATAAGATATCAATAAACAATTATTTCATTAAAACAAACAAAGCAAAACAGAATTATTCATATATGTATAATCTTGTTTATGTTAGAAAAAAATTGAATGTACAGAAAATATTATCAAATAAGTTATCTACAATTTTTTGGAAAGAAAAACTCCAAATATATATTTTAACGTGTGTAAACAATTATATCTTCTTAAAATTAAAAAAAAGTAAAACAAAAGAAATTGGTTAAATACAGATCTTGATTCAATTTAATTTCTTTAACATCCGTAAAGTCTAACATTTCGCATAATTGAAATTATTATTGTAGTAAGAGAGAAAAAATTAATAATAAAATTTACTAACCTTTAATTTTGAAGATAGTTTTTTGAGTTATATTTACATCTCATTTCTATTGAAAAAAATTACACATTCATAAAATCTAACCTATCTCTTTATTCACCAAAATAAATTTGTAAATTCTCTTATCGAGAGCTTTTAAATTTATTTTAAAAGACTTTGTACTCTCTAATAAAATGAAGTTTGGAGAAAAAAACAACAACAAAATATATGTATTTATTGTGTGAAATGGTGCAAGAAATAGAAATGTGTAGTTATTGTGTGAAGAATTTGTATTTGTTGAAAGATGTTTAATGATTTTAAATTTCAATTTAATTAGTAACAAAAATTAAAAAGAGCAAAAACAAATGATATTATAATATAATAGAATTGTAGAAAGATTTAATGAGAAAAGGGATTTTAAAAAATAAATGTAAAACTAAATTTTAAAAATTCAAAGAAAGGAACAAAAAGTACGAAAGGATATGAGAACAAAATATGATTGGTTGAAAACTCTAATGGAAAAAGGGTTGTAAAATTAAATAAGAAAAAAAAAAGGATAAATGGTACGTGAGATCACGTGAAGGGATGTGAGGAGGGTAAAATGGTATTTTTTGAAAAAGTTAGGGGCAAAAAAGAAAGTTAAAAATTCTCCCCTCTTAGCCTCTTTTAATATAATATAGAAGATATATGTATATACAAGATTTTTACACGCATTGCACGTGGCTGGTTGAAAAGAATTATCTGAATAATATATTATAGAAATTATGTAGGATTCTAAATATTTATATATATAAGGAATGAACAAATTATGTATTTTTTAATAAGTTATTTGCAAAGAGATTAAATAGAGCCAGTTGAATGAAATTGTGACACATGAATATATTATGAAGTTGAGAATTGAAGTAAACAAACAATGTAAACAGTAGAGAAATCGTCACTAAGATTTACATGGTTCACTAGCATTGAGTAAAAAGTAAATTTATTATTATAGAGCAAAATTAGAATACATAATAAAGGGGATTATAAAGGTATAGTTTATATGTAGGTATATCTTGTGATTGGTCAGGGTACCAAGTAATTAATTAAAGACATTCGAATAGAATCATAGTGCTTATTACACAATTGAATTTTAAAATAAGGAAATGTAATGCATGTTAAACAATTTCAATAACCTTAGTGTTATTATGTGATATTGTCATATGTTTTTACGGTTCCTCTCGAATAACCTTAATCTTTATCGTTCATTCTTTATTAAAAGACTCTAAATTCTTGAGTAAGATATAATTTTCTAAAGACATGATGATGCAACAATAAAAAATGGGATAAGAGAAAAAAAAGTTGGTTGATGGCAATGGAGAATGGTGGAAAATGATTGTTACGTGCAACTTTAGAAATTAGAACCATCCTTGTATATAATGATAAGGTGAGTGAAAAATTGTAGGAAGATTATGAATTTTTGTGACATTTGAAATATGTATTAATGCATTAAATAGGTGTGCTTTAATTTAGATATAGTGGAGTTATTATAATTCATATTGAAGAGTTTTAATATTTTTTTTTTTAAAGAAATGGTGTGTTTCAATGAGGTTTATGGTGTGAGATTAGTGGAGTTTAAGAAATGGTGGTCGGTAGGTTTTAATTAGAGAAAAAAATAGTGGATTTGAACGTTAAAACTAAAATTAAACACACATTTTGTTTCTCACCCAAGAAAAATAAATGAATAAAATTAAAGTAAGAGTACTTTTTTAACACCCACGCGTAGGAGAATTGGAAGATGAATGAAGTTTATGGATGGTTTAGTGGGGTTAAAAAATTAGGTATTTAAGAAATATACAAGGGTAAAATTATACAATTTTTTTCCCCCACATTCGTAGTTTGATATAATATATATAAACTAGCAATTAATAGTTTGACGTTGCTGAAATTGCTAAATTGCACCTAATTGATATGTAGATACACACATGTTTGTTCGATTTTCATTTGATTGATAAAAGATTTTCTTTAACTTACTAGAGCGTTTGACTAAACATGGACTAGGGAGAGACAATAATAATTTCCAATTTTTTTTAAATATAAATTTTGAATCTCAAATTTAATAAGTTTTTTGTTTTTGTTTTTGTTTTTTTTTTTTGCAATCAAAATTGAAGTTGTAAGTTTAGCCTTCAAAATTATATCGAAGGTATTGGAAAATGATATTTTAAATAATCTTTATTTATTGACTAGAGAAAGTTAGAAACCGTATAAAATTTAAAAAATTGTCAAAAATGGAAAAATAGAGAAACTATTTACATACTATATATATGTATAAAAAAAAAAGCCAACTGAAACAGCTTCATTTTTTTAAAATTTCAAAAATACCCCTACATATTTGAAAATTTTTCCGCATTTTCATTCTTCTTTTTCTTCTCCTTTTTTTTTCCGCTTGATTTCAATTTCGACATCTTCTCAATATACTTCTCAACTTCACAATTTGGCTTGATTTCAATTTCGACAACTTCAACTACAACTGCAGTGACACCTTCAACTTCAACTTCAACGACAACTTCATCTTCGATTTCAATTTAGTATTCCCAATTTAATTCATCTGATCGTCGATTTCAATTCATTTTCTTCTTCTTCATCAATCATCACCAGGTTTTCATTCTATTTTGTGGATTCCATCGATCATAGGTACACTTCTTCTTCTTCTTCGATCCAAAACATAGAATTTACCTCTCCAAAAAAGTGAAATGAGAAATAGTGAGAAGAGAAGATTCGGTTTCATATCAATTGCTTAGTTGTGTTTTTTTTTTTTTTTTTGGATTTTGTAACTTTGTTTATTTTATTTTTTTTAACTTATTCTTCTTCTTCACCACAAAATGTTGGATATAAATATTGGCAATAAATGATTATCTATTGTATTATTATTTGTCTATTTCTGATAGACAGAGATAGAACTCTAGCTTTGTCTATAACTAATAGACAAAGATAAAACTCTATCCCTATCTATCATAGATAGACAGATATAAACACCTATATGTGTCTATCCCTGATAGACAGAGATAAAATTCTATCTTTGTCTATCCCTGATAAACAAAGGTAGATGTCTATCTTTGTCTATCTCTTTGTTTTGTCTGTGTTTTGTTTTGAATTGAATTCACTACTTTGTATTGTATCATATTAGTGAGATAGAACTATTCATTGACAGATAGCGATATATCACTTTTGTCTATCACTCATCATTGTGATTAGGTATATCGGTGATAGACAGAGACAGAAGTCTATCTTTGATTATTACTAATAGACAGAGATAGAACTCTATCTTTGACTATCACTGATAGACAGAGATAGAACTCTATTTTTGACTACCACTGATAGACAAAGATAGATGCCTATCCCTGACTATCACTGAAAGACAAAGATAGATGCCTATCTTGGTCTATCTCTTTATTTTGTCCCTGTTTTGTTTTGAATTGAATTTACTACTTTGTATATTGTATCAATGAGATAGAACAATTCATTGATAGACAATGATATATCACTATCTTTGTCTCACTCATCATTGTAATTGGGTGTATCGGTGATAGACAGAGATAGAAGTCTATCTTTGTCTATCACTGATAGATAGAGATAGAACTCTATCAGTTTCTATCACTATTGGATATTTTCATTATGAGTTCTTTACAAAATCTTAGTGATATTTTCATTGTGAGTCTCTTATATAATATTTTTTTTTTCATTTTTGCAGAATATCATGACTAGTCTTATAGTTGTTTTTTATGGAGGATAGTGGAATGATTATCACTCCTACGATAATTATGAGGTTGGTGGAATTTTGGTAGATGATCGGATTGACATTAATGGCTTAGTTGGTTTAATATATGAAGAGATTTAATTGAATGAGTTGGTAGATTTATCAGTTTTATTAGATTTTGGTAAAAATAGAATTCAAACTGTAGTTCCAATAAAAAAGGACAAAGATGTTTTTTTGGTATCTGAATTTGGCTAAAGATGCTATCAGTAGATATCCATTAGTTGCTCATGGAAGTATTTGTTCTTTGGAAAGGTCTTCTACTGCTATTAGTAATGTAAGTGATGATGGTGATAGAATGTTATATTTAGGTTCTTGTTCTTCTTCAAATGATGAAGCTATAGGAGATACTTCTTTTTGGTGATTTGAAGGAAAAAAATGTAATTGAAAGTAAAGAAGTACTTTCAAAGTGTTTTTACATTTTCAATTTAGGACTACAAGATCAAATTCAAAGTTTGTTGAGTTCAAATGTTTGCAAGAAGTTGCAAATGGTATGTTAGGGCATCTCGGTATAAGAACAGTGAGTTATGGATGTTTAGGAAGTACATTTCTAAGCATGATTATCCATTCAACACAACTCAAAATTGTCATAGACAAGCTTCTTCTTCAGTAATTAGCAATTGTTTGATAGATGATTTTAGGTTCATGTCTATTGATTAATCCATTCCTAGAGACATTATCCATAAAGCTCGTACAAAACTTGGAGTTAATATAAGTTATCAAAAAGCTTGAAGGTACCTACATTGCTTTAGAAATGGATGATAGTGGTCATTTTAAGTTTTGCTTCATGACTTTTGGTGCATCAATCGAGGAGTGGAAGTATTATAGACCTATCATATCTGTTGATGATACATTTTTGAAGTGTAAGCTTGGTGGCATGTTATTAATAGCCTCATCATTAGATGGTAACAATAAAAAAATTTCCCTTGCATTTGCTATCATAGATTCTGAAAATAACGCATCATGGACATGATTTTTTGGAAACACACGAAGTTGTTTTTTAAGGAACTCTTATCAAAGAGAACCTATGAACGGAAGCAAGATTATTCCAAATTCATTGTGACAGAAAAACAAGCATTCACAAACATACATACAAGTTATGTATCTCAGAATAAATTACAACATGCTTTCAAAAAATAAATACAAAGGAACAAGAGACTCACCTTTGAAGAACTTTTCTTCTGTTTATCTCTCGCTCTCGCTTGGATCAGCACCTCTCGCTGTCGCTGTGATCGCCAAACTAATCGTCTACTCAAATCTCTTGTTGTCGCTCAGCAAACTAACAGTTTTCTGCACGAACAAGCATCAACTTGGACACCACCATTTAATGACCTTGGTATTCTCGGAGAGAGAATCCAGGAGATGTGGGCTCTGTTGGATTTGGTAGAAGAAAGGAGGAAAGAACGATCGCACACAATGACCAAGCAAGTGGAAGAGGTTTGTGTCTATCATATAGACCTGTGCTTGATCATTTAGTAAAAGGTATACGATCGTTTAGAAAACTCAAATTGATCGTTTAGACGATCATTTAGAGAATCTTGCTCTCGCGCGCGATCGATTAGTAAAAGCTACACGATCGTTTAGGAAACTGTGTGTGTACACGATCATTTAGGAAACACTTGAGGTTGTCGTGTAGGCTTTCGTGAGCTAAACGATAGGCAGTATACAATTATGAAGCGATTAACCAATCTTTCTCCAAAATGAAAATATTTTTCATTTTATCCTTTCAGTTATGAAAACTGAATGCAACCTCCCACTTTCATGCACAGTTATGGAGAAAACCACCAACAATTATCTCATATTTGTTTTAATTATAAATAAATATAATAACTAACTTATCATATTATATTTATAACCTATAGTTTAATATCACATCATATGCAACATTTAAACCATAGTCCTTTTCTCCTTTACTGGATATAAATCATATTTACATCAAATTTCCTCCAATTAATGTATCTCATACATCATGTCAATTATATAACTGAACCAGTTTAATCATATCATATATAATCAAACTCCCTCTTGTCAATCTGAACACTTCAAATTGACCCAAAAACTGATTATCAATATGAATTCATTGAGCTACCAAGGGGATCTTATGAACCTATAGTTTGAAGCTCCAATGGTATGGGAATAGTTGACTAAACTCTTCAACCACGAGATTCACCATCTGTTAATTATCGGGCACTCCACTAAAGATTGACAGTTGCACTCTTCTCACCACAGATATATTTCTGTGTCCATCAGATATAACCAGTCAACAGTACGATAACCCTTCACAAATGCTTGTAAGTACACCTGGGACAATTTACCGTTTTGCCCCTATAGTTACATCTAACTTCTTAAGTACCACCGATCCCTCTAATGAACAATATCTCATTGCCCTACTATGAGTGGACACCTCTTGGGCTATGAGAAGGTGTTTGGTGCCACATCGTTCATGCCCCAAAATTAGCTCTTAAGGGAGTAATCTATCTACTTACCACTGCTTCGGGGAAAGAGTGAATTCCATCTTATGTAGCTGAGTTCCCACTTCCCCAATCAGATGAATCCTCAAAGTGGTAGGTTTGAGTCGAAAATCTGGCTACTCGCACCCATGAAAATCAAAGGATTGCCCTCAAAAGAAGGAGTTCCCAACTCACTCAGGATAGAGGTCATGTTACCTATGGTCATCCTAGTGAAGTGAAGTTTTTGTCATGAACGACGTTATATAACGAGACTATTCACTTCGTGGACTGGTCTTATACAGACTCCTTTGTATAGGACACCCCTGCTCGCATGTCTCCACATGAATGATCAGGATCAGACCATCTGTAGCACGTCACAACACTTGTAACAATCTATAAAGTGGGTCACATTCGTAGTGTCACTAGGATAAGGTTTTCTTCCTATATCCATATACTACAGACCATTTTGGTTATCACTTAAGACATGATCTACTTGTATGTTTCCACATACATGCTTAAGTTACAACGACAACCAGGGATCTTAGTTTATCGGTTTGTGGTAAAGCAAATAAAACATCTCATGTTTCATAGACAACAATGAAGAAAATATCTATTATTATATCACAAAAGTTTGTTCAATACATGTGTTTACAAACTACAGAACCCAATGAGAGTTTAGGGCATTAACCTCAACAATCTCTCCCTTGTACTAAAGCGAGTAGGGTGTACATAACAATAAGTACAAAACAATAAACTAGGGCACTAAGGCCCAGTACAAAACTGTCCCACTTGCCTTAGTCCAGCCGCGGATGGTCCCGTAGACCCATGCTCTGAAGATGACCCTAAAAAACTGTAGTCGTGAGAGCCTTCGTAAACGGGTCAGCGACGTTGTGCTTTGAAGTGATCTTTGTGACTATCACGTCCCTTCGGTGCACTATCTCGTGGATGAGATGATACTTCCACTCTATATGTTTTCCGTGCTTGTGACTCCTGGGCTCCCTAGAGTTCGCCACAACACCACTATTGTCACAATAAAGGGTGATGGGCCTAAACATATATGGAACAATTTTCAGATCTATCAGGAACTTCTTGAGCCAAATGACCTCCTTAACAGCTTCACAAACCTCTACATACTCGACTTCCATCGTGGAGTCAGCGATGCACCCTTGCTTAGTGCTTCGCCACACTACAGCTCCTCTGTTATGAGTGAACAGTGAAAGTCAGAGTTCGTGTATCCAGTAAGGATCAAATCCTTAGATCCATACATGAGCATGTAGTCCATGTACCCAGTAAGGATCAAATTTTTAGTTCCATACACGAGAATATAGTCCCTCATTCTTCGAAGATACTTGAGGATGTTTTTTACTGTGGTCCAATGACCCTGTCCTGGATTAGATTGATACCTATTGACTATCTCCACAAGGTAGCAGATGTCTAGTCTAGTACACAGCATCACATACATCAAACTGCCAACGACAGATGCTTAGAGGACCTGTCTCATCTTCTCAACCTCATGAGGTGTTTTAGGACACATTTCCTTAGACAATGTAACTCCATGCCTGAAAGGCAATAGACCCCTTTTGGAGTTCTGCATCGTTGAGCAACATCTTGTCAATGTACTATGCTTGAGACAATGTTAACACTTTATTCTTTCAATCCCGAAAGATCTTAATACCAAGAACAAACTGAACCTCTCCCAAATCTTTCATTTGGAATTAGGTCGTGAGCCAGTTCTTAACTACAGTCAGTAGACCTACATCATTCCCAATGAGTAGGATATCGTCTACATACAACACTATGAAAACTACTGAATTGTTGATGATTTTCTTGTAGACTCAAGGCTTATCAACGTTTTGGTCAAAGCCGTATGGTTTGATCACGGTATCAAACCGAATGTTCCAAGATCGAGATGCCTGTTACAGTCTATAAATGGACCGATTCAGTTTGCAAACCTTTTGCTCTTGACCTTGGGCTATGAGTCCCTCGGGCTGCACCATATAAATGGTCTTCTCAAGATTACCAATTCAGAAAGGCAGTCTTAACATCCATTTACCATATCTCATAGTCATGATATGAGGCAATAGACAAGAGGATGCAAATAGACTTCAACATGGCAACAGGTGAGAAAGTCTCCTCATAGTCGACTCCCTCCACCTGGGTATAACACATTGTCACAAGTCTAGCCTTGAAGGTTTGCACCTTCCCATCGGCACCCCATTTCTTCTTGTAGATCTATTTGCAACCTATAGGTTTTACCCCATCAAGTTGATCTACAAGATCCCATACTGTGTTGAAGTACATCGACTCCATCTCGATGGCTTTGACCCATTCATCCTGGTTAACATCCTCCATTGCCTTCTGATAAGACAACAGATTCTCAACCTCGCCATCGGCTACCATAGCCAAGATTTTCGTGAAACCAATATAGTGAACAGATGGGTTCGCAACCCTTCTACTACGTTGAGGTTCCTTCAACTTTTGAGGTGGAACTGACCTACCAGATAAACTACCATCAACAACTCTTACTGATGGAGCAGGCCTTTCAACAACTCTTGTTGAAGTTTCAGTAGTTTCATTGGAAAGTTCACACAACATGATATTACTACGTGGACTGTACTTCCTCATATGATCCTCCTCTAGGAAGGTAGCATTCGTTGACACAAACATAAAAGTAACCCCCTCATGTACCTTTGGGGTAGTCTACAAAGAGGCACAACCTTGAACGTGGTTCCAATTTCTTTGGATTAGCCTCAAGCACATGTGCTGGGCAACCCATATGCGGAAGTGACGCAAACTAGCCCGTTCTACAACTCCAAAGGTGTTCTCGCAACACTCTTGGAAGGAACACAGTTGAGGATATACACTGCAGTCTCCACTATAAAACCTCAAAACGAGTCCGATAAGGAAGCATAACTCATCATCGACTGAACCATGTCCAACAAGATTCTGTTTCTCCTCTCTGCTACACCATTCTGCTGAGGTGTACCCGACACTGAGAGTTGGGAAACGATTCCATGTTTTATCATATAGTTCTAGAACTCCGAATCCAAAAACTCTCCACCCCGATCCAATTGAAGTGTTTTAATCCGTCTATCCAATGAATTTTCAACTTCAGCCTTGAACTCTCTGAACTTTTCAAAAGATTCAAACGTCTATTGCATCAAATAAACATACCCATACCGAGAGTAATCATCAATAAAAGTGATGAAGTACTCATAGCCTCCCCTAGCTCGCACATTCATCAAACCACAAAGGTTTGAATGCACTAACTCTAGAGGCTCTTTGGCTTGATAACCTTTTCTAGTAAAAGATTTTTTAGTAATCTTGCCTTTTTCGCACACCGGTAAAGAATTTTCCTCTAACTCGCTTAGAAGTCCATTTTTCACCAACCTTTCAATCCTATTGAGATTGATGTGCCTAATCGAAGGTGCCAAGTTGGGCATTTTCCTTAGGAGAAACCTTTTGTCGTTTATTTTGAGTTACGACGGTTTAAACATCTCTATGTTATGAAGGGAACTCGTTGCTAACGGTCTTAGCACATACAAGTTGTTTTCTAGTTTTACTGAACAGATCTCAACTTCATCTTTATGAATAAACACTTTATTCAAATTGAAATTAAAAGTATATTTACACTGAATCAGACACTTTACAAAAATCAAGTTCCTCTTTAACTTGGGAACTACATAAACATCATTCAAAATGATAAGCTTCTTCTGTAAAGTCAATAGGAGCCCCCCTCACTACCACAATTGAGACGACGTGCCCGATGCCTACTCGTATCGTCATCTCTTCAGCCTCAAGCTGCCTCTAGGATCTAATCCTCTGAAAAGAAGAACAAATATGATTAGTGGCCCCAGAGTCAATAATCTAGGCAAAATCATCATTCTCCACTAAACAGGTTTTCATAACTAGTAAATCATATTTACCTTGTTTTGCTTTGGTCTTAGCCTTCTTCTTCTTCTTGATCCAGAGTGGACAATTCCGCTTCTAGTGCCCATCCTAGTTACAATGGAAACACTTTCCTTTGTCACCAGGCGTTGGTCACTTTCCCCACTGGGCGACAGGCTGTGGGTTAGCTGGTGCCTTTCCCTTCCCTTTACCACCATTTTTCTTCTTCCACTTAGAAGTGTTAGAATTAGAAGGTGTAAACTTTGTTTCTGAGGTTGAACCCTTATGGAACTTCTTTGATGACGAGGCAACATTTGCCTCACCAACCTTCTTCTCCTTACTTTTTAGAAAGGATTGGAATGTCTGCAACTCGTTGAGGAGAGTTGTAAGGGTATAGTCCACTTTGTTCGGTATAGCGTTACTAACAAAGTGCAAGAAGCTATCTGACAACGAGTGCAGGATGATGCTAACCTGGCTGCCCTTATCGATGCGTGACCCATTCATCTCCGCTAAGTTGAAGTGGGCCATAATATTAAGCACATGTTCACGAACAGAGGTGCCTTCTTTCATTTTGGAGAAGAAGATACATTTTAGAGCCTCATGCTTGAGCTATCCAAACGGTTGTCCGAACATTCCCTACAGGGACTCCATGATCCCACGCGTTGAGACCATAGGCTCATGCTTCTTGGCCAAAACGTCGTTAAGACTAGCTAAGAAATAACCTCGGGCCTTCTTGTTCGCCCGTGTTCAACGCTCATAAACCTCTCGAACATTTCGAGTGGCATTCTGAGGTGGAATAGGAGGACACTCCTCCGTAAGGACGAACCTCAGGTCATCAATGATTAAAATGGTATTGATCTTGTGTTTCCAACTAACGTAGTTCTCGCCAGTAAATTTTTCGGCACTTAAAAAAGCTAATGTGGCTGTAGCCATTTTAACGTTGCTAATAAAATGAACAAAATTAATGAGTCTATGCAATACTAGTTTTTAGCACCAATTTTAGTTTTAGCAAAATAGTTTCCATGCCCTAAGTAAAAAGACATCTATTTCATAATGATGCCTCAGCGAGGCAGAACAAGCATCACCGGTGGGGTGATCAAATGCCCTTTCATTGGGATGAGACACTCTCAACCATTAGGCAGAAACAACTTTTGTAACTGACCCTAACAGTCACAATTTTCAGTCTAGAATTGTTAACCTTTAACAATTCTGCGTAAGTGTAACCCCCTCATTTTCGGCCCTAGAGTCCCGCCCTAATGTGCCCACTGTAGGAAAAAAGTATATTAGGACAAAAGACTAAAACGACCTTATCCTATACAGAAGATTAGATAAAGAGTCGTGCAAAACTACCATTCTATAGGGGGACACTCCCAAGGTGCCTCGAGGCGATGCACATAATCGTTATCCAACCTAATGAGAGAGACTGTGGGATATGCTGTCGCACGTCCCGCTCCCACTTACTATGAACATTCTCTCCATTCACCTTAATGTTGACTTATCCAAACAACATCCTATAGGGGGACACTCCCAGGGTGCCTTGAGGCCGAGGATAGATTTCAAGGTGTGAACATAAAGGGAGAAACACGAAGAGGTTTAAATGAAGTATCATATACCCCAAGTACCCCCCAGAATGTTTTAACTAAGCGCTCATTAACATAGACCATCCGACTACTGATTTTATCTAAGTCAATTTAATTTGCTAAAAAACAACTCTTGTCTTTGAAATTAAACAAGTTCATGTTGGAGTTGATGCCCTAAAGTCTCGTGTCCTATAGTTTATAAACAGTTTGTATGAACGCTTGTGTTGTATAATATATGATATTTACTTCACATCTTGGTTTTGCTTAGTTGTATGTTTTATTTGCTGTACCACAAACCAATAAACATAAAATCCTTGGTTATCTGTATGTAACTTAAACATGTATATGGTGACATACAAGTGGATCACGTCTTGAGTGATAACCAAAATGGTCTGTAGTATATGCATATAGGAGGGAAACCATATCCTGGTAACGCTACGGATGCGGCCCGCTTTGTGAAATGGTCACAACTGTTGTGACTTGTCACAGATGGTCTGATCCTGATAATTCGTGTAGGGGACATGCGAGCGGGGGAATCCTATACAAAGAGTTTATATAAAACCTGACCACGAAGTGTTAACGTCTTGTTATATAATAACATTCATGACAGAGACTTCTCTTCTCTAGGACTGTCTCTTATACACATCTAGATGTGTATAAGAGACAGCTTAAGGGCTGATTCCAGGGCTTGAACGATGTGGCACCACACACATTCTCTTAACCCGAGAGGTGTTCACACATAGTTGGACTATGTTGTATTGTTCATTAGAGGAATCAGTGGTACTTAAGGAGTGAGATGTAACAATAGGGGCAAAACGGTAAATTGGCCTAACTATACTTACGAACATCTGTGAAGGGTCATTGTACACATGATTGGTTATATCCGATAGACAAAGAAATATTCTCTGGTAAGAAGAGTTTAGCTGTTGGTCTTTAGTGGAATGTCTGGCAGTTAACAGATGAAGGATCTCATGGCTAAAGAGTTTAGTCAGTTATTCACGTACCGTTGGAGCTTTGAGCGACAGGTCCATAAGGTCCCTAGGTAGCTTGGATAAAGTTGAGAATCAGTTTTTGGGTCAGTTTTAAATGTTCAAATTAACAAGAGGGAGTTTGATTATATATGATATAATTGAACTAGTTAATTATATATGATATAATTGGCTAAATGTATGAGATACATTATTTTGGAGGAAATTAGATATAAATATGATTTATATCTAGTGGAGGAGAAATTATTATAGTAGATGTATGATATCAAACTA
Organism: Benincasa hispida; assembly: GCF_009727055.1. Taxonomy (NCBI): domain Eukaryota; kingdom Viridiplantae; phylum Streptophyta; class Magnoliopsida; order Cucurbitales; family Cucurbitaceae; genus Benincasa; species Benincasa hispida. Next base: position 39,706,875 of record NC_052351.1, on the reverse strand, counting down.
TAGGGTAAGAATATAATATGATTATATTTATTTATTAATTAAATTGGTTAATTATGTGATGATTGGCCGAAATCTTCTCCTCGATCGTGCGTTAGTGGGAAATTCAGCATTCGGTTATATTATAACCATAGAATAAAATGAAAATTTGTTTCATTTTGTAAGAGTGCAAAAAAAAAATCACAAACAGTGTGAAAACGTTTTGATTGCTTAGCTGAGAGCCTATACGATAGAGCTTTATTATCTAAACGATCGCACACCTCGCGGCTAAATGATCGCACGCTTTTCTAAAAGATCGTCTAGCGTGCCATATTTTCTAAACGATTGTTTACTAATTACTAGACGATCGCTTAGTAAAACCTACACGATCGTGTAGCTTTCTCTAAATGATAAGCATCCCCACTATACATTAGCCTTTTCTCCCACTTGCTTATCATTTATAGGATCAGCCCGTTCCTCCGACCTCTACCAAATTCAACAAAGACCATGCTTTGGATTCTCACCGAGAATACCAAGGGCTCTAAGTGGTGGTGTCGTCCCTGCTTCTACTCGCTCGTGCTTGTTCGTGTTGTTGTCGTTCGTGTAGACGATCGTGCTACCGTAGCCGACTGTTTTGCTGGGCGATAGAGAACGTAGTGGTTCTTCCTAGGGGTGTATATAGTCCGGGTTGGGTTGGGTTGGAAGATTTTTGTGGACCAACTCAAAAATTCAGGTTAGCTAATAATGATCCCTATTAGTTCTTTTTTGGAGGGTCAACCCAACCCAACCCAACCCAAAATTTCCGAGTTGGGCCGGGTTATGTCACCAGTTTTGTTTTGTTTTGTTTTTTTTTTTAATTTGACTATATTTTTAACTTATATATATATATATCAGGGGGGGTTGGGTCACGAGACCAACTCGAAATTAAATATTTTTTTTAACTGATTTTAAAACATGATGAGTGACCGAACCTAACCCAAAATAAAATCTAACCCAACCTAACCCTTGCGGTTTGGATTGGGTAGTCTGGGTTGGTCGAGTTATCGGGTATTTTAAACACCCCTAGTTCTTTCGCTGCGTTGAGTTCGAAATTGAAGAGAGTCTTCAACTAGTATGTGAACTCAATCCCTTGTATTATATTTATCAAAGCATGTAGTTAATTAGTGTAAATTTCATAACTATTTGTTAGAATATGTGTGTTGTATTTCAATTGCAATGAAATTGGAAAGATCCGAACACGCTCATGGATGTTCTTCATTAAGAGTTCCTTCAATTGGTATCAGAGCCAGGTTCTGATATTCCAATTTCATTGGTGCAACGAATTGCATATACATTCTAGGTGGGTGCATATCTGCTCTGTTTAATCGTTAAATTGTTGTGGATGTGCAGATTAATGGAGTCTTCTGGGATGTTAGCCTTGGTTTGATTTAATTATTTTACATTTTTGGTTGATTGTAAAGGCCCCTGTGTTTTTGGGCATTATTAATCGTTATCGAGTCTGTAATTCAAAGTCAGTTTGAGTCTTGAGTCGTTTGTGAGGAAGATCGGAGCAAGAGTTGTTGTTCTTCGAGGAAGAAGACGATTAAGGGTTGATCGGATCGTGTAGACGATGGGTAAGCGATTACTGAGTATCGAGTCGTGTAGACGATGGGATGCTCGCGTATCGTTTAACGCGTACGCGCACTAAACGATTGTTTAGCTCAGCAAGCTTCATCACCTTGTAACTGACTAAACAATCGCTTAGCAACGCATGGTAAATCGTTTACCTTTTGCCACGTTAAGCAATCGCCTAGACGATCAGTCTTCGCAGCCTTGTTGTCGTTTAAGCGATCGTTTAGCTTTTGCGCCTATTGTCTAGTGTGCGCTGAGTGATCGTTTACCTTTGGAGTTTACTAAACGATGGAGTTCTTCTGGCGGTTCAAGACTCGGTTCGCCTGTGAACCGGTTTGCTCGATGGAAAATGTAATAGATAGGGTTATTTCATTCCGGTTTGCCTGTGAACCGATTTGCTTGATGAAAAATGTAATAGATAGAATTATTTCATTCCGGTATTTTTTGTAAAGGCTCATCCTTGGTTTAATTACATGCGATGTATGGTTTTTATATATCACATAGTATGCACATATAGTAAATCCCACCTTAGGTTATGCATTGGTCATGCATCATCCCTTTATTGTAAATGTTATAATTTAGAGAAGTATGATTTAATTATGTAAGAGCATGCTCATGCATCATATAATATAAGATTTATATTTATACATGCATAAAAAGCATTGACATGCATCGTCTTTATATTATAATTGTTATAGTATAAGGGTGAATGGAAACAATGTTTGCTTGGTTATTACACATATATAAAAGTTATGTATAGTAATGACTGGACATTGCATGAAACATTACACATAGCTTACTTTATAAGCGTTATAAACACCTAGTTATGCACAATGTGTTTTAGTTGTTTCTTTTTAAAAGTTAAAGAGAAATTAGAACTAAAAGCAATAAGAAAGACATGCATACTCACTTAGGTTTAATTCGTGTTTTAAAATGTTTAAAACTTAGATCACATAGATCTAAGATCACGGTTCTAACATGATTATCAACCCTAAGGCTTTAATCTTTTAATCAGTTTAATAGGATTAAATTGACTAATAAAAGGTTAAAGTGTAGCAAATCTATCTATAAGGGATCTTTTGTCTAAGATGAGTTCTGTCTAGGCTGAGGTATTTAAGTTGACGGAAACGTAATACCCCTACCTGGAAAGGTGAATTAGATAGATTTGATGCATGCATGCAAGTTAAGAACAGTCCAGTAAAGTGTTTAAATGTGACTACTTGAACTTGTTCATATTTCATAGACAAAAGTTGTTTATGAGCGGACCTTAAAAAGACGTCTTAGACTAAAATCAATAGTCGGATTGTCTAGGTTAATGAACCCTTAGGTAGAACATTCAATGAGAGGTACTTGGGGCATATGATGCTTCACTTAAACCTTTCACGTTTCTCCTAAATAGTCCACACCGTGAGATCTACCCTTGACATCGATGCACCTTTGGCGTGTCCCCCTAACAGATGGTGTTTGGGTAGGTCAATATCAAGGTGGACAGAAAGAGTGTTCATAGTAAGTGGGAGTGAGAAGTGCGATAGCATATCCCTCGATCTCCCTAATTGGATTGAATAAAGTTACTAGGCATCGCTTCGAGGCACCCTGGGAGTGTCTCCCAAAAGGATGACAATTTTGCACTTTTCTTTATTTAATCTCCTATAAGAGGATAAAGTAACTTAGTCACTTGTTCTAATCTACTTCTTCCTTACGATGGGCTCACTAGGGTGGGAGTCTGGTACCGAAAACGAGGGATCACACTTACGAAGAATTGTTAAAGGTTAATAGTTTTGGATTGAATAAATGGTGGCTATTAGGTTCAGTTCCAAAAGTTGGTTTTGCCTAATGGTTAAGAATGTCTCATCCCAGCGGAGGGGCATCTGATCACCCCACCGGTGACGTTTGTCTTGCCTCACTGGGGCATCGTTGCAAAATAAAAATCTTTCACTTAAGGTACTTGAAACTGTTTTGCAAAATTAATTGTTAAAATGTGGTTTAGCAAAATCTAATAAAGTTTTGTTCGTATTTCAGAAAAATCCTTTTCAAAATGGCCATAGCCATTTTAGCTTTGCTTAGCGCCGAAAAATTAACTAGCGATAACTTTTCGATATGGAAATACATGATCACGACGATTCTTATCATCGAGGATCTCATGTTCGCCCTTGCAAAGGTCTGTCCTCCTATTCCAGCTCTAAATGCCGCTCGAAATGTTCGGGAGGCATACGAGTGATGGACACAGGCGAATGAGAAGGCCCGAGCCTACATCTTGGTAAGTCTTTTTGAAGTCTTGGTCAAGAAACATGATCCTATGGTCTCAGTGCGTGAGATCATGAAGTCTCTGTAGGGATGTTTGGACAACTGTCTCAACAGCTTATGCATGAGGCTCTTAAGTATATATTCAACTCCAAAATGGAAGAAGGCACCTCTGTTCGCAAATAGTGCTTAATGGTCCACTTCAATGTGGCGAAGTTGAATGGGTCTACCATTGATGAGGGCAGCCAGGTTAACATAATCCTGCATTCTTTACCGGAAAGCTTCCTACACTTTGTTAGTGTGAACCCTTGACCCTAATTTCTCTACTTGAGTATGTTCCCTACTAATACTAGTATAGTGAGTAGATTGATGTGGAAATTAATGTGTAATGGTAGAGAAAAGGGTGAAAAATTAGAAGAAAAGTGTGAATTTGAAAACTTGACTCTTGGGAAAATCTTGAAAAATTGGCTAAGTATAACCCATGCGTTGGAAGCAAGAAAATTGACTAAGTGTTGTCCATGCGTTGGCCTTGATCATTTAGAGGTTATTTGGGGCGTTGAAGGAAGCCAAAGTGTGGCTAAGAGAAATGCATGCAGCAGCCAATGTCTCGAGAGGTTAGAACAATGCATGCGGCGGCCTCAAGTTGCGCATCCAAGGGCGCTGGACGTTGAACCGATGGTATGCATGTATGCGGCCGAAGGAAATGTGGTGATGTGGTACGAGGGCATGCGGTGATGCAGCGCGAGAGCATGCGGTGCAAGGGCATGCAAAGATGCTATGTGGTGGCATGCGGCGATGCTACGCGATGGACGTGGCAGTGCTATGGCGATGGCATGCGGCGATGCTACACGATGGATTGCGATGGTATGCGCGATAGATGCGATGGATGCGATGGATATGGCAGTGCTACGCGATGGTATGCGGCAACACTATGCATTAGTGATGTGCTATGTGTTGGACATGTGTTATGCATTGGACACCCGAAGGCATGTAGGCACATAGGACAAGTTGGTAGTATGCGTTGAAAGAGTGTTGGTCATTATCCTAGTTGAGCACATAGAAAAAAGGTAAGCCATGCGAGAGGAAAGGATATGGCGGCCAAAGATAGACCTCGCGAGCATCTAGCATATGTGACCAAGTTGCGTCAATCAGATGCACAAGGTAATATTGAATGGACGCATGCGCCGATTGGTGGTGTCCGGACATAGGAATGTTGCGGCAATTGGATGAGCGCATGAGTGGTTAGATGACCACATATGAGATTGAATAGATGCGTGCAAGGACGTCATCCAGACATGTGGCTTGTTGGGAAGAAATCTTAAGCCTTAAGCAAATGAGGTGAAAATAGGGCCAAGGACTTCTTTTCAAATCATAATTCAAAGATCATTACGAAGAACATGAAAGCTGATTAAACTTTGCATTTATAGCAAATCTATGCGTCGGTCATAAAGCTTCAAAAGAAGACATATATAGACAGTGAAGTTCGAAAATACCATCAACTTAGGACGAGGAGTTCTCCTAGTATACTCATGTGTTCGGAGTGATTTCCAAGCTCCCTAAAAGCTCCATGAATCTAGTTTTCAAGGTAGGGCTGTCGGAGAAGAAGCTCCAAGGGATTGGGCTGGAAACTGAGGAAAAGACAAAAGGATCAAGTTGTTGGGTAAGCTTGAGCTAGTTTTGAAGATTTTGTGATTCCGGCCAAACCACGAGGAGTTCTAAGCTCAGATTTTAGGGTAAGCTTCTTGAGATATTTAGAGCATGTTTGTAGAAGGAAGTATCTTAAGATAAGGCTTAGAACTATGATTAATCTGAGTTTTAAATTAAAACTGGATGTTAGGGGTTCAAAAGGGAGCCTGAGGTAAACAAAGAACTTCTAGAGAGAAAAATTCCTAGACGATCAAGGTAAGTGACTAAAATATTTGACTAAATATTTACAATGTTTTAAAGAAACCATGTTTTAAAGAAAGATTATTCTCATACCAGCTAGTTTTACAAAGTAATTTCTAAGCAAACCATGAGTTATGTTTTAAACGCATGCATGTATGAAAAGTTTATTGAAAAGCTATTTATGTGTGTTGAAATACACCGAGCATGCATTAGTATCTTTAAAGACATGTTTTCTATGCATTATGCTTTGCATGCTGTAGAGAAAGTCATTTATGACTAGTTCTACTTGAAACACGGTACCGAAGGACAGTTGAGAAGGTATCCGAGTAGCTCGATATTGAAGGACAAGTTTAGAAAAGGTATCTGAGCAGAAGTACCTAAGATATGATGGTACTTAGTATGGTCATGTGCACGTAGGTAGTTAAAGTCAGAGATTAAGCAAAAGGGTTCTCTCTTGACTAGCAGTTAGAGATTGAGCAAAAGGTCTTTCTTGACTAGCAGTCAGAGATTGAGCAAAAGGGTTCTCTCTTGACTAACAGTTGATGTTGGGATTTAACCGCAGCAGGGTTATTCTCAACCAAGAACAGTTTTAATGTTTTCTGATAAAAACAACTTCATATGTTTTATGCGTGGAAAATGTTTATACTGCAGTACAAGGTTACTGTAGAAGTTTATATTTCAATTTAATCTCTTTATTGAGACTTTTGCATGAGAATCAGTTCTCTTTCTTAAGTCACTCACTAGTCTAGCAAGCTCACCTCATTTTTAAATGTTTTCCTTTCCCCTAGGTAGCGGTCAAATCCTCAGAAGATAGCTTTGCATCTGCTCTGCCACTACAGGACAAAGATATTGTAACCCGTTTGTTAGGTGGTTACTGTAAATATTGTACACATGTTACAATTGTTCATATAGGGACTAGGGTTTTGGGCATTGAGACTTGTGAAACTAGTAATGTAATTACTCTAAATATGATGTGCTTTTGAATTAATAAATTTTGGCCTAAGAGGCATACGCTGTATATGAGTTTATACATTGGTATTCTAGTTATTTTTCTCTAGACTTAGTAGGCAGTAAGTGTCAACAAAAGGGTTGATACCTGCTGCAGTCATATCCTTTCCTAGGCTCAGAGAGTAATCTGGGACGAGGTGTGACAGTTAGTAATGTGATTCTTAACGAAGTGAAATATAACCTTACAACTCTCCTCAACGAGTTACAGACTTACCAATCTTTACTGAAAAGTAAGGAGAGGAAGGGTGAGGAAAATGTTGCTTCATCTTCCAGGACGTTCCATAGAGGTTCGACCTCAAGAATGAAGTCTGCACCTTCTACTTCTAACTTTGCAAAGGGGAAGATGAAGAAGGGTGGTAAGGGAAAAGGGAAGGCGCCTGCTAACTTGCTGCATGTCGCCCCAAGAAGATGTTCACCACCAGTTGAATAGGGAAAATGTTTCCACTGCAATCAGGATGGACATTGGAAGAGGAACTGTCCTCCCTGGCTGAAGGGAAGGAAGGCCGCCAAGGCAGAAAAAGGTAAATATGATTTACTTGTACTTGAAACTTGTTTAGTGACGAATGATGATTGTGCCTGGTAATTGATTTGGGCGTCACTAATCACGTTTTTTCTTCTTTTCTGGGGATTAGATCCTGGTGACAGCTGGAAGCTGGTGAGATGACGATGCAAGTAGGCACCGGGCACGTCGTCTTAGCTGTGGCAGTAGGAGGGCTCTAGTTAGCTTTACAGAACAGGTTTCTAGTTTTGAATGATGTATATTTTGTTCCCGAACTTAAGAGGAACCTCATTTTTGTAAAGTGTTTATTACAAAGTAAATACACTATTTCTTTTAATGTGGATAAAGTGTTTATTCATAAAGATGGTGCTACTATTTGTACAACATATCTGGAAAGTAATTTATATGTATTAAGGTCGTTAGCCATTAATTCCCTCCATAACACAAAATTGTTTAAAACTGTTGTAACTCAATCAAAACGTCGACATATTTCTCCAAAAGAAAATGCCCATCTTTGGCATCTTCGTTTAGAGCATATCAATCTCAATAGGATTGAGAGACTAGTGAAGAATAGACTTCTAAGTGAGTTAGAAGAAAAATCTTTACCGGTGTGCGAATCTTGCCTTGACGATAAGATGACTAAACGACCTTTTACTGGAAAAGGTTATAGAGCCAAAGAACCTCTTATGTTAGTACATTTTGACCTTTGTGGTTCTATGAATGTGCGAGCATGAGGTAGCTATGAGTATTTTATCAGTTTTACTGATGATTACTCTAGGTATGGGTATGTTTATCTTATGCAACGGAAGTCTGCATCCTTTGAAAAGTTCAAAGCGTTCAAGGCTGAGGTTGAAAACGCATTGGATAGACAGATTAAAACACTTCGATTGGATCGAGGTGCAGAGTTTTTGGACTCGAGATTCTAGGACCATTTGATAGAACATGGAATTGTTTTCCAACTCTCAGCACCGGGTACATCTCAGCAAAATGGTGTAGCGGAGAGGAGAAATAGAACCTTGTTGGACATGGTTCGTCTGATGATGATTACGTTTCCTTACTGGACTCGTTTTGGGGTTTCATAGTGGAGACTGCGGTATACATACTCAATTGTGTTCCCTCCAAGAATGTTGTGAGAACACCTCTATAGTTGTGGAACGAGCGTAAAGCTAGTTTACGTCACTTTCACATTTAGGGTGTCCCTACATACGTGCTCGAGGCAAATCCCAAGAAGTTAAAACAATAGTTGAGGTTATGCCTCTTTGTAGGCTACACCAAAGGTACACGAGGGGGTTATTTTTATGATCCATTGGAAAATAGGGTGTTTGTTTCAATGGACGCTACTTTCCTGGAGGGGAATCATATAAGGGAGCACAGTCCATGAAGTAAAGTCGTGTTGCGTGAGCTTTCCAATGAAACTACTGAAATTTCAACAAGAGTTGTGGATGAGCCTGCTACATCAACAAGAGCTATTAATAGAAGTTTATCTAGTAAGTTGGTTTCACCTCAAGAGTTGAAGGAACCTTGACATAGTGAGAGGGTTGCAAATTCGCCCGTTCGGTATCTGGGTTTCACGGAAATCCTTGCTATGGTAGCAGACGACGACCTTGAGGATCGTTGTCTTATCAGAAGACAATAGAGGATGTTGACCGGAATGAATGGGTCAAGGCCATGGATCTCGAGATGGAGTCGATATACTTTAACTCAGTATGGGATCTTGTAGATCAACCTGATGGGGTAAGACCTATAGGTTATAAATGGATCTACAAGCGCAAACGGGGTGCTGATGGGAAGGTACAGACCTTCAAGGCTCGACTTATGGCAAAGGGTTATACCCAGGTAGAGGGAGTCGACTATACGGAGACTTTCTTACCTTTTGCCATGTTAAAGTCGATATGCATCCTCAAGTATCTTCGAAGAATGAGGGATTATATACTCGTGTATGGATCTAGGGATTTGATCCTTACTGAATACATGGATTCTGACTTTCAGATTGATAAGGACTCTCGCAAGTCCACGTGAGGCCGTCTAGCTCAGGAAGTTCTTGACAGAACTAGAAGTTATTCCAGATATGTATAGGCCCATTACCCTCTTTTTTGATAATAGTGGGGAAGAGGCAAACTCCAAGGAGCCGAGGAGTCACAGGCGTGACAAACACATAAAGAGAAAGTATCGTTTAATCCGCCAGATAGTGCATTGAGGGGATGTGATCGTCACGAAGATCGCTTTAGAGCACAATGTTGTTGATCTATTTACGAAGGCTCTCACAGCTACAGTGTTTGAGGGCCACATTCAGAGCATTGGTCTACAGGATCGCCTGCGACAGGACTAGGGTAAGTGGGAGATTTTCTTATACTGGGCTTTTATGCCCAAATTTATTATTTTGTACTAGTTTTATGTACATCCCACTTCGATTTAGGACAAATAGGAGATTGTTGGGGTTGATGCCCTAAAGTCTCGTGTTCTGTAGTTTGTAAACAGTTTGTACGAACGCTTGTGTTGTATAATATATGATATTTACTTCACATCTTGGTTTTGCTCTGTTGTATGTTTTATTTGCTTTACTAAATACCAATAAACAAAAAATCCCTGGTTATCTGTATGTAACTTAAGCATGTATGTGGTGACATACAAGTGGATCATGTCTTGAGTGATAACCAAAATGGTCTGTAGTATATGGATATAGGAGGGAAACCTTATCCTGNCATGTCTTGAGTGATAACCAAAATGGTCTGTAGTATATGGATATAGGAGGGAAACCTTATCCTGGTAATGCTACAGATGCGGTCCGCTTTGTGGAATGGTCATAAGTGTTGTGACTTGTCACAGATGGTCTGATCCTGATCCTTCATGTAAGGGACATGCGAGCGGGGGCGTCCTATACAAAGAGTTTGTGTAAGACCTGACCACGAAGTGTTAACGTCTCATTATATAACACCGTTCATGCAGAGACTTCACATCACTAGGATGACCATAGGTAACATAACCTTAATCCTGAGTGAGTTGGGAACTTCTGCCATTGAGGGCGATTTTTTAATTCTCATGGATGCTCTTCGTTAAGAGTTCCTTCAGTTTAAGTAGTCCCATTAAATTCTTTAATGAACCATCCTCAAATTTGCATGCATGCATCAAATCTATCTAATTCACCTTTCCAGGTAGGTTCTTAGGTAGGGGTGTTTCATTTCTGTCAGCTTAAGTACTCCAGCCTAGACAGAACCTGCCTTAGATAAAAGGTCTTTTATAGATAAATTTGCTACATATTTAATATTTTATTAGTCAATTTAATCCTATTAAACTGATTACAAGATTAAACCTTAGGTTGCTAATCTTACTAGAACCGTGATCTTAGGTCTATCTCCACCAAGTTTTAAAACTCTTTTAAAACCATGATTCAAGCAAAAGTTCGCATGCATGTCTTTCTTATTGATTTTAGTTCTAATTTCCTTTATAACTCTTATAAAAGAAATAACCAAAACCCATTCACATTTCCATGCACAACTAGGTATTTATAACTCTTATAAATTTAATCTATGTGTCATGCTTCATGCAATGTCCATTCATTACTATATATAACACTTATATACCCACACACCCTTAAACTATAACACTTATAATATAAAATGATGCATGTCTATGCTTAATGCATGCATAAATATAACTCTTATATCAAATGATGCATGAGTATGCTCTTATGTAATTTAAATCATATAAACTACTATATCATAACACTTACAATATAGAGATGATGCATGACCAATGCATAAACTAAGGTGGGATTTCAACTATATGGCATACCATATGACATACAATCAAACATACATCCCATATACATTCACCAAAGACTAATGGACCGGGATGATCAGCCTCAAAATCGGAAATTAAAATTCTATCTATTACACAGGCGAACCGAGTCTTGAACTACCCGAACGAAGCCTCCCTAATCGTTTAATAAACCGTTGAGTATCCACGATCGCTTAGCTATGATCGAGTACCATTTACAATGCAATGAAGCATGTGACACTCAATCATTTAGCGCATTAACATTAAACGTGCAAGTCTAAATGATCATTTAAACGACGACGTTGCTGTGAAGCATGATCGTCTAAACGATCATAGAGCAAACGCTTAAGTAACCTTTACTCTGTGATCGTGTAGTCAGTGACTAAGCGATGAAGCTTGCTGAGCTACACAATCGTCTAGTGCGCGTGCATCAACCTTGCTGTTGAATATCTCATACTCAACGAGCGCTTACCCCATCGTTTACACGATTTGATCAACACTTGGTCTTCTTCTTTCTCAAAGTACAGTGCAACTCCTTGCCTTGAAGCTTCATCACGAGCAACTCACATTGACTCAAACTCTTTGATTTATGGTCTCGATAGCAAGTTAATATGCCAAAAAACATAGGGGCTCTTACAATTAACTTTGAATGTAAAAGAACTCAATAACTATAGGCAACCATCCTAAAACTCCATTAATCCACATCCATAAACACATGTTTAACACTTAAACAGAATGTAGACATGTTTTACCCACCAAGAATGCAAATGCTATTCTATACATCAATGTGTTTAGAATATCATAACTTGGCTTTGATACCAATTGAAGGAACTCTTATCAAAGAGAACCTATGAGCGGAAGCAAGATCATTCCAAATTCATTGTGATAGAAAAACAAGCATTCACAAACATACATACAAGTTATGTATCTCAGAATAAGTTACGACATGCTTTCAACAAATAAATACAAAGAACAAGAGACTCACCTTTGAAGAACTTTTCTTCTGTTTATCTCTCGCTCTCGCTTGGATCAACACCTCTCGTTGTCGCTGTGATCGCCAAGCCAATCATCTACCCAAATCTCTCGCTATCGCTCAGCAAACGAACAGCCTTCTACATGAACAAGCAGTAACTGGGACACCACCATTCAGTGACCTTGGTATTTTCGGAGTGGGAATCTAGAAGGTGTAGGCTCTGTTAGATTTAGTAGAGGGAAGGAGGAAAGAACGGGCGCACTCAACGACTAAGCAAGTGGGAGAGGTTTATGTATATTGTATAGACTTGTGCTTGATCGTTTAGTAAAAAGTATACGATCATTTAAGAACTCAACTTGATCGTTTAGACGATCGTTTAGAGAATCTCGCTCTCGCACGCGATCGCTTAGTAAAAGCTACACGATCGTTTAGGAAAATGCGCATGTACAATATCGTTTAGGAAATACTTGAGGCTGTCGTGTAGGCTCTCGTGAGCTAAATGATAGGCAGTATACAATTATGAAGCAATTAACCGATCCTTTTCCAAAATGAAAACATTTTTCATTTTATCCTTTCAGTTATGAAAACTGAATGCAACCTCCCACTTTAATGCACGGTTATGGAGAAAACCACCAACAATTATCTCATAATTATTTAATCATAAATAAATATAATAACCAACTTATCATATTATATTTATAACCTATAGTTTTAATATCACGTCATATACAACATTTAAACCATATTCCTTTTCTCCTTTACTTGATATAAATCATATTTACATCAAAATTTCTCCAATTAATGTATCTCATACATCACGTCAATTATATAATTGAACCAGTTTAATCAAATCATATATAATCAAGCCCCCTATTGTCAATTTGAATACTTCAAATTGACCCAAAAACTGATTCTCAACTTGAATCCATTGAGTTACCAAGGGGACCTTATGAACCTATAGCTTGAAGCTTCAATGATACGTGAATAGCTGACTGAACTCTTTAGCCACGAGATCCACCATCTGTTAACTGCCAGGCACTCCACTAAAGACCGACAACTGCACTCTTCCCACTATATATATATTTCTGTGTCCATCGAATATAACCAGTTAACAATATGATAAACCTTCACAGATGCTCGTAAGTACAGCTGGGCCAATTTATCGTTTTGCCCTTGTAGTTACATCTAACTTCTTAAGTACCACTGATCCCTCTAATGAACAATATCTCATAGTCCTGCTATGAGTGGACACCTCTTAGGCCATGAGAAGGTGTGTGGCACCACATCGTTTAAGCCCCAAAATCAGCCCTTAAGGGAGCAATCTATCTACTTACCCCTGCTTCGGAGAAGGAGTGAATTTCATCTTGTGTAGCTCAGTTCCCAACTCCCCAATCAGACGAATCCCCAAAGTGGTAGGTTTGAGTCAGCAATCTAGCCACTCATACCCATGCAAATCAAAGGACTGTACTCAAAGGCAGGAGTTCCCAACTCACTCAGGATTGAGGTCATGTTACCTATGGTCATTCTAGTGAAGTGAAGTCTCTTTCATGAACGACGTTATATAGCGAGAATTTTTACTTCGTGGTTAGGTCTTATACAAACTCCTTTGTATAAGATGCCCCCGCTCTCATATCTTCACATGAATGATCAGGACTAGACCATCTGTAGCACACCTCAACACTTGTAACAGTCTACAAAGCGGGCTGCATTCGTAGTGTCACTAGGATAAGGTTTTACTCATATATCCATATACTACAGACCATTTTGATTATCACTTAAGACATAATCCTCTTGTATGTCTCCACATACATGCTTAAGTTACAATGACAACCAGGGATCTTAGTTTATTGGTTTGTGGTAAAGCAAATAAAACATCTCATGTTTTATAGACAACATTGAAGAAAATATCTCATATTATTACATCACAAGCATTTGTTCAATACAGATGTTTACAAACTACCGGACCCAACGAGAGTTTAGGTCATCAACCCCAACAGTTTTGGGAATGTGAGAATTTAGTCATTGTTTCTAATAGGCATCTTAGCATTCCTAATGGAGTTTTAAGAGTGTTTGCTAATGTTGAGTATTGTATGTGCATACAACATCTCTTAAGAAACTTGAAACTTCATTTTAAGGATCCATTACTTGATAATTATTTCTTTAGTTTTGTTAATGCTTACACTACTGATGACTTTGAGTACCACATGAGACCCATGGAGTCAATTTGTCAAAATATTAGAAGTTATCTTAGTAGTATTGGGTTTGAGAGGTAGTCTCGGGCATATTCACGAAGAAGAAGGTATGGAATGATGACATCGAATGTTACAGAAATTATAAACTCAATTTTTAAAGATGCTAGAGAATTACCCGTGGTTAGCTTGCTTAGTTCAATTAGAGATATATTCCAAAAGTAGTTTTATGATCGAAGTAAAATTGCTTTTGCAATGAAAACTCTTTTGACTTCTTGGACTGAGAACATATTACAATGAGAACATGAAAAGTTGAGATGTTTCTTGGTAAGAATTCTGTCTTTTTCTTATTGTCTATCAATCACTGTCTATCTCAGATAGACACTAAGGGAAAAATTCCTAATATTTACAACGCTTTGATAGTGAAAGGTCGAGATACTGCCAGTCAAGAAATTAATGTGACTTGTGAAGTATAGAAATTATTAGGAATTAATAGAGTAACTGGTACACCTGAGGTGTGTCCTTCCTGGTCCTCTCGTACTAGGGAAATGTCCTCTTAATGCTCTAACGCCCACACCGTATATGAACCGAACTATCTTATGACGTTCTGAACCCAGCTCACGTACCGCTTTAATAGGCGAACAACCCAACCCTTTGGAACATACTACAGCCCAGGTGGCGAAGAGCCGACATCGAGGTGCCAAACCTTCCCGTCGATGTGAGCTCTTGGGGAAGATCAGCCTGTTATCCCTAGAGTAACTTTTATCCGTTGAGCGACGACCCTTCCACTCGACATTGTTGGATCACTAAGGCCGACTTTCGTCCCTGCTCGATGAGTGGGTCTTGCAGTCAAGCTTCTTTATGCCTTTGCACTCGAGGGCCAATCTTCGTCTGGCCCGAGGAAACCTTTGCATGCTTCCGTTACCTTTTGGGAGGCCTACGCCCCATAGAAACTGTCTACCTGAGACTGTCCCTTGGCCCGTAGGTCCTGACACAAGGTTAGAATTCTAGCTTCTCCAGAGTGGTATCTCACTGATGCTCGGGCCCCCTCGGAAGGGGGCCTTCTTCACCTTCCACCTAAGCTGCACAGGAAAAGGCCCAAAGCCAATCCCAAGGAATAGTGAAACTTCATAGGGTTTTTCTGTCTAGGTGCAGATAGTCCACATCTTCACAGATTATCTCTGTCTATCTCAAATAGACACTGATAGAACTCTATCATGTATATCTCAGATAAACAAATATAGTATTCTATCTCTTTCTATCTCTGTTAGACAATGATAGAACTCTATCACTATCTATCTCATATAGACAATGATAGTATTCTATTTGTTGATACTGATTACCTTTCTCGTATTTATCTATCAGGTTGATCCTATTAGTAACACTAAATACAAGATAATGGATGGAGATAAACAATTCATAGTGAAGCTAGACATGGGAGCTTGTAGTTGTCGAGTATGAGATTTTGAGGAAATTCTATGTGCACATGCACTTGTTGTTCACCGAATGCTTAATTTAGATACCTATTCTTATGTCATTGAGTTTTATTATAGAAAAACATTCTCAATAGTGTACAGTGGTTGTGCTCGACTTGTTGGAGTTCATTTGGATTGTAGAGTTGAAAATGATGTCATGAAAAGATTACCTCCAATTGTTAAATGTCAAGTTGGAAGACCTAGAAAACAAAGAATTCCATCTGTAGGTGAATTTAAAAGTTCATCAAAATGTACTTGTTGTAATCGTAAAGGTCAAAATTACTAGAGTAAATTAACATGCAGTGGAGAAAATAAGAATGAATAAGCACTCTAATTATACTTAATTTGAGTTGAAAACATGCTTCGAAATAACTATTACATAAGAAGGTTTGCTTAATACAATAACTTTGATGAAACCTCTTCAGAAACCAGCAGAGCTCCACGTAAAGATGCTTCAATCTACAAGTAGACCACCACGAATATCATCTCTATTATTCTCTTGCAAGGACAGTATGGTGGAAACACTAAATAGAGCTGGTTTTTATGAAGATTGAAGAAGGTTTGAGAGAGGGTTTTGATTTCCCAGAGTTCTTGAAGAAGTTCTAAATGCTTAACTTAATCATTCAGGCCAACACTTTAATTTATAAAGCTTTCATCATGCAAATTCAAAGCTTGCATGAAGGCTAGCTCATTCTTCATGGATTAAGTAGAATTGGATGAATAAGGTGCTTGCACCATAGTGAAGATTTCCAACTTTTGGAAATTTCTACTTTGTATTTTCAAAATTTGTTTAAAAAAAATTCTAAAATCAAATTTACAAATAAACTAATTTATTTATTTTATTAGTTTTATAAAAACTAATTCAATTAATTAATTTTAAATAAAACTAATTAATTAAACCTTTTAATTAATTTAATTAATTTAATATCTATTATTAAATTAATAAAATATCAAGTTCACTACAATGAATTTAATTTCATATAATTAATATTTAAATCATAATTTAAACATTAATTGATTCTCCAATTTCGTTTAATTTCGAGGAAATTAAATATTTCAATTGTATCAGATACAATTAATAGAAATCCTAATTGAATTTGAACATTTCAAATTCTAAACCCTAATTTCAAATCTCATCAAGATTACTTAATTTACTAATCCAAATTACGAGTTAGTAAAGGGACCTTATAGACCTACAGAACATGAGCTCAACGATTGTAATTAATTGGTTAAGCTCTTTAAACCGAATTAATCATTATTTGTTAACTACCAAGACATTCCACTATAACTCGATAGTTGTACTTTCCTCAATGTAGATATATTTCTGTCCATTTTAACCACAATCGGTAAGTCAATCCTTCACAGGTAATTCATATTTACAGTTGGGTCAAAGATTATCGTTTTACCTCTATAAATACATCTCGCTCCTTAAGCTCCCACTGGCTCTCCATTAAATAATTGATTTATAGTCCAACTTATAACTCATGACCCTCTCTTTCATGAGAGGGTAGGGTCCCATTGTTCAAGGCAAGACACAGTGCTTAAGAGAACAACCTATCTGCTAACCCTAAATCGGGTAGGAGTGAATTCCATATTGCAAAGCTATGGCCCCAGCTATCTATCCGATCTTATCCTCAAAACGGGAGGCTTATTGAGCAGTGCTGTTGGACTAATCTCACCTATGTAGATCAAAGAATAATCACGAATAAACAGGAGTTCATAGTTAGCTCAGGATTCCTACGTCATTGAATTTGAGATAGTCCATTTTCATGGTAAACAGTTATTATAAAGAAAAGTGACTATTTCGAGGTCCGATCTTTATGCAAACTCATTACATAGGATGCCTCCACTCACATGTCTTCACATGAATGATTTTTGGATCACATCATTTGTATTAATATACAAAATGGGTCGCATCCAATAGAGTTACTAGGATGGGGTACCCAATCTCATCCGTATACTTATAGACCATTTTGGCTACATATTTTGGCTCCAACAGTCAATGCACAACCTTTGGCTACATATTTTGGCTACATGTTATAGCCATGGATTTGTTTATTAGATTTTCGTAAAAGAATACAATATCAATAGTAATTTATTGAATAAAGTACTCAACAACATTTTTATTGACAAATAGAATATGTTAACAACATTTACAAACTGCGAGTTTAAGACATTCCCAACAACAATAGTAGGACTTGCAAACTTAAACCAATTAATCAAATGATGTAATCATTATTTTTTCATTGTATACATGTATAAAAAAATGGATTGACATAAAAGTTTATGAATGATATTTTTCTGATTTATTCTATTATTGAGTTGTAAGTATGTTTTATAGTATCTTCACTTTTCAATAGAAATGAAAGAAGCAAAAAAACTATAAGTGATAGACACAAATAGTGTCTATCTGACTCTATCTACTGATATCAGGTAGGTGAACTTCAACAAGAAAAATAGTAGATAGACACAGATAGACAACTATCTATGTCTATCACTGTGTATATAGATTATGATATCTATTTGAATCTATCAGTAAATAGATTTAGATAGACAGCTATCACTGCCTATCTAAATCTATCAGTGGATAGATTCAAATCAATCCTGATAGTTGTAACATTGTCTATCACTAAATATATAAACCATGATTGTTTTCCTAATTGTACACCGCACATTCATTGCAACTACGTCCTTCAGCTTCTAAGTCAAATCCTTAAATGATAGAACTCTATCATTCATTGAAGTCACTTATCCTTTAAAAACTAATCCATTGAAGTTTATCACTGTCTATCTCAGGTAGAAAAAAATAGTATTCTATCTCTATCTGTAAACCTCGTACTCCATTTTTCCTACTTAAGTGTATAATGGGCATGCTAAGCAAAGACTAAGGATATGTTAAAGTAAAGATGTGAAAGGAAGTAAAGAAAGTAGGAAGATGGAGGAAGAAAATTCTAAGTGTTGGAAAAACCTAGTATTGAGTGAGTTTTAGATAGTTTAACAAGTGAAAAATTGGCTAAGTATAGAAGCCAAGAGAAGGCATGCGTTGGTGTTGGGAAGCATTGAAACATAAGGTTGTGTGTGTGGCAACCAAGGCTTGTGAAGTTTTTAAGAGATCTAAGTGTTTAAGCCAAGGACAAACTATGCATTAGAGCTAAGGATGAATGCATGAGTTGAAGAATTTTCATGATGCATTGACAAGGCATGTGGCAGCCAAGGAGCTTACGAGGTTAGTGAACATGCAGGCAAGGCATGCTAGGCATTGGCGCAGAGCCTAGTGCACGCGTGCAAGGGATGCGTTGAGGCTTGTGTGATCATACAGTGAGGAAGAGCCATCGTGCAACGAGTAGGCCAAGCGCGTGCGAGGAAGCGCTCGGTTGAGACTGAGATGAGATTGTGATTTAGGTTGAGATCGAGTTTGAAAAATGTTCAAGTTGAAGCTTGGAGTAGTGTTCGTCATCAATTTCGCATATTCTTGAGTTGAAGTTCGAGGTTGTACTTCTTTCTTCTTCTCAGGTTTCTTCCTTTCAGGTTTTTTCTTTTGGAGAGATGTTTTTCTATTTTGATTTTCTAATGCTTTTTTTTTTGTTGGTTTTTGTTGTCTCTTTGGTCTCTCTTTTTGAAAGTGTGTGTCTTCTAGCACCTTTGCTCTAAACCTTTTATGCTTCCTCTGCTATTGCTACTTTCCTTTCTATTTTCTCTTTTTTCCTTTTGTTTGAATCTCTTCATCTGCATCATCTTCACTATCAGTTTCTTCTTCAATTTCGTCTTCCTTATCAATAATTTTTTTTTACTTCTATTTCTCTTTGGTCTCTCCTTCTAAAAGAGAATCTCTTCATTCTCTTCCTTATCAGTATCTTCCTCTTCATTGTGCTCTTTCTAAACTTGTTCCTCCTCATTTTGCTTCTCTTCTACTTGATCTACATCTACTTTCTCTTGGTTTTCTTCTATTAGCTCTTCATCTACTTTCTCTTGCTCTTCTTCTACTTTCTTTTCATCTTCTTTCTGTTTCTCAATTTGCTATTCTTCATTGATCTACTGCAAGAAAATATTGGAGTTCATAAGAAGAACATTGAATGATAGACAATGATATACTATCATTGTCTATCATCATGCATATAGACAATGATATTTACCTTTTTCTCATTTCTATGTTTCGATCTTTTTTTTCTTTTTTTGATTATCTTCTTTTTTCAACTTCTTCTACTTCAGCTTCTTCTCATTCTTCTTTATCAGTTTCAACATCTTCTTCGACTTCATCTTCTTCCTTTTTTGTTTTAGTTTCAGTGTCTTCTTCAACTCCATCTACTTGTAAATGTATGATAGAAAGTAAAGATCTTTAAAAACTTAATATTCAGATAGACAGTGATAGAGAACTTTCACCATCTATCTTAGATAGACACTGATTGTAACACCCGAAAATTCCATAAGATTCTAAGAGTTGAAGGATGAACTCATACTTGAAGCTTTAGAAGTGAAATTTATGTTAAGTGTCCAAAACTATACCTTGGAAGAAGCATTAGTACTTAGAAAAAAATTCTAATTGTTGGGATCATGTGGTTGGAACATAGTGTGTTGAAATCAAGAATTTGGCTAAGTGTTCAAACTATGCTTTGAGCCTAGAAAATTTTTAGGGCACGAGTTGGCCTAAAAGGAGAAAAATTTGGCTAAATATAAAAAATGGAAGTCGGTAGTTGAATATTTAGGAGGAATAAGAATGCATAAACACTTGAGAGAAGGAAGGACAATGCTTTTAGAGCGAAGATTGAATTCATAGCATAGTCTGAAAATTTGACTAAATGTAGATATTGTTGGGGTTGATGTCCTATATCTCATAGGGTCCTGTAGTTTGTAAACACCTATATGAACAAACACTTGTGATGTAATAATATGAGATATTTTCTTCACTGATGTCTATGAAATATGAGATATTTTAGTTGCATTTACCACAAAACCAATAAATTAAGATCCCTGGTCATCATTATAACTTATGCATGTATGTGGAGACATACAAGTGGATCATGCCTTAAGTGATAACCTAAACGGTCTGTAGTATATGGATAAAGGAGGGAAACCTTATCCTGGTGACACTACGGATATGACCCGCGTTGTAGATGTTACATGTGTTGTAAAGTGCTACAAATGGTTTGATCCTGATCATTCATGTGGAGACATTCAAACGAGGGTGTCCTATACAAAGGAGTTTGTATAAGACCGAACCACGAAATGTTTAGTCTCATTATATAACGCCGTTTATGACATAGACTTTCATTTCATTAGGATGACCATAGATAACATGACCTTAATCCTGAGTGAGTTGGAAACTCCTGCCTATGAGAGCGGTCCTTTGATTTGCATGGGTGCGAGTGGCCTGATTACCGATTTAAACCTACCACTTTGGGGATTTGTCTGATTGAGAAGTTGGGAACTCAGCTACACAAGATGGAATTCACTCCTTCCCCAATGTAGGGATCCCTTAAGGGCTGACTCCGAGGTTTGAACGATGTGACGCCACACACTTTCTCATGGCCCGAGAGGTGTTCACTCATAGTAGGACTATGATGTATTGTTCATTAGAGGAATCGTGATACTTAAGGAGTTAGATGTAACTACAGGGACAAAACGATAAATTGGCCCAACTGTACTTACGAGCGATTTGTGAAGGGTTATCATATTGTTAATTGGTTATATCCAATGGACACAGAAATATATCTGTAGTGAGAAGAGTGCAGCTGCCGATCTTTAGTGGGGTGCCTGATAGTTAACGGATGGTGGATTTCGTGATTTAGTCAATTATTCATGTATTGTTGGAGTTTCAAGCTACAGGTCCATAAGGTCCCCTTGGTAGCTCAATGGATTCAAGTTGAGAATCAGTTTTTGGGTTAATTTGAAGTGTTTAAATTAACAAGAGGGAATTTGATTATATATGATATGATTAAATTAGTTCAATTATATATGATATAATTGATTTGGTGTATTAGATACATTAATTGGAGGAATTAATATATATATGATTTATATTAAATGCCATAAAGGAAAAAAAGAACCATGGTTTATATATTACATATGATGTGGTATTAAAACTATAGGTTATAAATATAATATGATAAATTAGTTATTATATTTATTTATAATTATCAGAATTCCCAAAAAATGAATATTCAAGAACACATACATCAATAAGCAAATTAGCTCACAATGTACTTCAAATCTCAAAAATTGTAACAAAAACTATTGTGCTTAAAATGAAATTGTGCTTAAAACTGCAAGCATTCAAAAATGCACTTACCAGGAATAATTTTTACGTGAATTCCTTGTTGTTGCAAGAAATCCATCTCTTCCCCACCCCTTCCAAACACCTAAAAAACACACAAACAACACCATTAAAAGTATATGATAGAGGAAGAGATTGAGAGAATACAAATATGAGGCAACTTCAATCAACATAAAGGCTTGAATTGTTATTGCATGTTATCCATTAGAATCTTTTATTAAGTTGGCCCTCCTTCCATAAACCGAAATGTAACCATGAGAAGAAAAAAACTACACCACCAATGAAGAAAATGATATTGCTTCTTCAAATGCCACCAAAAAAGGTTAAAACAACAAATAAAACAAGCAAATGGACAGGAAAAGACATAAGATCAAAGTCTACACATAAGATCAGAGCAAATGGATAGGAAAAGACATAAAATATGCAAGAACGTCCCAAAAGTTTTGATTATCCACCACATCATTACTAAGATCCAAACTACGAAAAACTATGGCACATGTAACAGCTAAAGTAGGGACTCTTAAAATGATTGCACATAACAACAAATATAAAAGCACATGTAACTAAAAGGACACTAGGAATTAATGCCATTAGTTATACATGAAGCATATCTAGATATAAGTATTTATAAGATCATTTTTTTACCACTCAATCCTTACATGAACCCCTCCCAAAACCACAAAAGAATGTATATTTCCCCTCCAATAAGCAAACATACCAAGTAGCTTATCAATATTACACAACACAAATAATAATAAATAAACAACTATCAAAGCCAAAAACTAGCATTGATAGCATTAGAAACAAGTGATGTGTGCCCTAAATATTTTAACACCCCAATCTCAACACCTTCAAATTGATTCAATGGCGCAGGGGTTGTGATTGTGAATCATATTCTATGGATGAATTTGTTATGCCCTCTATCTAGAACCTCCCTGTACTCGTGCGACCGATATCATATGAAAGTGTATGAACAAACAAATATAAGTTGCGTGAACATAAGCAATTTATAAATAATGAAAGAAATGAACTCAACCCATAAATAACTACCATAGTTGGACAATCGTCATTGTAATGATCCCAAATTTCAATGCTAAACTAAGGAACATTACCATATTTTAACCTACAACTAACTTTATAACTCTTATATTTTAAAAAAAATTCGACAACAAGGATGCCTAAGAAGTTCCACTACCATAAACCACTCAATGGAAGTCATAAACAACTAAGCTTGAAGAGGACAAAAAGAGCTTGCAAGAGAATGGTTTTGTATTACTAAGAGCACAAATAGAGATAAGTGTAGAGTGCAAAATTTAACACCGCTAACTAAGAATTGCTAATCCAGACCAAACTCCACAGGCTAAACACATCATCAGCATGTAATCTTAAGAAAATTAATAGTTACCTTCCCATTATTTCTCCAAAACTACTTCATGCTTATAAACTGGTTGCCATGTAACTACTTCATGCTTAAGAAAATTCTTGTAATGTCTCATCCATATAAGTTGCTTGCCATGTTTGACAACAGGTACAACTAAAAACGTATGAAGATGAAATTGGAAGTAAACATGAATTTTAAGTTGTTAGAGCAAAAGCCACTCCAAGACAACTAACATCTTAAAATCCAAACAATTTGTTTTCAATCCCTTGTCTAAATTATACATTCACGCCCACAACAAGAGTAACTCAAATTAAGTACAAAAACCTTTTTTTTTTTTTTTACTGACTGAACTTGAGGATATTGAAATATAAATATAGCTTAAACTTATAGTTTACTCACCTTTGTGGCAATGAACATCTTTAGTTTAATCCATCCCATATTGTCTTCAATGCACAAACTTTTTGCTCCAACAGTCAAGGCATTTCCTCCCCACCCCTTCCATACAACTAAAAAACACATAAACAACACCATTAAAGTATATGGTAAAGGAAGAGATTGAGAGAACATAAATGTGAGGCAACTTCAATCAATATGAACTAAAGCTAAACTCGTAGGAGTATAACTAAGGAAGCAAGAGTTTTCTTGAAACAGGCACAATTCTTTTAAATCCTTATAATGCCCAAGCATTCTCCCTCTCAACAAATTTACAGTGATCTGTGCAGCAATGATAAAATCCACCAATTCATTAATGGGAGCACCTCCACCTGAAATGCATTATAAGAAATCCTTATGGCTGCATAAATATTTGGCGATAACTTCAACCAAGTTGATTATTTCAGAAGTGTACTAACCAAGCTTATCGATCACAAAATTAACTTCATCAACAGTAAAGTTCATCATTAATAGTCTTTCAATTACTCGTTCGTTATGTTCTCTCCACCATCCACCACAGATTTGATCCAAATTGAAAACATGACTTCCTACAAGCAGAGAAAAATAGGCAAACAACATATAATAAGAATTCAATTACCCCACACAAAGAATTTATGACATTCAAAGTAGGAAGCTATGGAAAGACAACATAGTGGAGCTTTGTTCCTATCCAATCAGCTTTTGAAAAGTTGATTCTCCAAGCTTCCTCTGGGCTTATACCCATATACAAGCATCCGATGTTCGTCTTTGCAACAATATCCAATCAGTCATAAGATGGTCATGCTTAAGCTGCCCTAGAAAAGCGACGAGCTAAGGGAGCAAGCATGGTCTGAGGTTGTCATCGAGGAAGCCTTTGTAGACAGGGCCAAAACCACCCTCTCCAAGGAAGTTCGAGAAAGAAAAAGTCTGAGAGATAAGCTTCAACTCAGCGAGAGTGAAGACGTGGATGTCAGATCTGGCGAGAGAGACGGGGAGGTCCTCAGAAAGGGTGGAGTTAGGGTTACTGAAATCACTTTCGAAATCCTTTGGAATGAACTGGGCTTATTATTCATCACTGCCACTACCTTCATCACCTCCGACGACTGCGCCTCTAACTCGCAGCAACTTGAGAAAATGGGTCTCCACTTCATTTTCTTCACCGCCATTTCTATTTCCAAATTGACACAGTATTAAAAAGAAAGAAGATGATGAAGAAAACCCACGACCAGACGAGGTTACCAGATCTGCGACCAGAAAACCCACAACCAGATGAGGGTATCAGATCTACGACCAGACGAAAACCTAAGACCAGACGACCGGACGAAAACCCACTACCGATGATGTGACCAGATGAAGGATTGACTAGAGGATCGAGTATCGAGGAAGCCCACTACCAACGACTAAACAACCAAATGAAAGATCGAAGACAAGATGAGCGATCGACCAGAGCTTTTTCGAGGAAGGAGAGAGGGAGGATTTTGGGGATGAAGAAGTTTTGTGTGAAAGAAAAGAGAAGGAAGTTTGGGGGTTTTATGGAGAGAGAATTGATTTTACTAAAATGAAAAAATAAGTGAATCTTTAATGTCGGTTTTAAACCGACATTATAGCCTATCTTCAATGTCGGTTTAAAATCAACATTAAAGCCATTTTTTTAAAACCAACATTATACATCTGGTTTCACGTTTTCAACCAACATTAAAGCCCAAAATTCTTCTGTGTTATAAGATAATTGAATTCGGTTTTTTCTCCTAATAACCGACTTAGTGGGAAGTTGTAATCCGTTTTTGGTAACTGATGGATAAAATGAAAATCGTTTTCATTTCTTTTAAAATCGATCGTGCAAGAAGAAAAAGCTATATGATAGCTTTAAGAGAGTAAACGATCAAGGAACGAGTATCCTATACGATAGCTACTTGCTACTAAACGATCAAGTACCCAAGTCTATATGATAGACTTCTGTCCTCTCGCACTTACTCGATCGTTTACTCGATCGTCCAATTCCTCCTTCCTGCTACCAAATCCATACAGAGCCCATATCTCATGGATTCTTACACTGAGAATACCAAGGTAGCCTCGTGGTATTGTCAAGTTTGTATTTGAGGGTAGAGTATCGAGTTTAACTCGATTGTGATCGAGGATATTATAGTTCGTGCTATGCACTAGTTTGCTCATGTTGCATTCGTGTTGTTGGTCGCATTGTTGAGTTTGATCGAGCAAACACTAGAATAAATAGTTCTTCAAAGGTATGTTTACTCGATACTTTGTATTTTATTCTTGAAGCATGCTGTAATTTTGATTTGATGTATAACCATTCTGTTGGATTGTAAATGTTCATGTTCTTTCACAATGGGGTTTGGAACAATCTGCTTCCACATATTGGTTCTCAAGTTTTAGAGTTCCTTCGAAGGTACATGTGGAACGCATGTTAGGGTGGAGATGGATGCATGGAAGATGGAAAAAGGCATATTTGGATGCATAAGTCATTGTTGACCTCAAGAAAGAGTCACTTTAGGAACTAAGTCTCAAAAGCATGCGTTGGGAACCCTTGTGGACGCATGACTAGGGTACAAGTGTCCAAAGTAATCTTACAAGTGTCCAAAATAATCTAAGTGTGGAGACAAGTTGGTAGCATGGAAAGGATCATGTGTCCAACTTGTGTACCATGCGTTGAAGGTGAAATTCCTTAGGAAACAAGCTCAAGTTGACGACAAATTTAATAACGTGCCTTAACCGAATGGAACCTTGAAAACCTAAGTAGGTGGTGGAAGTTCATGGAGTAAGGTTGAGCATGCAAAATGTGGGATGGCCACCTCAAAAGGAAGTGTGTGTTGGATATTTCAAGAAGAAGACATATTAAGTATGGGATAGGTGGTGGCAAGGGCTATGCGTTGGCTCAACATGAAGAAGACATTTAGATTTTATGCAAGGAAGAGGTGTCATGCATTTGGAGCTTGAAGGGATGATAAGGATGGTTTGCTAAGGCCTATAAATAACCCGAGGAATCTCATTTCACTTCACAACTCAAAAGTTCTCTCAGGAGGATGCAAAAAGGGGAAAGTTGAAGGGAATTAAGGTTCGGAGGGAAGGCCCATGTATTGGAAATGAAGACCATGCCTTGAGAGAAGACCAATCATGCATGCAACATGATGTTTAGGCGTCCATGAAGCAGTTCAGGCATTGAGGAAGAAGGACCAGGTGTCTAACTGACCTATAGAAGGCAAACCATGTATTAACTATTGTTTGGTGATGTCCAAAGGCCTAGTTCCATATCTGTTGAGGTTGTTAGGTTAAGTTTATGGTTAAGAAGGTATTCTAAGGTTATTCTAACCCTAAACATGAGGTTCTAAGCTGAAATTGGGCTAGTGCAGGCCTGGGACCCGAGAATGAACTAGGAAACCAGAAGCTTAGAAAAAGGGGTGAAAACACTACTAGCAAAGTGTGAGTGGTTTTCTTTTCTCTGTCTTTTTGCCTTTGTGAATTGATATGCTTATATGGCTATATATATGTATATATATGCATGGTTTTGAAATATGTGGCATGATCAGGATGTATGTTGTCTTCATTGATTTCATGTTGTTTTGGTTGTTTCTTGAAATTATTTGGATGCATGTTACTGTGAATTGAGTTGGAAACTAGAACTGTACTGGGATATTGTTAGCATATCTCATGGACGTATGGCTGATATTTTTAGTATAAACTAGTTGGGATTGTTAGTGTACCCGAATATGTCTAACGGGATATTGTCGACATGTGCATATTCGATGGGTTGTATTGGGTACTGGAGTGGTTTCCTTGGAGTTGTGTTTGGTTGAATTATTGCATAACTGAAGGAGCATATGATCATGCCAATATCGTGTCAGTTATTAGACTAAGATCATGCATTCTGTGGTTAGTTACCTGTGATATTTCTTTCCCAAAAATGTTTTCAAAAGCAAAATCTATTTTTATACAAACACACCACTCACTGAGCTTTCCCAGCTCATGTTTTTCAATGTTTTATTTTACCCCCTCCCCCCTCCCCCAAGGTAGTAAGAGTGGAGTTCCAGGGTACTGCTGAGGTCAAAGTCTGCCACACTATAACTACACTTCCGGACTTAAGTTTGTTATTAAGAGTTTCTATAATTAAGAGTCTAGAGTTGTTAAGTTGAGTTGAAGGCTTATGTAAACTTATATTTGATTGTAATAAAATAAGTTAAGCTAGAGAGTTGTGATTGGTAAGTGCAAGATGATGGATAACAGGTGTTATAAAAGGGTAATGCTTGTTATCTTCACGTCTTCTTTTTGGTGAAAGAGGTAAGCTTAGGAAGGGTGTGATTGATAGTCCTCTATCCTTGTCTATCTCGGATAGACAATGAAAGTATTCTATCTCTGTTTATCTCAGATAGACAATCATAAAACTCTATCAGTGTTTATCTCAGATAGACAAAGATAGTGCCCTATCATTGTCTATCTTAGATAGACACTGATAGTGCTCCATCACTGTCTATCTCAGATAGACATTGATAGAGGACTATTAGTGTCTATATCAGATAGATAGAGATAGACCTTTATCAGAGTCAATCTCAGATGTACTGATAGTAGTCTATCATTGTTTATATGAGATAGAAAGTAATAGAGTTTTATTAGTGTCTATCTGGTATTGATAGAGTCTATCTAGTCTTTCAACTCTTGTGTTTGAACAAAAAGTAGCTTGAGAAAAGAATCAAACCTCAAGAAACAGTTGTGTTTTGGATGTTTCCCAATCTGTAGTTGGAATCGGATCCAAATCATCTTGTGTTTGAAGTTGTTGCATATGTATCTCAGTTTCCTACAAGAAAATAATTTGTTATTGTTTTCTATCTAAGAATCTATTGTTTTCTATCTAAGAAAGTAAGAAACTTAAAAAAAATATAATATTAAGATAGACAGTGACAGAGGACTATCACTGTCTATTATACATATAAACCTGTTTTTCCTTTGTCTCTCATTTTGAACTTGAATCTACAAGGAAAAAATTTTAGTTAGTAAATGTATAGTTATATTTGAGATAGATACTAATAAGACTCTATCACCGTCTATCTTACGTGTGTCTCATTTTTAACCTAAATCTACAAGGAAAAGCATTTTAGTTAATAAAAGTATGGTTGTATTTAAACAAGAAACAGTTACATCGACATGTTCAACACTATACTTCGATTTTGCTCTTCTAAAAGGAACATCAGCTCTAACAATTTCATCTCTGTCTACCAAAACAACCGGAAAAATGTTTCAAAAAAGGTTGGCATACGACGTACAAAAAGTTCGTGCCCTTCTTTATCTCATAAACTAGTATATAATAAAAAAAATACTTACCCCATATAAATATGTTATTGCATAGTCAACTATTATATCAATATCATGACTTTCTTCCAAAATTCGAAGGTTAAAAGAAGGTGGTTTGTTTTTTTCCACATCTTTTTCATATTCTTTTTCTTTCTGTTGTTGTTCTTGTGGAAGATTTTCTAATGGAAATCCACCATTCAGGCTTTCCATAATTGACCTCAACATTCTTTTGATTTCTTCTTAGCCTTGTTTCAAAAGATTTTGTTCTTCTACTATTTTCTATTGGCCTTTTCTTAGTTCACTAGTTTCTTTCATTATTCTATTTGCTCCTCCTTTTTCAATTCGTTCATTCTTTTTTTGGTTCATTCGCTTCTCTTTCTTCTCCTCTACCTCAACTTCTATGAAACATTTGAAAGTTGATTGAGATTCTTCTTCAGTTGGACGCAGTGGCATCGTACAAAATTACAAGTGAACAAATGTTGAATTATTAGAGAAAAAACTAGCACCATCAGTGATAAACAGTGATAGACTGTTAGAGTGTACATTCAACATGCGGAGGAGATTTGGATCTTAAGCACTCTAATTATATTAATTTTAATAAATAAACATGCAAGGTCATACATAGCAAATCCCTCTTTGTTTTATAATCATGAATGGTTCGTATACAACCATAAAAGTTTTCCCCGCTATTCTCCGACCTTGGAACTGATTGTGAGATCTAAATTGTGAAGAAATTGAAGGAAATTTTTGGATTGAAGAGATTTTGGTATGAGAATTTGAAAGAACAAAAATCTTTCAAAAAATAAATTTGCATGAACTTTTTCCTCCACCAATTTTCTTCTATTTATAGTATAATTATATTCAAAGAGACTTAATCTCTAGTTGACACTTAATTTTGTTATGTTTAAGTGGAATTTGAGGTGTTTTAGTAAGTAGAAAAAGTGGGATAATTCCACTCAATATGAATTTGGGATAATTCCATTCACTTGAAAAATTCATTCAATCTTTTGAATTTCAAAAAACTCAATTTAAATAAATTTTAATTTTAAATAAAATTAATTCAAATAATTAATTTTAAATAAAATTCATTTCTTTAAAACTAATTTTAAATAAAATTAATTCTAATAATTGATTTTAAATAAAATTAATTTAAAATAATTAATTCAAACAAGCCATTTTCCAAAATAAGGGGGAAGGGGAGATAGAGAAAGAGAGACATGATCTTCTTTTTCTATTTTCAAAGAACTTTCATTTAGGTAAAGTTCTTCTCAAAATCCCAAATAGTTTCATCTCAAAAAAATGGAAGGAGAAGGTAAAAGTGAGGCCTTTTTTCTTTTAGCAAATAACATTTAGTTTGAACAATAAAAACAGTAAGATTTGTCTCTTAAAATCACATAAGAAGTGTCTATTGACTCTTAAAACCACACAAAAAGTTTCTTAAAGATGTCTTTAAGCTTTTTAATCCAATTTCTTTCTAAGACCTCTCTATATCATAGTTAACCATTAATGTGCCTTTTCTTTAACCTTTTTTTTTTTTTAGCAACCCATTTTTGTTGGTAGGACCAATAGATGGACATTTTTTTTAAAAAAAAAAAAAAAAAGAAAAACATTACATTTTTAGAGAAAAAATTAACCAACTTCCGATTTTACTAATTGAAAGTATGCAATGGAAGAAAAATAAATGAACCTACATACAAAATATTATTTTCTTGATGAAGTTAATTTTAAATTACAGCCCATAACAATATTCAAAAGTTTATATTTTGCTTCACTTATACATCAACCAGTTAGTATTTTCAATATGGTCAAGTCGGGTGAACCAACAAGGCATATAATTCAGTTGATGGTAGCTCAAACTTGCTAGAGACATAGTGAAACAGAGCTAGAGATTAATAAAAAAAATCAAAAATAAAAACTTTACCAAATTTAGTACTTTTTGCTTCGACTCATAAGTTTAAAGTTAGAAGTTGAGGCTCGTTTAGATGGACTATTTAAGTTTTTATAAACATTTTTTTTTACTTATAATCACTTAATTAAACACATAGAAAGTCAATCTAAACACATCCTTAAAGATACATGAAACTTCTTCCAAAGATACATTCCACAATTTTATTTGTTGAAAGCAGAGTAAAGCATACGAAACTGTAAAAAGGATGAAAAATTTAATCTCCACAACAAATTACTACAATAGCTTACCATAAGAAATGAAACCCAATTATGTGACTAATGAACATTGCATGATGGGACAAATCTGACTAAGGTAAGAAAAATATTTTTCCTAGACGGTTCAACCAAAATTATATCTTAAATTAATATGGTTAACTTTAGTAATGAAAGATCTCCATCATGATACACATAACAAATGAAATTCTGCTTCCCTTCCCTTAGACATAATTAGTTGATACAAAGGCTTTGCAATACAACGTATGTATAATACTCAAACCCCTAGAACTGTTAAAAAATGACATTAGATTTGAAGTTTTATGTTCTAGTAACCGAACTTTTTGGTGTAGTTTTTAGCATAATAAGAGACCAACTTCATATTAATCTTAAGAAAACCAATTAAAATAGAAATACAAAAGTGAAGAGTGAGAACTTCAATCAATTTAAACAACTCTATATAAGTAACACAACCTTTTGGTATTGTTTTTAGCATAAGAATAGGCAAACTTCATATTATACTACTATCTCAAACAAACAAATAAAAATAGAAATAAAATCAAGAAGTAAGAGCTTAAATGAATTTATCATATTATGCCTATTTGGTTAAAAATCAAGCACAAAGTTGAATGAAAATGGATTGTTAAAAATACCTAAATCATCTCGTCATTTACTAACATTACAATGATAAATAAACAGTCTCCAAAAAAAAAAAAACTGATGTAATACGCCAATATTAATTTATGAACAATTAAAAACCCATAAACTTTCTAAATTAATGTTGGAGAGATTGAGATCTTATCTTAACTAACCACTTCAAAAAGGCAAATAACTATTGGCACCGAACCATTTACAAATATGAGAAGTAATTTTGAGTATTATTCATAAATTCATATCATTCACAAAACACTTTGCATGTATAAATAGGAGAAAAAAAATGACAATTATAACATATCATAAGAGCTTAACATAATTCAAGTAATGCTTAACAACCTATTTAAAATTGATCTACACACTTTTGTAAATATACCAACACTGTTTTGAGACACTGGTTAAACTTCAAACTCACGAGTAATTAGTTCAATTATAGCATTGGGTATTTAGGCATTCATTCAACTATATTCCACCATTACTTTGATATGGAACAACAAGGAGAAAAAAAACAGAAAAAAAATCCTAGAAAACACTAGCAACACAACCGCTCGAATTTCAGACTCAGGTAACCTTATTTTGGAAGATACTGCTTCTGGAAACATTATATGGGAGAGTTTCAAACACCCTTCTGATAAATTCATGATTTCCATGAAATTCATCACAAACACAATAACAAAAGAGAAGATCAAGCTTACTTCATGGGACACCCCTGTTAATCCTTCCACAGGAAACTTTTCTTTTAACACTAGAAGCTGTCAATATTCTCAAAGGTGTGATTTGGAATAATAATACTGATAGTGGTAACGGTAACCCCCATTGGCGATCCGGTCCGTGGAATGGTCAATCTTTTATTGAAATACCCAATATGGACTCTGTTTATCTCTTTGGATTTAACCTTGTAATTGACAACCAAACTTATATTCTATCTCTTCCTTACAATTACAACATTCAAGATTTTGCTTATTTATGCTTAACCTCCAAATTAGGGAATTTGGAGCAAACAAATTGGGATACTGAAAAGAAGCAATGAAATCTTTGTCTAATCTCAAATACATATTGATTGAGGACTATCATTGTCTATTCTAGATAGATACTGATAATACTCTATCTCTGTCTATTTCAATTCAAAGTTATCAATAGGTACACTCAAATAGACGACTATGTGCCAACAAATATATTATTATTAAATGAGCACCGATGCACAATAAGAAATAACAGAACATAAAACTATCTACTAATATATATATATATATATAGTACAAACTATATACAAACTGATATTACTATTTATCATTGAAGTCTGTCACTGTCTATCTAGACAATGTTTGAACTCTATCTTTGTATATCTCAAATAGACGGAGATAGTATTCTTTCTCTGTATATCTCATATAGACAGAGATAATATTCTATCACTGTCTATCTCAGATAGACAAGTATGTATTGGTGTTAAAGTTCTATTAATACATGGAGATAGACAATGAACAAAACATAAAACTATCTATCAACAACAAAAAATATATTTAGAGAGTTCAAACCATTAACACTATCTACCAACAACAATCAATAATCAACACAATGTTTAGTGGTTCTATCACTGTCTATTTGGGACAGACATTGATAGAATATCATCACTCTCTATCTATTACTATCTATCATTATCTATCACAACTACTTTGGTTTTACTTTCTTCTTCTCTTTAGATTTTATTTTGTTTTCCTTTGCTCTACTTATTGATGATTCAACTTTTTTTTTCTTTTCCTTTGCTTCCTTTGCTTGTTGATGGTTCAACTTTGACTATTTTTTGTTTTTTACTTATCATCTATTTAAATAAAATTAGGTTTAATATGATTTAATAAGTATGATTAAATGGAAGAGTTGATGAAATGAAAAGAAAAGAGAATGATTATAACTTTGAAGAGTCGATTTGATAAAAGATTGTAACCTTGAAGGAGAAGCAGTGAAAGATTCAACAACAATGGGAGAAGAAGATTGAGATATAGTGACAGAGGAAGAAGAAGAAGAAGATGATGATGATGAACATGAAGCCGCAAAAGAAGAAGATGAACAGTGGAAGAAGGAGAAGCAAAGGAAGAAGAAGAAATGGGCGCGAGCATGGATGTTGGGCCGGTTGATGGGTAATCAGATTAATTGTAATTAATCGACCAAGTTGTGGATTATCCACGTGTTTTTGTATGGACGGGGGACAATTTTGGTATTTCACTACCGTGGGCTAGACTTTTCTTCCATTTATTAATTCGTTTTAAGTTGGGTTCAAATTTTGCTATTCATGTAAATATTTTGGACTTTTTTTTAATTACATTTGAAAATACTCTAGAAATTTATTTGGTTGTAATTCTATCGATATCTATGGTTTTAAAAGGAGATTTTAAAAAATAGAAAAATAAGGAAAACCATTTACACAAAATAACACAATTTTAATTTTCTTCAATAGAGGCTGATAGAAGTTTATCAGTATCTATGAGTGATAGAAATTGATAGAAGTCTATTACTAATAGACGTTGATTTTTTTTCTATCAATGTCTATCAATATATATTTTTTTTTTGTTATTTATGTTAATAATTTGATATTTTTTATGTGAAGAATTTCTCATTTCAAAAAAGACTTTTTTTCCTTAAAAGCTCTAATTTTAATTTGGTAAATAAAATTTTGAAAGATATTTTTTTAAATATTAGAAGATATTAAAAAATATTTACCCTTTATAATAAAAGATTCCAAAAGAATATGCACTTTTGGAATTTTTAACTATAAAGTATAAATATTTTTAGGATTTTTCTATTGATAAGAATTTTCCATTTTGAAATGTCTATTTTATTTATTAAACTCAAAAAATAATTATTTTAGTATGGTAATTATGTTGGTTTAAACCATACAAGACATGAAAATAACTTTGAATACGTATATTTATATGTTGACGTAGACATGTGCAGGCTAAGAGCCACACACAATTAAATTAGAAGACCAAAAGTATTGAATAAACAAATTATAAGTAAGATTTTTCAAAATTTGAAAGATTAAAAAAAAAAAAAATCTTAGAAATTAAAAAACCAAAATAAATATTTTTGAAATGAAATAAAATATAAATGAAGACCAAAACATAATTTAAATCATATAATTGTAGCTCTGACTTCTATGAAATATGGCTAACCTAAAAAAATAAGAAAAAGGGCTAGGGAGAATATTTTGGCCATGAAAGGAAACATTATTAGAATGGAAAATACAAATGAAGATTTTGTTTTGTTTTTTTTTGTTTTTTTTTTAAATAATAACAATATAAAAAATAAAATTGAAGTTGGAAGAATGTGGTGGGAAACAGAATCACGATGGCCCACATGACTTAGATTAGATTTGCTCATTTCTGTTCTACTCGATTAATCCTTATAATCATAATTTTTTATTCTCCTGGTCGGTCTGGTTGACTTTCTTATTTTCGTTATTAATTATTTTACAATTTCATTATTATTCTTTTATTTTTATTTTATACGATAATTCAACTTTTTTTCCACACAGAAACAAAAATAATAGAATGAGCTGGACCGACAAAGAGATGGATCCTGAATCCCCAAGTTTGGTCAAACCCATTACTCGGTCTTTCCCAATTTCCCCTATGCAAGTATTTTGTTAGGTATTACCGTTTCCTTTCCAAGTAAAATTAATTAATAAATAAATATTACTTTTTTTTTTCTGTAATTCATAAATTTTGAATTTTATTTTAATTTAGTTCCTAAATTTTAAAATTTTACAATTTTACCTTTGATATTTGAATTTTGTTTCAACTAATTTAGTCATTAGATTTTAAGATTTTACATTTTTAATCTCAATATTTTATTAAATATCTACTTTCAATCATCGACGTCAATTTTTATTTATTAATTAAAAATAATTATGAAGTAAAATTTTAAATTTAATCTTAAAAGTGATAAAAATAGTGAATTTTAATTAATTATAATTCTTTTAACTATTTTTAATTTATTAACATAAAATTAGTTCTAAAAACAAAAATTGAGTATTTAATAGAAAATCGAGATTAAAAATGAAATATTGAAACACAGAGACTAAATTGAAGTAAAACTCAAATGTCGATGATAAAATTGTAAGAGTTTGAAATTTAAAAGACTAAATTGAAATCAAACAAAAAATTTAAGAACTAAATGTGTAACATTTTAAAATTTACGGACTAAATAGAAACTAGACTCAAAATCAAACTAAAAAGATATTTTTTTAAAAAAAAGATAATGTATTTTCTTTCGCACTTCATATGTTTTTTGTTTTTTCATATTATTGTTCTTAAATCTTTTAAATAAAATTTTTGGAAAAATGAGATTCTAAAATGAAAAAGGAAGCGTATGCTTGTGTAGGAAGCAAACGAAGAAAGGAAGCGTCGTTATAAGAAAAGGAAGGGGACACAGCGGCAGCCTTTTTTTGGCAACTAATTATTATAATTATTAATATTAATAAATTGCTAAATTAACAAACCTAAACCAAACCTTGCAGCTTCCTCCTCTTCTCATTTTTTTTTAATGCATTGCACTTTCTCGGACATGTTTGAATTATATTTTTATATATATTATTTTGGAAGAAATTAGAGTGTTTAACACCTCTTTAAAATAAATTTTTAAATATATTTTAATCAATTTTTATAAAAAAAAATATTAGAGTGAATTTGTTGAAAAATACTAATTTTCAGATCAATCCAAGACTAAATTAAAAGATAAAGATATGTTTTTATTGATCCCAAAAAATGAGATTACATATACAGACACACAGACCATTAAGATTCACGCCACGTGTCCGAAAGTTTTATAAAAAAATGGGCGTGTTTTTTTGACCTCTCAATTTATCGGCCACCGAAACAAGGCCTCCTCTTTCTAAGTATAAAGTTTTTAAGAGAAGAAGAATATAAAGCCATGGATTTATTCAATGTCACGTTATTCAATGTTTGATCTTACTTTAAATTAAATTTAATTGTTTCCTTTAATTCAATTGAATTTGGGTGGAAATAGGAAAGGTGAAGGTGGGGAGAAGGAAAGGCATCGTCGTTTGGGGTTTGTGATTTGGATCTCCTATCTCTCTGGCAGCTTAAGAGAGATAACTAAGACTTCGATTTCTATATTTAGATTTCCGTTTCTTCAGGAAGTGAGGATTATAGTTTCGAATTTGGTTTTCAATCTGCATTATCTTATCTCACGCTTTGTGCTACAAATCCAGTGTTTGATTTCCGGCGTTTTAGGGCCCTAAATCCATGGGTGTTTGTGTTTCCAAACCCTCCACCACGACCGTCGTCGCTGTTCCGGAGATTCAAGATGCTCCGCCGCTGTCGGAGCCACTTCCGCCCTCAGTCGATAGCGGAAACCGTAGCAATGCGACGAGGGAGGAAGAGAAAATTCATTTCGAGTTGGAAGTTCCTAAGAAGTCGCCCTACTTCCCTCTTTTCAGTCCAAGTCCCGCTCACTATCTCTCCTCGAAAAAGTCTCCGTTGAGATCTCCGGCGAATGTGAGCTCCAATTCCACGCCCAAGCGGTTCTTTAGGAAGCCATTTCCTCCACCATCCCCTGCAAAACATATCATGGCTGTACTGGCGAGACGGCACGGCTCAGTGAAGCCGAATGAGGCATCGATTCCAGAGGGGAATGAGATTGAAGGACCTGGTCTAGACAAGAGCTTCGGATTCTCCAAGCATTTTAGGAACAAGTATGAGCTTGGAGAAGAGGTTGGGAAGGGGCATTTTGGCCACACATGCAGAGCGACCGTCAAGAAAGGGGAACTTAAAGGGAAACAAGTTGCTGTGAAAGTCATCCCCAAAGCGAAGGTCTGCTACCTTTTTCCTCAGTTTCAAACTGAATTTTTGCTCCTCTCTATGCATAAATATATTGCCCTTTATGTTTATTGAGAGAAGGGTGGATCACTTGTTAATCTTGATATTTATGAGGCTATGCTGATGCGATCTGGAAAAAGTATTGTTATATCCTCTTTAGAATGGTTTAGCCTTTTCCTTCATAGCTAATAATCAGAAACCTTGCTTTTACAAAGATTCAAATGTCATGGAAATTTTACGTATTTTGAAAAGTTGACTTCATAGATCAATTCTTGATCTCAATTGGTTGCCAATCCATAGACTTTAAGATCCATTTGATTTCCAATTTTGAAGCTTACATTAGTATGGTGCTGCCCCACGATGTTGACTCTACCCAACCAACACCAGACCTATTAGAAGTCTAGAACTTGAAATTGTAGAAACATTTTTGTGGACTGGCAACTAGTAACAGTTCCATTACGCTTCACAGTTTTATTTCGATTTTCTTCTTTTTAATTTAAAATATTTAGGTATTCTACATTAATGTTCAATTTATATCTTATTTGAAGCAGAACATAATATAATATTATGATCATGCATATCCCTAAAAATCTGTGGCATCCTCTGGCAATGGGCTTTTGTTACTTGTTTCTATTTGACTGATCCTGTTTCATGACCTGTTGACAGATGACCACTGCCATTGCCATTGAGGATGTAAGAAGGGAAGTGAAGATATTGAAAGCTCTGAGTGGACACAAAAATTTAGTACATTTTTATGATGCATATGAAGATCATGACAATGTCTATATAGTAATGGGGTAAGCTCAAAACTCTTCTTTATTATAATTACATGCATGTGTGGGACTGTTATTATGCTCTGCATATTACTTTTCCACCTCTATTTATTCTGACTAATTTGTAACGAAGTTTATTTTGACGGATTGTATGTATGTTCTATGCAATTTTCAGATTATGTGAGGGAGGAGAGCTCTTGGATAGAATACTCTCCAGGTAACCTACCAATTACATAACTTTTTGTCCGCATTTTTACCAAGGAGTCATTCTGCTTTATGGTTTCTGGGTCTTTTATAGGGCTTGGGGTTGACTGGCTGATGATGTTTGTTCTTTTTCCTTCTTTCCCCCCACTATGGCAGAGGTGGGAAATATACAGAGGATGACGCAAAATCAGTCTTGATACAAATACTCAACGTGGCTGCATTTTGCCACCTCCAAGGGGTGGTGCACCGGGACCTTAAGCCTGAGGTAAACAAAATACCAATTTTTCATTGTTTGGATACTCTTGCATTGCCATTTTGGAAGATACTCACCCCTAATTTGAAATATCCAATTTTCTTATATGATGAACTCTCCTTTTTATGACCGACAAATTGAAACCCCCAATCGTTGGGGCAACCTATCTTTTCCCCTTTCCTTCCTGCGGTAGTTTGTATGAATGAGATGGAAAAAAAAGTAGAGTAATCAGAAAACACTTTCATTGTTGGTACTTGATGTATACGAGTTGTGAACAAGTTCTCACTTTCCTTGCTGGACTTGGTGGAAACTGTAACACCATATATATATGAAAAGCATCTTTAGATAGTTCTCAGCTTCTCAAGACTATGTAGTTACACTTCCCTTCCTTCCCTCTTCAGCTGTTCCCTTAGTTGTCATGATATTTATATATACATATACATCTATATATTATACAAACTGAAACTGGTACCTAATATAGCTGTTTTCTCGTTCAGAACTTTCTATATACGTCAAAAGATGAAAGTTCACAATTGAAGGCTATAGATTTTGGCTTATCGGATTTTGTTAAACCAGGTTTGTTTTTTCTTTTCCTCCAAATACTAAAAAAACTGATTTTGCTTGTAATGGCTCTTGAAATTGTTGTATAATTATGATCTTATGATTTATTTGCAGATGAGAGGCTCAATGACATTGTTGGCAGTGCTTATTATGTAGCTCCTGAAGTTCTACGTAGATCTTATGGCACTGAGGCTGACGTCTGGAGTATCGGTGTTATTGCATATATTCTGCTTTGTGGCAGCCGACCATTCTGGGCTAGGACTGAGTCTGGCATTTTTAAGGCTGTCTTGAAAGCTGATCCAAGTTTTGACGATCCACCTTGGCCATCGTTATCATCTGAATCTAGAGATCTTGTTAAGGGCCTTCTGAATAAAGACCCAGAGAAAAGAATGACTGCTGCTCAAGCTCTAAGTGAGTACTTTAAACTTTGAAGTTCTTTCTATCTTTTGATTTCTACCTCTTCTTATCAACTCAAGTATTTACATGCAGGTCATCCTTGGTTTAAAGATTCTAAAGAAGTGAAAATTCCTCTTGATGTACGTTTGCTTAAGCTTATGAGAGTTTATATGTGTTCATCGTCTCTCAGAAAAGCTGCTCTAAAGGTATGCGCTGTGCCATTCACTTCTAGTAACCCTTTTTCCTTCTTTTTTGTTTTCTTTCCTCCTGTGGCTATTACTTGAGGTTGAGAAAACAATGTCTTTGAGGCCATGATGCAAAATATAATAAACAAAACTCAGCAATCAAATGTTAAAACCTCCATGGAAATGAGCTTCAGAAAATGTTCTTTGAGCACCCTAATATGTAAATATACCCATCTCATTTATACAGCACAAAGTAGTATCTGCTTTCTGGACAATTTTGCCATCCCGAGGTTTGATCATTTGTCGAGCTTCTAGCCACAATATTGTCTTACAATACAGTGTGAACTTTGTAATAGAATGGTGGTTTTCCAAACTCTCTTTTCAACATTTGTAGATCGAAGTTTTTAAAGAAGGAATTTCTCGAACTTTTTGTAGTTAACAAATTAAATTGCATTGTCGTAAATTGTCATTTTAGCCACCAAATTTTGGCTATTTATTCTTGCTAAGTATACTCATGGGAAATTCCAGTGAATCCCTCCTGTGTTCTTGAGTAGCACTAAACTGATCTCATAGGGTCAAATTATGAAAAATAAAATGTTTACTTCTCCGGAAATATCAGTGACCCAGATGAACAATGAACCTCAACTTTGGAGCCATAGACATTCTTTTTGGAGTTACTTCAATTCACTTTTGACCTTTTTTTATGTGGTCCCTGAACTTGTGCTAGTTTTTACAGTTTCTTTCCTATGGTTGTGCAGGCACTGTCAAAGACATTGTCTATAGATGAACAAAGCTATTTTAAAATTCAGTTCGCACTTCTGGAACCAAACAAAAATGGTACCATAAGCTTGGAAAACATAAAAGAGGTCTGTATCATCTCTCTCGTCTTTCCTCTTTTTTCCATTGTTTTTATTTCTTTCTGAGATCTCATCATTTTATCCTGTCCAGACTCTGATGAAAAATGGAACAGAGGCAATGAAGGAATCGCGAATTATGGACTTTTTAGCATCGGTTAGCTACTTCAACTGCTCATGGCATAAAAATGTCTTTGTATTTTTATAAAATCTCAATCCTTTTACCTCTCTTTCATGGCAGCTCAACGCATTGCAATTCAGAAGGATGGACTTTGAGGAGTTCTGTGCAGCTACACTTAGTGTCCGTCAACTAGAGGACTTCAGTCACTGGGAACAACTTGCTCGCAGTGCCTATGAACATTTTGAGAAAGATGGAAACAGGGCAATCATGATTGAGGAACTAGCTTCGGTACGTTCAATCAATCATGTGTTTAGTTTGTTATAATTCCATACGCTTAGATAAAGTGTTCGAATGTGAGAACGTAGAATTTTATTGATAGAAAGAGAGAAGTTTTAGCCATCATCATGTGCTTAAACTCGCTTTTCTGATCTTATTTACTCTTCATCAGGAACTTGGTCTGAGCCCTTCGGTCCCTGTTCACGCGGTTCTTCAAGATTGGATCAGACCTACTGATGGGAAGCTGAGCTTCCTTGGGTTTGTCAAACTATTACATGGGTCATCAAGCAGGATTGGTAGACGTTGATAATAGGTCGTATTCAAAGTAGGGATCTCAAAACTACTGATTACTCTCTGCCTTGGTTAAGCGCAGAATGAGAGGTGGCGAAAAGATTTGGTGTGCCCCCCAATTCCATAAACTTTCATCGGAGCTGCCAGCGTTGCCGATCTCGGCAAGATTGTTCATCTTCAAGCAGCAGCAGAAGCAGCAGAGACTGCAAATCTCTCAACTACTCTCACATCCATATGATAATGGAGGTGAAGCCTAGGCTAGGCGTTTATAGGTTCCACTGTTGTACAGGTGTTGTAAAATATGTTAAGTTTCAGGTGATTAGAAGATTATATTACAGCAGTTCTGACGAAATGTCGATTCATCAAGAAACCATCTTGTTCAATTCTCTCTTCTTTACACGGTTATTCACTAGAGCTTCCTCCTATGAATGCAGCAGCTGAAAAGGATCATAATTCTAATTCGTCATTGAAGTTCCCTTTGGTATATTCTTATTAGTATATAAATAGAGAGTTGGAAGAGAAAAAAGGAAAAAAGAAAGATGAATCAGTGGATGTGTGTGTTTGTGTGAGAAAGGAAAAGGCTAAATAAATTAAATCATGTCTCTAGATTTTGATTACTACAACATGTAGTCATTGTTGATGATATATGCTTTTATCTAGTGGACTTTTGTAGGAATTCTTGAACTTAGAAATGATTTAAAATTATAAGCTAAATGATATAAATATGCTTTTTGTAGTTTGTGTCAAAAAAGTGGAAGGATATCTTTACCCGGCAACTATTGGTACTTTATTTGAAAAATACTTGTAAAACTTTCAAAAGATTCAAAAAAGTTAAAAAAAAAAAAAACTTATTAATAGTATATGGTTAACAAGTTGAATTAATACCTTGAACTTATATATTTTTTTTTTTTTGTGAATATGAGGAGAATAACGAGAATACAGATATCAATAAAATATAATATTAAAATAAATATAATATAATATAATAAATAAATAAATTTTAAAATAAATTAAACATAATATATAGATTAACAAAATATCAAATAAGAAAGTTCTCTAAATTCTCTACTTTCTCCAATTTTTATGGACTTTACCCAATGTGTCTTCCAAAATCCACCAAATGCCACTATTTATAGGCAATTTGGCAAGAGGTGAATTACATGGACACTAATGTGTAATGTTAAGATACATGAACAACACTTTGAGAAATGGAACTATGACACATGGTCAATTGACACTATGCATGAGCATCTAATGGGCATTTACCATCATTATATTTATAATACTTTCCTTTAAATGCCCATTATATATATAAAATATGTCTCGTTAAAATCTTACTGGGAAAAAACCCAATGGAAAAAAAAATCCTAATAAAGGGAAAAGAGTACATATTTCATATAATTTATACTTCTAGAAAGTATATTTAGTCCCCCTCATAGAAACATCACTTGAGATCTCTGAGTCATCGCATTCCAATATTGTGCACCAGTTTTCAAAGATTGCGGTAGGTATTGCCTTTGTAAATAAGTCTGTTAGGTTATCTTTCAAACAAATTTGTTGTATAGTAATATCTCTATTTTCATCAAGATCATGAGTTTAGAAAAGCTTTGGAGAAATATGTTTTGTTCTATCTTCTTTAATATATCTTCCTTTGATTTGGGATATGCATGTTGTGTTGTCTTCGTATAATATTGTTGGAAGATTTTTATTAGAAGACAAACCACATGTTTCACGAATTTTCTTAGTTATTGATCTTAGCCATATACATTCTTGGCTAGCCTCGTGAATTGCAAGAATTTCAACATGATTTGAGGAAGTAGCCATTATAGTTTGTTTCACTGACAGCCATGATACAACAGTTCCTCCATATGTGAATAGGTAACCTGTTTGAGATCTAGCTTTATGTGGATTAGATAAATATTCAGAATCTGCATAACCAACTAAATCAAAATTTGATTTATTTGAATATAACAAACCCATATCAATCAGTCCTTGGAACTAATGGAGTATAGGCTTAATTTCGTTTCAATGTCTTTTTGTTGGAAAAGAACTATATCTTACTAATAAATTTACTGAAAATGCAATATCTGGTCTTGTATTATTAGCAAGATACATAAGTGCACCAATTGCACTAAGATATGG
Organism: Benincasa hispida; assembly: GCF_009727055.1. Lineage (NCBI taxonomy): Eukaryota > Viridiplantae > Streptophyta > Magnoliopsida > Cucurbitales > Cucurbitaceae > Benincasa > Benincasa hispida. The sequence goes on along the minus strand of NC_052351.1, from coordinate 39,663,171 downwards.
TACTTCAGGACCAATAAGTTCTTCATTATCGTCTCGAAGTCGAAATATATCTTTCTTCACATTTAGTCAACGAACTTCCATTGGAATGTTCAATGAATGTGATTTGTCCATATAGAACATTTTCAAAATTTTTCCTATATAAGTTGACTAATGAACAAATATCTCATCTGCTAAATGCTCAATTTATAAGCCAAGACAAAATTTTGTTTTTCCGAGATCTTTCATCTTAAATTCTTTTTTAAGATATTCTATTGCCTTTGAAAACTCTTCAGAAGTTCCAATTATATTTAAATCATCAACATATACAGTTATAATAGCAAATCCTGACTGTGATTTCTTTATAAAAACACACGATTATATTTGATTATTTTGTTATCCTTCTTTCAACAAATATCCACTCAGGCGATAGTAACACATTCATCCTGATTGTTTTAATTCATATAGCGATCTCTATAACTTTATTGAATGCAATTCCCGGGAATTTGATTTAAATGTTTCAGGTACCTTAAATCCTTATGGGATTCTCATATAAATATCATTAGCAAGAGATTAATATAATATGCTGTGATTACATCCATAAGATGCATGTCCAAATTTTCATACATAGTCAGACCAATTAAATATCTTAATGTAACTACATCCAGTACCGGAGAATACGTCTCCTCATAATCAATACTAGATGTTTGTGAAAAACCTTGTGCAACTAGTCTTGCTTTATATCTTGTGACCACATTATTTTTCATTTCTTTTCCTCACAAATACCCATTTGTATCCTATAGATTTGACACCTTTTAGTATTTGGGCTACTGGTCTAAAAACCTGACGTTTTGAAAGTGAGTTTATTTCTGTCTCGATCGCTTCTTTCTTCTGGAGCCAATCTTTTCTAAGTCGACATTCTCCAACAGATTTCGGTTCAGAATCCTCACTTTTAGATATAACATCAAGAATAACATTATACGCAAAAATATCGTCAATAATTACATGAGTTCGGTTCCATCTCTTTCCAGTCATAACATAGTTTATTGAAATCTCACTATTATCTTTACGTATTTCATCTTCCTCACTAGTCATATCAAGGATCTTTTCATGCGTATTTATATCCTCAACGAAGTCTTCTTGACTATTTATTATTTTTCTTTTTCGAGGATTTTTATCTTTGGAACTCACTAGTCTACCATGATTCTTGCGTGTTCTAGACTCATTAATGACAACTTACTGTGCTAAGATATCGATTTTCAAAGGAACATTTGCAATTGGTATATGTGACTTAGTTACTTTCTTTGCATCTATAAATGCATATGGTAATTGATTTTCTATATTTTACAAATGAATTATCTTCTAAACTTCAACTTCACATTGATCTATAAGAGGATCTAAATGAGACAATAACAATGCATCATGTAATTTCTTTTCCAACTTCTTAATTTTCCCCCTAATATTGGAAAATTTGTCTCATTAAAATTACAATCAACAAATCCTGCAGTAAATACATCATCCATTAGAGGTTCAAGATATTTAATAATTGATGGAGAATCATATCTAATATATATTCCTAACCTCTTTTGAGGACCCATCTTAGTACGTTGTGGTGGAGTAATTGGGATATATACTGCATATCCAAAAATTCTCAGATGGAAAATATTTGGATCACGGCCATAAACTATTGTAATAGTAAGTACTTATGATAAGATACTAGCTTAATGCGTACAAGTGACGCTGCATGCAAAATAGCATGTCCCAATATTGATGTAGGAAGCTTAGTTCTCATAAGCAATAGTCTAGTAATTAACTGCAAATGTTTTATGAATGATTCTGTTAAACCATTTTATGTATGAACATGAGCTATATGATGTTCAATACTTATTCTAATTGACATACAATAATCATCAAAACCTTGGTATGTAAATTCACTAGCATTATCAAGACAAATAGTTTTAATTGTATAATTAGGAAATTGTGCTCTTAACTTAATTATTTGAGCAAGTAATCTTGCAAATGCAAGATTTCAACTTGATAATAAGCACACATATAATCATCTGCTGGATGCGTCTGTTAATACCATAAAATATCCAAATGGTCCATTTTTTGGGTTAATAGGTCGACATGTATAACCATGAATTTGTTCTAAAAATGTAGGTGATTCAGTCCCCACTATAGCTGGTGATGGTTTAATTATCAATTTCCTTTGAGAGCAAGCATCACATGATAATTCATTAGATTGAAGAATCTTCTGACTCTTCAATGGATGACCATTTGGATTCTCAACAATTCTTCTCATCATTATAGTTTTTGAATGGCCTAATCTGTCATGTCAAATTGTAAATATATTTGGATTCATGAACTTCAGTTTCATTGTTGCATATATTTCAATTACTCGCATATGAGTATAATATAATCCAGATGATAAAGCACAGACCTCTTCTAAGATATGTTTTTCATATGAGACAGTAGATATGATACAAAGATACTCCATATTATTCTTTCTATCATTCTCAATATGATAACCATTGCAACATATATCTTTAAAACTAAATAGATTTCTTTTTGATTGACTAGAAAACAATGCATTGTCAATTGTAAATTTTGTTCCTCTAGGCAAAATAATATTTACGTTTCCAAACCCTTCAATTAAGTTTGCAGAACCTGATATTGTATTGACTTTTGCTTCCAACATTATCAGTTTGGAAACATATTTTCTACTTGTAAATATTGTATATGTAGTTGCACTGTCTGCCAAACATAGATATTCTTTACTCATTTTTTAGTCACCCAACATATGAAAATGATCTAGGTTTCTTCATTAAAAGAAAAAAATTACAATAAGAAAAGCAACATTTGAAATACACAAAGGTTAACCTCTACTAAGAAAAGAAAAAAACATGAAGATGAATAAAAAAAAACATTAAGTCTAGATATTTTCAAAGTCAAAGGAAACACTTGATGTTCCATCAATTCTACCAATTTTCTCTTCAGGAGATTCAAAGAAGTCTGCCATATCCAAATTTGTCATATGGGATGGGTTAAATATGTCATTGTCTGGTATGCAAACATTGCTTCCACATTTTTCTCTTTTTCCTTCAGGGAGGCTTGATAGAGATCAACTAAGTGTTTTGACATACAACAGGTATGTGACCAATGCCTAGTCATTCTGCATCTGAAGCATTTATTTTCAACACTTTTTGAACGTTTATCTTGTGGAGCGTTTTCTTTGTAATCATCATTTTGTGTGGTTCTTTTAAAATTTGAATGATTAAAATGACCACCACGAAGAAATTAATTATTTCTTCCTCTTCCATGGTCACGATCTCGACCTCGACCACAACTATGACCATGATTACTATTAAAATTCATAGCATTCACTTAAGGGAATGGTGTCATTTCAGTTGGTTGAGATTCATGATTTTTCATCAATAACTTGTTATTTTTTTATCCACGAGAAGACATGAAATTAGTTTATAATACTGTTTAAAACCATTCTGTTGATATTACTATTGCAGAAGCATATCCGAAATGTAGAATAACTCGTTATTTTGTTCTATCCTATATGTTGTAGTCATAAACATTATTGAAAATATAGTTCTTGAAAGATTGATCGAACAACTTCTGTAATGAATCTATATCTCTTTAGTGGAAACCATGTTCTCAAATTTCTTAGCTAGTATATCAAACATGCTATCTAAGCTATGGATTCGGGCCTTATCATTTGCCTTAATCCATCTATCATAAGCATTCCAAACATTTTGATTTGCGTATGATTTGGGAGTTACAGGACGTTCCTTTTAGGGTTGACAAAAATCTCCACGGGGTCGGGTCCCCACCCCGGTTTGATCGGGGATGGTGGTCAAACCGGGAATAAAAAATGGGTCCACAAACCGAAGATGGGGCAGAGATGGGACGATATTCTCGCCTGTTCCCGACCCCGACCTCGTCCAAATAATTTTTTAATAATAGTAATAGTAATAAATAAATATATATGTATAAATCAGTAGCTTAGCTATTGTTTTATTCTTTTAACATTTTTTTTACTTTTTTTTAATTTAGTTTATAATATAATTATCTAAAATTTTTATTAAATCTAAAATATTTTTAAGTATAATTTAAATAATAATAATACTACTTGTTATATTAAATATTAAAATTTGAATATGAATATCAAAATTTAATTCATTTTAAATAAATAATTATTAAAAAATAAAAATATAAAATAGGATTTTTCCCTAGGGACCGATCCCGCGAACAAAGATTTCTCGACCCCAACTCCAACTCCCCAAAATGGGGAATGGGTGGGGACGGGGATGGGGAGTGCATCCCCCGCCCCGCTAGCCTCGTTGCCAACCTTAGTTCCTTTGTTAAAACAAACTTTAAACCATTATTTGCTAGTATTGCGTTTATATTCGATTTCCATGTTAAAAAATTATAACCGTTAAACTTATCGAACGCAAGTATTTGTATAGAAGAGTTCGATATTATGAAAATATTAGCAATTTCTATTATTAAATTGCTTTCAAACCTAATCAAAATTTTAGCAAAAGTAATAATGTATCCAAATTTCATTATTTATTTGCAATGCTACTTTAGTAAGTCAGAATAGATGCTACCGAGGGGCAGTCAAATACTTCTTTGTTCCTATAGTCATTTAGTTATCGTTTTTAGTCAAGAACTTACTAACACTTAATAACTCTTGTAAGTGTAACCCTCTCGAATTGAAAGACAATTGTTGATAACAGACGTAAGAGACCCTATTCATTTCTGAAGTTTACTGTGTTCTGTTCCCCATGAAACAACTCTCCAAATGGGTGGTCACTCCCAGGGTGACTTTGTAGGCAAAACATGGTAATCTCATGGTGCAACCTAATGGAAGAGACTGTAGGATACATTGACACACGTTCTTCATCCACTTATTATGAATTACTTGCCCTATTTACCTTACTATTGACCCAGGCAAACACTTTTTGAATGGAAGTAACTCCCAGGGTGATTCGAAGCCAAGCATAAATCTCACGGTGTGAACTCTTAGGGACGTGAGAGCTAAAAATAATATGTTGTATATATTATTTATCTCCCACTAAACTATTCTATTTGTTTTGGGTAAATATTTACTTAGGTATATTCTGACTAATAAATACAGCCTAAGTTTAGGTGTTAATCCAAGTATAACGTTTAGATTTGGATTTAACCTACGATGTCTAAGTGATAAACCAATTTATTACCTCACATCGCTCATGCATGCTCATAAAATCGGGTTAACAACACTCAAGCCCAGGTAACAGGTGTGCTGTAAACCGTCAACTTAAGTACCTCTAGCTTTAGATAGGATTTAACCCGAATGAGTTTGTAACCAAATTTTTACAAGATAATGACCTATATTAACTATTTAAAACAAGTTTCCATTTGTTAACCCTAGATGAGCATGCATGTTATCTTTATTATAGATTTTTCAATGTCTAATTGATTTTATAACTTTTATAACTTAGACATTCATCCATAATATACATCATGCATTTCATATTTAAAATAACAACTTATATTAAAACTTATGAAATTCTAAGCATGCAAATGATATTATAACACATATAACATACAACATATATTTCATATATAACTCATGAAATTCTAAGCATGCAAATTATATTATAACACTTATAACATACAACATGCATTCCATATATTAATATAACAACTTATATTAATACTCATCAAATTCTAAGTATGCAAATTATATTATAACACTTATAACATAGTTTTTAATGCATGCAACATGTTATCCTACGTTGGGGTTTTAAATCTACATGACATACTTTATGCACAATATAATATCGTTAATACATACATTCATAATGCATAATTAATAAAACATACTAAAGTGGACCGGTTTTGGCATCTTTGGCAAACAAACAACTAAATTATTTCAATAATTATTCAGAAAAATGCCCGTCCACTCCTGAACACTTCGAACTAGCCCAAACCAACTTAAAAAATTCTGAATTGGACCTCCAAAGCTTGAAAACCGTGTTGAACAGACTGAAAAAACTGAATCGGTCCAAACCGGTCTGCACAGTCCAAAAAACTGCTTTTAAAAAACAGCTTGTGACTTGCTCTGATTTCATCAAATTACAGCCTAATATCAACTCTAATAACTCTAGAAAAATTACAGACTCTTCTTCGCACAATAAAGCCCATAAACAACTGGGCAATTACAATAATTAAACCAAATCGAAGCTTAAAATGCCAAAAACGTAATATATCCACTTTAGACAACAATGCATGGAGCATGACACTTAGGTTTTCTATAAGAGTTATGAATGCCTTGTATGTGTTACTTCACATTGTGTATGGTTTTGGTTGTACCTTTTATAAGAGTTATATTGGAAATTAGAACTAAAATCGATAAGAAAGAGTTGCATGCGAACTTAGGTGAACTCTTATTTTAAAAGGTTGTTAAAATTGGATTGAGATAGACCTACGTTCATGGCTCTAATGAGATTTGATACCTAAGTTTAATCTTTTGAATCAGTTTAATAGGATTAACTTGATTTCCATAAAAGATTAAATTTGTTTAATCTTTTGTCTAAGGTGGGTTCTATCTAGGTTGGAGTAATTAAGCTGATAAAAACGGAACACCCCTACTTGGGAACCTACCTAGAAAGGTGAATTAGATAGATTTGCTACAAGCATGCGGCAACTGATCAAAGACTTCGTTAAAGAGTTTAATGAATGATGATCAAAAAGTTGTTCCACTTTCTAAAGTAAGAGTTACTTTTGGGCAAACTTAAAAAGTCACTTAGTTAAAATCGTCAACTGTGGTTTTTCTAAGTAAACTAAACCCTAGGTTATAAAATACTCAATGGGAGGAAAAGATGTATATGATATGTCAATTCCACTCACATTTATCCATGAATGTTCATGCCGTGAGATTCATGCTTCACCTCGTGGTGCCCTGGGAGCATCTCCCTTCGGATGGTGTTTGCATGAGTCAATATCAAGGTGGGCAGAGAGAGTGTTTATAGTAAGTGGGTGAAGGATGTGTGTCAACATGTCCTACGGTCTCCTTCATTGGTTTACACCGTGAGATCTTTTTGCACTACCTCGTGGTGCCTTGGGAGCTTCCCCCTTTGGATGGCTTTTGTGCGGTTTGTCAATATCAAGATGAACTCTATAAATGGATAGGATCGCTTTAGTTTTTGCCCCAATTGGATTTTTTCCCTTCGGATTGGTTGCTTGGGGCAGAAGTCTAGGACCTAAAATAAAGGGTCACACATACGGGAAATTGTTAAACAAGTTAATGATTTCTTGACCAAATCAATGATGGCTAGTCGTTATAGGAACAAAAGTTGTTTGGTATTAATGACTGGTTGAGAGTGTCTCAATTTAGAGGAGGGATAAATTGATTACCCATCGGTGGCTTTTATCCTAAACCACTGAAGTGTCATTATGAAACTAGATGTCATACGAGGTTCATTTAATTTTTGCTAAACAAAATTGGATGTTTTTTAACGAGTATTTGCTAAAATCTAATGTAGATCAATGTGTTTTTTTTTCTTAGCAACATGTATGATTTTCCGTTAGGTGCCTCTTTTATTTTATCCAATTACATACATTGAAAATAGTCTCTTAAAACATATTTCGTGTAAACGACCTCCAGTTTGTCATGGTTGAGGAGTGTCCTCAAGTTTCAACCCTTGATGCACCACAAAATGTTCATAATGCATATGAGGTGTGGATGAAGACTAACTCATTGGCCTAACTTCACATTTTAGCAAACATACTTGACGCATTGGCCAAAAGGGTTGAGAACATGGTCATTGCACGTAAGTCATGGACTCGTTGTAAAATTTGTTTGAACGTCAATTCTCACCTTTTGAGCACATGATGACAAAGAAACCAGTAGTGTCAATTCCAAAGATAATCTCCAGTCTTTCTTGAATCTCAAAGGACTAGAAGAGAAATAAATTGTTGATTACTTTGATGAAGTTCATGGACGAGAATGGTTCTCTGAAATGGAATTTGGAGCTTTAGGTACTGATATTGATCCCACTACTCTCCGGAAGAGGAAGAAGTCTAAAAATAGTAAATATGATTTATTTTTCTTGGAGACGTGTTTGGTAGAGAATGGTGATTCTGCCTGGATACTTGATTCATATGCTACTAACCAGGTCAGTTCTTCCTACCAAAAAGTCAGTTCCTGGAAAGCGTTGGAAGAAGAAGAGTTGACTCTTCAAGTCGGTATTGGTGAGGTTGTTTCAACTGTTGCTGTAGGCACGCTGAAGTTATTTTTGGACAAGAAACATTATCTATTATTGGATAATATTTTTGTAGTTCCTCATATCAAGAAGAACTTAATCTCAGTTTCCTATCTGATTGAACAAGGTTATATCGTCTCCTTTTCTGAGAGTAAAGTGTTTATTTTTAAGAATGGTATGAATATTGGTTTTGTTTTAATGGAAAATAACCTGTATGTACTAAGGTCATTAGTCATAAAAGCTTTGCTTAATAATGAAATGTCCAGTACAACGACAATTGCAAAAAGACCAAAGGTTTCTCCTAAGGAAAATGTCCATCTTTGGCATCTAAGGATCACATCAATCTCAACAGGATTGAGAAATTAGTGAAATATGGACTTCTAAAGAGAAGAAAACTTCTTGCCGGTATATGAATCATGTCTTGAAGGAAAATGACCAAACGACCTTTTACTGGAAAAGGTTACAAAGCCTAAGAAACCTTGGAGCTTATACATTCAGACCTCTGTGGTCAAATGAATGTTAGAGCTCGAGGTGGGTATGAATATTTCATCTCTTTCATAGATTAATATTTCATCTCTTTCATAGATTAATATTTCATCTAAGGATAAATGAGTGATACTTTATCCTTGTGACACTACGGATACAACCTGCTTTGTAGATAGTTACAAGTGTTGTAACGTGCTACAAATGGTCTGATCCTGACCATTCATATGGAGACATGTAAGCGGCGGTATCCTATACAAAGAGTTTATATAATACTGAACTAATGGTCTCTTTATATAATGCAATTGATAATTGAGATTTACATCTCCCTAAATGACCATAGGTGACATGACCTTAATCTTTAGTGTTTTGGGAACTCCTTCCCATGAGAGCGATCCTTTGATTAGTATGGGTGAGAGTGGCCAAATTGCTAACTCAACAAGCCTATCTTTTTGGGGATTTATTTGATTGGGGAGCTGAGAAATCAGTTACATAAGATGGAATTCACTCCTTTCCTGAAACAAGGGTAAATAGATAAATTGCTCACTTAAGGGTTGATTCCGGGTCTTGAACATAGTGACCACACCCTCTCTTTGGAAGAGAGGACTCAGACATAGTAGGACTATGACTTATTTTTCATTAGAGGAATCACTGGTACTTAAGGAGTTAGATGTAACTACATGGACAAAACGGTAAATTGGCCCAGTTGTACTTACATTTGATTTGTGAAGGTTTATCGCACTATTGATTGGTTAATATAGACACAGAAATATATCTATAGTAAGAAGAGTGCGGCTGTCGGTCTTTAGTGGAGTGCTAGGTAGTTAATGGATGGTGAATCTTGTGACTAAAGAGTTTAGTCAGTTATTCACGTACCGTTGGAGCTTCAAGCTACAGGTCCATAAGGTTCCCTTGGTAGCTCAATGGCTTCAAGTTGAGAATCAAACTTTGGAGTTAGTTCGAAGTGTTCAAATTAACAAGAGAAAATTCAATTATATGTGATATCATTGGTGTGATGTATGAGATACTTTAAATGGAGGAATTAATGTAAATATGATTTACATTAAGTACCATTAAATAAAAAAATAACTATGGTTTATTTATTTCATATGATGAAATATTAAAACTATAGGTTATAAATATAATATGATAAGTTCGTTATCATATTTATTTATAATATATTAATTATGTGATAAATAATTCTTTTTCTCTAATAAACGATTGAGTAGGAGGTTATTGGAAGTTTTATGGTAATCGTGAGATAAAAGAAAACTTGTTTTATTAAATTTAGTAGTTGTATCATTCGAAAAGAACTCACGGAAAAAGCTATCAAGTAAAAGAGTTTTGTTAAGTGATAGCATTTACAGAGACTAAACAATCATTTAGAGTTGACTATATGATAGTCAGTCAGCTGATCGTTGCTATATGATCGAGTAACAAAGTCTATGCGATAGGCTTCCGTTTACTAAACGATCAAGCAAAGTCTATACGATAGTCTATGCGATAACTTATGGATTCTCATACTGAGAGTACCAAGGTAACCATTGTGGTAGTATTTTTACTCAGTTCGTGAATTGAGTTTGACTCGATTGGGTTCGAGGAGTTATTGGTTGTGTTCGTGTTCATTGACTATACCAGTTGTTGCGTTCGAGTGCATTATTGGACGCTTTGGACTGATCGAGGGATTCTTAAAGAATAGTTCTTCAAAGGTACGCATACTCTATCCCTTAATTCTTATTGTAGCATGCTGTAATTTTGGTATATGCATAGCTTGTTAGTTTTCATTTAAGACTGTAATAATTTGTGTTCAATCTGAATAGAATTTGGAACGATCCCTTCCATTGCTCATGAAGATCATCGTGTTTGATTTTCTTCACACTTCTACTTGCTTTCAGGGGTAGTAGAGAGGTTGTTCCCTTAAATACTGACTCTTAGTCGTGAACAAGGGGCCCCACCCTCTCATTGGCCTGAGAAAGACTCAGTTTGATGATTGGATCACATACCAATTATTCATTAGAGGATCAATGGGACTTAAGGAACAAGAGGTATTCTCGAGAGTAAAACAGCCATTTGACCTAGTCGTTATTATGAAACACATGTGAAGGGGCAACTTATTAATCATGATTATATCGAGTGGATACAATATATTGACAGTGAGGGGAGTACAACTCTGGGCTTTAGTAGAGTGACCAAGTAGTTAACGAATGGGGGTTAATTTGGTGTAAAGAGTTTAAGTGATTGATCTCGGATCGTTGGAGCCTATGATCTATAGGTCCATTAGGTCCCCCTACTAGCTCACAAATGAATTAGCCTTAGAATAACGTGATAATTTGATTTGAAACGTTCAAATTAGAATTAAGAGAATTAGTAATTATATGTGATATAATTACACGTTTAATTTTAGAATTAAACAAAATTGAAGAATTGATATTTAAATATTAAATTCATGAATAGGGATTCATGATAGTGGAACTGGTGATTAATTAATTTGATATTTGATATTAAATTAACCAGAATGAATTAAATTGGTTAATTATTATTAATGATTAATTTTATTAGAAAAATTAATTATTTAATTAATTTTTATAATATTAATAAAAAGTCAATTTTAATTAAAGAATTAAAATTGAAAGTTAACTTCTTGATTTTTTATTTTTATTTTGTAACAGTTTCAAAATTGAAATAAAAAATTGAAAAATTAGAAAAATTGAAAAAGTAGGAATTTCCTACTTTTTCACCTAGTATCTCATTCATGGTTCCACTATCTTTACAGCTCAAATTCTCAAGCTTGAGCTGGTATTCATGTAGAAGGTTTGTTTCTTGATTGTCATGCAATATAAACTTTAGTTTTGAAGTGGAAATTGATGATGCATTGAAGAGATTTTTGTTGAAAAATCTGTTTGAAGAAAGTCTTCATTCTGCTGAAAACCAGAAAACCTTTCTCCTCCCTTTCCCTAACTAAATCTTATTTTGAGTCCCACAACTCAATCTAAGGCACCAAGAGAACAGTAGAAAAGATCTTGTGGTGGTTCACATCCAAAGGAAGGGAAAATTGCAGCTGGAATTCGTGATTCAGAGGTATCTACAAAGGTTAGTGTTGAAACCTTCTTTTAGTTTTGAGCATGCTAAATTTGAAGCCAAAATTAATGAATTAGAGTGCTTAATGATCCCCTTTTTCTTTCATTGCATGCTTCCTTAATCTAACACTCTATGGATACGACCCATTTTATATATGATACAAACAATGTTATCTTAAAATCGTTCATGTAGAGACATGCGAGTTGGGGCATCCTACGCAAAAGATGTTTGCATAAGACCATAACATGAAATAGTCATTTTTCTTTATAATGTCGTTTGTTACTAAAACTGACTATTTCATTTCGATGATATAAGGTAACTCGAGCTTAGTACTGAGCTAACTATGAACTCCTGTTTGTTCGGGATTATTCTTTAATCTGCATGGATGAGAGTGGCTCAACATCGTTGCTTAATAAGTCTGCCATTTTAGGGGTAAAAACAGGTAGATAGCTGAGGACATAGTCCTGCAAGATAGAATTTTCTCCTACCCGATCTTAGGATTAACAGATAGGTTGTTTCCTTATGTACTGATTCCTAGTCTTGAACAAGGGGTCCCACCTTTTCTGTGACTGAGAGGGACTTGGTTTATTGGTAGGACTATAAATCAATTGTTCATTAGTGGATTAGAGGAGATTTAGAGAGCAAGATGTATTACAGAGGTAAAATAATAATTTTGACCCGCTATAAATACGAACAATCTATGAAGGATTGACTTACTGATCATGGTTAAATTAAGTTGACAAAAATATATCTATAGTGAGAAGAGTGCAGCTACTGGACTTTAATGGCGTGTCCCGGTAGTCAACGAATGTTGGTTAATTTGATTAAAGGAATTTAGCCGATTAATCTTGGATCGTTGGAGCTCATGATCTACAGATCCATTAAGTCTCCCTGCTAGCTCATATCGGTCTAAACCTTAGAACAGTTTGACGAGTGAGTTTTAAGTGTTCATATTCGAATTAGGGAATAAGTGTTAAATATATGCGATATATTTAACAACGTGTCATTCAATTGGAAACTGAATGATAAAGAGAGAGTTAAAGATATTTAAATAAGATTTAAATATAAAAACTATGAATAAGGATTCAACGAAATTAGTGTTTGATTTAATAATTGAATATTAAATTAAATTAATTAAATTATTTAATATTAATTTGATTTAAAATTAATTATTTGAATTAATTCTGAATTAAATGGAATAAATCAAAGTTATCAAGCTTTGAAGGTCAAAGGTAAAAATTTGACTTCACTAAGTGGAAAATTCCAAATTATTTCTTAATTAATTTTAAACTAAAGTTGTATTTAATTAAAATTTGACTAAAGTCAAATGTTGACATCAAAATAGTCAAAAGTCAAAATATTGACTTCACTTAGTGGAAAGATCCAATAATGTTTTTTAGTGAAAAAGTCCAACTTTTAGTGAATTAGCGAGTAGTTCATTTGGCAAAGTATTGATTCCACAAGATGTCACTTATCCTACTAAATTGAGTACATTTTGAAGTGTCAAAGTTTGGTTAACTCAATTTTGCTTGAATTGCATGTAATTGCTCTATAAATAGGATGTTTTGATAAAGATTAAACTTCTTGGCCATTTGGTGAATTTCAAGTTAGTTGAAAAACAATTTCTTCTTGACAACTTAAAGATCCAAAAAGAGTTTTAGAAATTAAGTCCTCAATTCTCTCTCAATTTCTATACTAAATTCGTCCCTACAAAGTCACTCATCAGATTCCACTATCCCGTTCTAAGGCCAGAGAATAGGCGGGAAGACTTTCGTGGTGGCTCACAGTCGGTTCGTGAAGAGATTGGAGCGGAATTGATGGTCAATTTGGAGCTACAAAGGTTGTAACTCAAACCCTAATTTCAAAGTTTTTTGCATGCATGTTTTATAAAATTAATGAAATTTAGAGTACTTAAGATCCAAATTGTTTCTACATACTCGTTTATTCTGACGGTATCATAGCATGTTTTAAGCACCCATTTTGCATGCATTTTAGCTTGGTGGGTGTTATTCTGTGAGATGAATGTGTGGCGACTAAAGTGGATATATTACTATTTTGACATTTTTTAAACTTCGATTTGGTTGTAATTATTGTAATTGCCCGAATGTTTATGTGCTTTATTGTGTGAATAAGAATCTATAATTTTTCTAGAGTCATTTTAATTGATATTAGGTTGTAATTTGAAGAAATCGGAGCAAGATGCAAGCTGCTTTTTAACGTAGCTTTTTGGACTGTGTAGATCGGTTTCGTTTTTTCAACTGGTCCAGCCCAATTTCCAAGCTTTGGAGGTCCAATTCAAGGTTTTCTAAAGCTGGTTCGGGTTGGCTCAAAGTGTTTTGGACTGGTTTGGAGCTGTTTCTAAATTATTATTGTCATAATTTAGTTGTTTGTTTTCCAAAGGTGCTAAAATCGGTCCACTTTAGTGTGTTTTATTAATTATACATTATGAATGTATGTATTAATTATATTAATCTTGATTGTGTATAAAGTATGCTATGTAGATTTAAAACTCCACCATAGGATAACATGTTACATGCATTAAGAAGTATGTTATAAGTGTTATAACATAATTTGCATGCTTAGAATTTCATGAGTATTAATATACGTTGTTATATTAATATATGAAATGTATGTTATATGCTATAAGTGTTATAATATAATTTGCATGCTTAGAATTTCATGAGTTTTAATATAAGTTGTTATATTAAATTATGAAATGCATGATGTGTGTTATGGATGAAAGTCTAAGTTATAAAAGTTATAAAATCAATTAGACATTTAAAAATCTATAACAAAGATAACATGCATTCATATAGGGTTAACAAATGGGAACTTGTTTTAAATATTAAAATAGGTTGTTATCTTGTAAAACTGTGGTTACAAACTCACTTGAGTTAAATGCTATCTATGGCTAGAGGTACTTAAATTTACGGTTTACAGAACACTTACTACTTGGGAATTTTAGCCGGTTCTTGAGTGTTGTTAACCCAATTTTATGAGCATGTGTGAGCAATATGAGGTAATAAATTGGTTTATCACTTAGACATCGTAAGTTAAATCCAAATATAAGTATTATACTTGGATAAAAACCTAGACTAATGTTGTTTTTAGCCGAAATATACCAAAGTAAAGTATATACCTAATCAAATAGAACACTTTAGTGGAAGATTAATAATATATATGATATATTGTTTTTAGCTCTCACGTCCCTAAGAGTTTACACAATGAGATCCATGCTCGTCTTCGTGTCGCTTTTATCACGACTGCTTCATTCAGAAAGTGCTTGCATGGGTAATAAGATGGTGAATAGGGAAAGTAGTTCATAGTAAGTGGGTGAAGGAAATATGTCAACATTTCATGCAGTCTTTTTCATTAGGTTGCTTCGTGAGATTCCTATGTTCCACCTGTGTGTCTTTTTTAGGCGATCACCCATTCAGAGGGTTATAACATAGGGATAACACCGCAAACTTCAGAAATGAATAAGATTTCTTAGTTTCTCCTTCAGCATTGTCTTCAATTCGGGAGGTTGTTGATATCGTTCTTTGAAATCTAAAAAATAGAGGGTTACATTTACAAGAGTTACTGAGTGTTAATAAGTTATTGACCGAAAATGGTAACTAAATGACTATAGGAATAAAAAGTTATTTTGTTATTAGTATTTAATCAAGAATATCTTGTTTCAATTAAGAAGTATTTGACTACCCCTCGGTAGCATCTATTCTGACTCACTAAAGTATTGTTGCAAATAAATAATGAAAGTTTGGTACATTATTACTTTTGCTAAAATTTGATTGGATTTTAAAAAAAAAATTACTAATAGAATTTATTTATAGATCAGCATGTCAAATTCTTCTTTTTAAATACCCACTTCCAATAAACATAACGATAAAAATTATTGAACATAAATGCAATACTAGCAGATGATGTTCTTAGGTTCGTTTTAACAGAGGAATGTCCTTTAACTCACAGCTCATCTACAAACTAAATTATTTAGAATGCTTATGACAGATGGAATAGGGCAAATGACAAGGCCTGAATCTATATCTTAACAAGCATATCTGATATTCTAATTAAGAAAAACGAGAGCATGGTCTCTACCAAAGGGATCATGGATTCGTTAGCCACGATACTCTCGATGATGCTTATAACAACAACATAAAAGATAGAATCTCTGTTAGAGAACATGTTCTAGATGTGTTGAAAGTAGTAAAAAGTACTGTCATAGATGAGAAAACTAAGAAAGCACAACAAAGTAAATATGATAAATTAATCTGGATATTAGAATCAGGGGCTGCCAATCATGTTTTCACTTTCGCTCAGGAAACCAGTTCCTAGAGACTACTTTCAGAAGGTGAGACAACCTTTAAGGTAGGGATTTAGGAGGTTGTCTCAGCTAAAGTAGTGGAAGATGTGAAGTTGTTTATTGATGATAGATTCATTTGACTTGAAAATATATTTTATGTTCCTGCTATGAGAAGGAATTTAATATCTATCTCATGTTTACTAGAACATAAGTATAAAGTTTCTTTTGAAGTTAATGAAATGCTCATTATTTCCAAAGGTATTAAAATATGTTCAACAAAACTTGAAAATAACTTATGTCTTAAAACCAACTGAGGCAAAAGCTGTTTTCAATATACAGATGTTTAAAAAGCTGAAATTCAAAATAAGAGGCGAAAATTTTCTTCTAATGCCTATCTTTAGCACTTAAAACTTGGCCACATAAATCTCAATAGGATTGGAAAATCGATTAAAAGTGGACTTGTAAATCAGTTAGAACACAACTTTTTACCTCCGTATGAATCTTGTCTTGAGGGTAAAATGACCAAAAGATCTTTTATGAGGAAAGATCTTAAAGCCAAAGAACTCTTAGAGCTCATACATTTAGACCTCTGTGGTCTGATGGATGTCGAGGCACAAAGTGGGTATAAATATTTCATCAATTTTATTGATGACTATTCTAGATATGACTATATTTACTTAATGCATCATAAGTTTGTAACTCAAAGTTCAAAGAGTATAAAGTACTTGAAATTTTAGGACTCAATACACCTCAATAGAATGGTGAAGCAGAGAGGAGAAATAGAACCCTATTGGATATGGTTCGTTCAATGATGCATTATGCTTAGTTGCCTAATTCATTTTAGGAACATGCAGTGGAGACTGTTGTTTATATTTTGAACATGGTTCCCTAAAAAAGTGTTTCCAAAACACCTTATGAGTTATGGAGAGGACATAAAGGTAGTTTACATCACTTTAGGCTTTAGGGATTCTCGACACATATATAGGCATAGAACCCAAAGAGGTTAAAACGTCGTTCAAAAGTATGCTTATTGGTAGGATACCCCAAAGAACAAAAGGTGGTTTATTTTATGATCCTCAAGATGACAAAGTATTTGTATCGGAAAATTCTACATTCTTAGAGGAGGATGATAGCGAGCAAAAATGCACGTTATCATAGTGTTAAGTTCTTAAACAATGTTGACTTGCATTAATAAAACATGTTAAATTGCGTCCATTAAACATCAATTTCATAATCAAGAGATAGGAGCTTAGGAATAAGCACTATTTGTTATCAACGCATCGCATGCATCCTTGAGATAGGATATGATCGTATGTGGTCACCTTGCCTTTATGTATTTTGCATCATTGCATTGGAAAAGAGTAAAGACTTAGGAATAAGCTCTATGGACACTTTTTCATTCAACACATGCATCCTAGACTTGGGAGCATCGCATTTGCATTGGAAAATGACTTGCTGTGCATGGTTGTAGCATGATCGCATAGTCTGACGCATTCCCAAGTAACGCTAGCTAAAGATCTCCTCAACCCGTTCATCCGTATACTCAGTCTATCTATCACACAACCGACTTTTCTCAAATTCGTCACATTTGTTTATTTTTCATTAATGCAATCAACAACAAACCAACAATTTATTTATTTGGTCACCGCAAAGTTTTCCTAAAAATTACCAATGCAACCTGTTTTCACAAGTCCCTGAGTTCAACCCCTGGACTTACCAGGAAACTCAGTGGAATTTATACTTGGATTCTGCTGAGGAAACTTGAGTGCACAACGCAATTTCACCATCGCTTATCATCCATAATTCACTTCATAAAATCAAGCATCAAGTTTTTGGTGCCGTTGCCGTGTGCTAATGGTAATTTTTCTGATTTCTTTGCAGACTCTCAATCTCTAGTGAATTACGACCTGTAGATTAAGAGGACAATCAGAAGAAGATTAAGAGACTGCCAACAACAACAAGAAAGAACACCAAGAATGGCGGAATAACCGGACGCAAGGGTTGCTAACGCGAATAATATAATGGCCAACCCCATCCTTCTAGCGAATGACCGCAATAGACCCATCCAGGACTATGCATCACCGAACCTCTATGATTTCTCTCCAGGAATCATGAGGCCGGCGTTAGATGGATCGAGGTTCGAAATAAAGTCGATAAAGCTGTAGATGATTCAGGCTGCTGGGCAGTTTGGAGGAAGGCGTGGTGAAGACCCACACGCCCACCTCCGGAGCTTCATAGAAATCTGCAACACTTTTGTGTTTCTAAATATCTCCACCGAAGAAGTTCAACTAACTCTGTTTCCATTTGCTTTGTGTGATCAGGCGAGAAAATGGGCATATTCTCTCAAACCGGGAGAGATAACTTCGTGGGAATAGGTGGTGGAAAAATTTATAAAGAAGTTTTTCCCACCAACCGAGAATGCTAGGAGAAGGAAATTAATAACAAATTTTGAACCAGAAGATGACGAATTGCTCAGCGATGCCTGGGAGAGGTTCAAGTGGCTGGTAAGAGACTGTCCATATAATGGCTTAACGACAACCTACAAATGGAGATTTTCTACCAAGGACTGAATCCCTCTTCGCAGACCGTATGCCAATGCGGCAGCTGCTGGTGGTCTGCTCGACAAAACATAGGGGAAGGCAAAGAGTATACTTGATCCCATTTTCAAAAATCATGAGAATTGAAGGGAAAACGATCAGAGATTAACAATTAAAGATAATGACGCAAACAATGGGGCCATCGCATCCCGGCAAAATCAAATGACTGCGATGATGAGTTTGATACAAGGCATCACAATTAATAATACGGGAGCGAAGAAAGGGCAGGTCAGCGCAATTACTCAAATGATCGCAAGTTGTGTCATTTACGGAGATGTTCACCCGATGGAAGAATGCCCAACAAACCCACAGTCGGTATGCTTCATGAGAAATAATCCCTATTCTGATACAGTAAGCCCGAGTGGCAAAGCCACCCAAATTTTGCGTGAAAAAATAATCAACAAAGCTTTCAACCTGTGGCACAAAAAGGAGGGCCACCCGAGTTTTTTCCGCAAAACAACGGTCCAGCACATAGCCAAGCTAGCAGCTCACAAACACTGCAATCTTCGTCCTTAGAGAGCTTGTTGAAGCAATACATTGAGAAAAACGAATCAGTGCTTCAGAATCAAGCTACATCCATTAGAAATCTCGAAATTCAAATGGAAAAAATTGCAGGCGAGCTAAAAAATAGACCACAAGAAGCGTTGCTGAGCTCAACTGAGCTCCCTCACAATGCTGGGGGTAACGGCAAGGAACAATGCTTAATAGTCTCTTTGCTAAGCGACAACATGACTGCGGAAGTAGGGGAGAAGCCCATTATGACCAACTTGAATGCGGTGACAACCAATGACCTGTTGACCTATTGTTTGGAGAAGCCCGAGAAAATAGACCCTGAAGTTGCGTCCACCCTTAAGCCTCTAGATCTTGAGACAAAAGAAGTTCAACCATCAGTAACTCTGCAAGATTGAAAGAGGAACAAAATGAGGAAGAAAAGATCGCAATAGTGGCTGCAGTGCAAAATGCTATGATCCCACCTAAAGAAAAGATTATCTTTGTAACTTAAACATGTATGTAGAGACATATGGGTGGATCATGTTTAAGTGATAACCTAAATGGCCTGTAGTATATGCATGGCCCAACAGGATAAGGCTGGGTACCTTATCCTTGTAACACTACGAGTATGGCCCGCTTTGTAGGTGTTACAATTGTTGTAAAGTTCTACAAATGATCTAATCCTGATCATTCATGTATAGACATGCGAGCGTGGATAATCTATACAAAGGAGTTTGTACAAAACCGGATCACGAAATGTTTTGTCTCATCATATAACACCGTTTATAATAGAGACTTATATTTCACCAGGATGACCATAAGTAACATGACTTAAATCTTGAGTGAGTTGCGAACTCCTGCCTATAAGGGCGGTCCTTTGATTTGTATGGGTGAGAGTGGTCAGATAGCCGACTCAATAAGTCTACCATTGTGAGGATTCGTTTGATTGGGGAGTTGGAAACACAGCCACACAAGATGGAATTCACTCCTTCCTCGATGCATAGGTAAGTAGATAAATTGGTCCCTAAAGTGCTAATTCTGGGTCTTGAACAATGTGGTGCCACCCTCTCTCCTGGCCCAAGAGGGGTTTAGTCATAGTAGGACTATGATTTATTGTTCATTAGAGGGATCAGTGGTACTTAAGAAGTTAGATGTAACTACAAGGGCAAAACGGTAGTTTGGCTCAACTGTACTTACGAGCAATTTGTGAAGGGTCATCGTATAATTGATTAGTTATATCCAATGGACACAAAAATATATCTGTAGTGCGAAGAGTGGAGTTAATTATTCACGAACCGTTGGAGCTTCAAACTACAGGTCCATGAGGTCCCCTTGGTAGCTCAATAGGATTTAATTGAGAATCAATTTTTAGATTAATTTGAATTGTTCAAATTAATGGAGGGATTTAATTATATATGATATAATTAAGTTGTTTCAATTATATGTGATATAATTATTATAATGTATTTGATATATTATAGCTTAATGGGAGGAAATAAATATTTGAATGAAATTCGACTATATTTTCTATGAATGGGATTTATAGTTGTTCAATCTAATATAAATATGATTTATATTAAATGTCATATTATTGAGAAAAGAAACTATAGTCTATATTGTATATTAAATGTCCCTTCCCCATCTTTTCTCTCCACCCACATTAGTGGGGGTGGTTATACTATTTGTCAAAAGAGAATAAAAAGAAAATTGTTTTCTTCTTGTTCTTGACGTTGAAGTTGGTTAAATGATTAAGATAAAGAAAGACATAAGAGTTCTGTACTTTGTCTTGAGTTTATAGAGAGTCTTCCTCCTCCACCTTAAGCTTTTCCTCTTAACCAAAATAGTCAGATGCTACCACTCTTGGGTTCTCACCATGAGAATACCAAGGTTTCATTGTGGTAGTGTTCGAGTTTTTGTTCGAAGCTTATCTTGAAGAAGGTTTTTAAGTTGTTCGTGACTTTGTTCGAGGGATAACAAGAGGAAATGTCTTAAAAGATGAAGTTTCTTGAAACCCTTTCCTTTTAAAGTATACTGTAATTTAATTGTAAATGCATATATTATTGCTTGTTTACCGTAAAACTTTGTATTCAATAAATTATGGAATTTGGTCGATCCATTTCCGCTCAAGGTTCTCTAATACGAGTTCCTTCAGTTCCAACTTCTTAGGATTTATCACTAGCACGTGTGTAGGACAACCCCAAATTCTAAAATAACTAAACTAGGTTTACGCCCCCTTCCTCCCTGCCCCCATAACACTAAAGGTGTTTCAAAAACACTATTCGAATGAATATTATTCAAGATATGAACTGCAGTCTCCACTACATATCCCCAAAACAAGCTAGGCAATTGAGCATAGCTCATCATAGAACGAACCATGTTTAACAAGGTTCTATTTCTCCTTTTTGATACACCATTCTGATGAGGTGTACTAAGTGTTGAAAGTTGGGATTAGATTCCATGTTCTATTATATAGTCTTCAAATTCTAAATCCATATACTCTCCACCCCGATCTGATCTAAATGTTTTAATCGTTTTACCTAGCAGGTTTTTAACTTCAGCCTTATACTCCTTGAACTTTTCAAGGGCTTCAGACTTATTTTCCATTAGGTCTAAGTAAACATACCTCAAATAATTATCTATGAAAGAGATAAAGTATTCGTACCCTCCTCACATTGGACCACAAAGATCTGAATATATGAGCTTTAAGGGTGCTTTGGCTCTATAACCTTTTCCAATAAAAGGTATTTTAGTCATTTTTCCTTCAAGACAAAATTCACATGGAGGTAATGAATCATCTTCTAAATCGCTTAAAAGTCTTTCTTTACCAGTCTCCCGATCCTATCGAGATTTATGTGACCTAATCTCAAATGCCAAAGATATGTATTATTGTTACTTGGAGAAATTCTTTGTTTTTTTGTTTTAGTATTTGCATTTTTAAACATCTCACGATTTAAAAGTACTTTTGGTTCAGTCAGTCCTAACACATATAAGTTGTTTTCTAGTTTAGCTGAACAAATAGTCACACGATTTTTCATAATGAATGCTTCATTTGATGAAAAAAAAAACAAGATTGTTCAATTAAAAAGAAATAGATACAAGATTCCTCTTAATTTTAGGAACTATATATAAATTATCCAAAATTAAGTATCAAACAACTTAGCAGTTCCCACTAATGAATTGAAATGGCATCTCTCATTCCAACCTTGAGCATCATTTAACCCTCCTCGAGCTGCTGAAAGGAACTAATTCCCTGTAAAAAAGAATAAACATGAACAGTGGCTCCTGAATCAAGTATTCAAACATTATGATTATTTTTCACTAAACAAATTTCTTGAACCAGTAAATCATATGTACCTTCCTTCTCTTTCTTCTTCTGGGCAGGGTACTTGGGACAATTGCGTATCTAGTGACCATTCACATTATAGTGGAAACACTTATCCTTGTCGGCTACCTTGGCCTTGCCCTTTCCTTTCCCAACAGTAGGAGTCTTCCCCTTGTTGGAACATACCATCGTGCAACAGAAGTTACCAAGATCCATAAGCACTCTAATTCAATAATTTTGACAAAAATGAAAGCATGCTTCGGCAGAAATGAATGGGTTTCAAGACATACCTTTGAACTACTTCCTCTAAGCTTGACATCCAACTGCAAATCTCCTATGAATCTTGTTGTAGGCCACCCCAATATCTTCCTTACTATCCTCTTGGTGCTCTAAATTGAGTAGTGGGACTCAAAATAAGCCTGAATTAAGGGAATTTCGAGACTAACTCACTACAACAACCCAACGTGAAGAACGCCCTTCTTCTATGAATTTTTCAGAGAAATTCTATCGGTTTCCTTCCTTTAAAACACTCCAATCTCTTCAGTATATTGCAGATATTCATGCAAAAATATTTGCTGTATGAGATGCAGCTCATGCTTGGAGTTAATGAAGACTTAAAGTTGGGTTTTTAGTGAGCCATTTGGAAGAAGACAATGGAAAAAGCCATTTTTCCATTTTGTGATTTTCCTTTCTTTTTCAATGTATCAAAATTGATTTCATAATTCAATTCTTTTAATAAAATTGAAAATATTATTATTTTACAAAATTAATTTCATAAATTATTTTCTTAATAAAATTAATAAATAATTATTTAAACAATTTAAATAATTATAATTAATTTAATATCAATTATTAAATTAATTTTTGCACAATTTCATCTTCAAATATTTAAATATTATTTCTCCAATTTCATTTAATTCTAATTTGGACACTTCAAATTAACTAATCATGCTACTCTAGAGCTAATCCATTTACGAGCTAGTAGGGGGACCTCGCGGACCTACAGATCATGAGCTCCAATGATTCGAGATTAATCGGCTAAACTTATTAGACCGATCTAACCCCTATTCGTTAACTCATGGATGATTCCATTAAAGCCTATAGTTGAACTCCCCTCACTGCAAATATATTTTGTCCAATCGATATAATCATGATTAGTAAGTTAACCCTTCACAGGTTGCTCGTAATAATGACTGGGTCGAATCTCTGTTTTACCTCCAAAATTACTTCGAGAGGGTGAGAACTCTTGTTCGAGACCTAGAATCAGCACTTGAAGGGAACAACCTCTCTACTAACTCTAATTGGGTAGGAGTGAATTCTGTCTTCCACCTTATGTCCCCAACTATTCATCCAGTCCTATCCCTAAAATGGGAAACTTATTGAGCAGAGGCAATTGGTCTACTCTCATCATTTATAGATCAAAAGATAATCTCAAACAAACAGGAGTTCATAGTTAGCTCAGGATTAAGGTCAAGTTACCTAGGTCATCGCTTTGAAATAGTCAGTCTTAAACAGTAAACAACGTTATAAAGTAAGAGTGACTGGTTTCGTGGTCCGATCTTACACAAAATTCATTTGCACAGGACACCCCCACTCCTCATATCCCAACATGCACGAATTAGGATCACTACGTATGTAGCACTTTACAACTCTTTGTAACAACTATAGATTAGGCCGCATCCAATAGTGTTACTAGAATAAGGCACCCAACCTTATTCATATACTATAGATCATTTTGACTATTCACTCGAACCTGATCCACTTGTATGTCTCCACATAAAGTTCAAGTACTCATGTAATAGTCAAGGGACTTTGGTTCATTGGATTTCTAAAGAACAATATTCAATAACAACTTATTGAATTTTCATAATAAGTTCTACTATTTACAAACCACGAGTTTTAAGACATAAAACCCAACACCCCTTCCCTCCTTTCTTTTTCTAGATCTTCTTAAAATCAAAAGATGAGCAAACAGACATAGTTCCAAAAGGTTCCAAAAGATGAACTCTTCTGGAACTTCTTCGAATGGGAAACAATTGCCTCTCCGTCTATCAATTCTTTACATTTCATAATAGACTAATAAGTCTGCAACTCATTTAGGAGGATAGCCATGGTGTGCTCTATTTTATTCATAACCGCATTGCTGTGAAATTGGAGGAAACTCTTTAAAAGAGATTCTAAAATAAAGAACACCTAATTCTACTCGTCGATGACAGTACCGTTCATCTCGGCAACATTAAAGTGAACCATCAGGTCAAGAACATGTTTTTTCACTGATTGGCCTTCCTTTATGCACGCATTACAAACGTACTTGAGGGTTTCGTGCCGAATCTGAGAGGACAGTTGTCCAAATATCTCCAAAAGGGACTCCATGATCTGACATGTAATGATCATGGCCTTGTGTTTCATGATAAAGACGTCAGACAGACTTGCCAAGATATAGACTTCGGTCTTGTCATTGGCCTTCGTCCAGTGGTCATAAGCATCCCTTACTGCTTGAGATGCATTATGAGCGGGGATTAGAGGACATTCCTCCATTAAGACGAACTGTAGATCATCTATAACTGGAATTGTATTCAAGTTAGATTTTTGAAGGAACAATTGATGGTCCTTGAGCGGAAGCATGGGATCGAACCAAATACCCAAAATTTACGAAAAATAAATTTTACAGCAAAACATACAGATTATGCATTTAAAAGAAAATTACAACATGCTTTAAAATAGAGAATATGAATGAAAAAGGGTTTAAGAAACCTTACCCTTGAAGAACTTTTCTTTATGAAATTCCTTCTCTGAATTTTGTCATGACCAATCTCGAACCCTCAAACCGTCAACGACAACACCACCACGAATGTTCACTCTTTATTCTCTAGATGAGAATCCATGAGCTTTGTAGGCTCTGGCTATTTTGGAAGAGAATGATTATTAGAGTATTGAGAGGAAGTGATGTTATTCAGCAATTCTCACATAACTTTTCTGTGTATCTCTCTCTTGTGAAACCCACTCACTAGTAAGAAGAAGAACAACTTCTTTTTACTTCCCTACTACCACATTTTAATTAGAAAAGACAGGAAGAGAGTTACAACCCCCTCCCAAAAATATTTCTAAAATAAAATAAAATAGAATAGAATAATTTATTTTCATAAATCAATTTAATATATATTTATATGATAACTACCTTAACATATAATATATATATATATATATTAAACTATATTTTATATCAAATATAACGCATAACCTATAGATTCTATATTGTATTAAATACAATATTACCTATAGTTTCTATTCTCTCATCAATGGCATTTAAAATAAACCTCATTTATATTAAATTTAATTATATGAATCAAATTCATATAATTAATATTTGAATCATATTTAAGTATTTATTTCCTCCCAAAGAAACTTTATATTATAATGTATCAAATACATTATAGCAATTATATCATATATATAATTAAATTTAATTAACTATATCATGTATAATTAATTCCCTCAATTAATTTGACAATTCAAATTAATCAAAAATTTGATTCTCATTATTTCCCACTGAGCTACAGAAGAGACCCCATGGCACTCCAGTAAAGACCAACAGCTGCATTCTTCGCACTACAAATATATTTCTGTGTCCATTGGATATAACCAGTCAACAGTACGATGACCCTTCACAAATTGCTCGTAAGTACAACTGAGCTAAAATTACCATTTTGCGACCCGTAGTTACATCTAACTCCTTAAGTACCACTGATCCCTCTAATGAACAATAAATCATAGTCTAACTATGATCAAACCTCTTTCGGGCCAAGAGAAGGTATGACACCACATTGTTCAAGCCGTGGAATCAGCCACTAAATGAGCAATTTATCTACTTCCCCCGACATTGGGGAAGGAGCGAATTCCTTCTTGTGTAGCTGTGTCCCCAGCTTTCCAATCAGACGAATCCCCAAAATGGTAAGCTTGTTAAGTTAGCGATCTAGCCACTCTCACCTATATAAATCAAATGACAGCTTTCATAGGTAGGAGTTCACAATTCACTCAGGATTCAGGTATGTTACCTATGGTTATCCTGGTGAAATGAAGGTCTCTATTATGAATGATATTATATAATGAGACTAAAGTTTTCGTGGTCCGGTCTTATACAAACTCTTTTATATAGAATATTCCCACTCACATGTTTCCAAATGAATGATCAGGATCATATCATTTATAGCACTTTACAATAAATGAGCCATACTCCTAGTGTCACTAGGATAAGATATCCAACCTTATCCATCTACTATGGACTATTTAGGTTATTACTTAAACATGACCCACCTGTATTTTTCTACATACATGTTTAAGCTACAAAGATAATATTCGATGTTAGTTTTTTGGTTTGTGGTTAATGCAACTAATTTTTAGTATAAAACATCACATATTTTATTACATAAATAAAATGTTTGTACAATACAATTACAAACTATAGGGCCCTATGAGATTTAGGGCATAAATCCAACAATTTACACGTTGCATAATTTTCAACAGTTAGTTTTTCATTCTTAAACAAGGAAATTATTATGGAAGACATGCTGAAACAAATAACAAACAATTGACCGTATTAGTTATATTTGTCTTCACCTATTACACAAATACCAGAATAACTCAGCTAATCACTAATACCAGAATAACTCTTATTCCTATAGTTCTTAGCTCACATTTTCCGGTCAATGCTTCATCAACTAGCTTAATTCATCTTGTAAGTGCGACCCTCTCATTTTGGATCCCATAGATACACTTGAATAGGCTACCGTAAGAAAAGACAACCGTTGAAAGTAACCCTATCCATTAATGGAGTTTGCGTTGTTTTGAATCCTATAATCAGGCCCTCCGAAGGGATGGTTGCTTTAGGATGACACGCGGGCTTACCATAGGAAACTCACGGTGCAACCTAAAGGAGGAGACCACAGGATAAGTTGACATGTGTACTTTTCTCACTTACTATGAACATTTTTCCTATGGAGGCTACGCCTAGGGCGAAATAAAGTCGAGCATCGATCTCACAGTATGAACTCTTATGGACGTGAGAGCTAAAAGTTGAGATATGTCATATACCATTTTTCTCCCACTAAAGTATTCTACTATTTTAGGGTTTTATTATACTTAGTTAAATTTCAGATAATGAATCTAAGTATATGCCTATTATAACTCTTATAATAAGGTCTTTACTCTAGTATTCTAGGTGAATTAAACCATTTAATTATCCCAATGACATTGTATGCAAACAGGATTAAGGTTAATTCAACTCAAATTCGGGTTAGTTCCCAGGTAGAAGGTGTTCCGTAAACTGTCATCTTAAGAACCCCAACCTAGACAGAACTTCACCAGTAGAGTTCCATTATAACCTAAAGTCTTGTTTGTCCTATTAGTCATATTTTAAAACTATTAAAACAAAATAGGATGTAATTCTAATCTTATTAGAATTAATATGATCTAAGGTTTAGACTAATTTTAAACATTTTAAAATTAAATTAAATTCCCTAATATCTTAATTTTATGTGCAACTCTTTATTATAAGTTGACAGTTACTAAATATTAATTTTATAACTATGACAAAATTAATTACTAGCCCTATAATCATGCTTTCTACGGTTTACCTGATTAAGAATCAAATTCTAATTAACAAGAAAACCAAAATACATGCATTTCATTACTTTAATATAACAATTATATTAAACTATGAATGTGTCATGCTTAATGCAAATTGATTTTCAACATTATTAATATAACAATTGTATTAAACAACTCATGAAAATCCATCAAACATATATAAGACATTAGTAAATATAACTCTTTATATTTACCTAAGTAATGTCATGCATCATGTTTTTCTGATTTCATATATTTAACATATCCAAATATCTTAAATAGCTTATGAAATCATATCCACATCATGCAATAAAACCATACATTACAAAATGCATGAACATGCTTAACCAATGGTGGGATTGATTTAAATAACATCCATAAAGCATTTAAATAGAAAATGAACCGGTAATATGAGCCTTAGGATAAAATAAAGCAATAAATTATAATAATTATACTATTTTTATCTTAAAACAAGCTTCTACTGCTCCAAAACTGAACTAGACCAACTCGAACAGACTCAAACCACTTCGAACCAGACCCCAAAAATATGAACCGAGCCAACCTAGTGCTAAATCAGACCAAACCAATTTTAACCAGTCGAATCAGACCAAACCATCCTAGACTACCGCTGAACCGTGCACAACGCAACCCTATTGTGGCATTGTTGTAGCGTTGCAATGCTGCGATACCAAATTGCGTTTCTAGGTAAATTCTTCGACTGTTCTTCGTTTTGGCCACGAACTTATAGAAGACATCGAAATTTCATGATAAACGCTCAAAAATGAAAAGACCTTTAAAAATATTTTATCGAATAAAAAACATGAAAATCTATGGCCATAAATTACCATAAACATTCATTCACAAAAAAAAATAAATAAATAAATAAATACATAAATACATTCACACTGTAATTAATCTCACCATAAACCCAGTACAAATTTCAGAAACCTTAATTAAGACTACAAGATGGCTCTGATACCAATTGTAAAGATGAAAGCCCTGGCTCTGATACCAATTGTAAAGATGAAAGCCCTAATGCAGCAGACGAACGCACAGAGGACCATTACTCGTAATTAATTTCGGGTATTCTGAAATACCAGGACATTGGAAAATTGTAAAATAATTATAGAGACTAAAAAAAAAATTCAGCTTACTGTAAAATTAAATCCTAGGTTAAGCATGCTTTAAATTAAAACTACAGAGAAAGGGATAGAAACCTTACTTTTGTAGAACCGAAAATACAATTCTCCAATGCTTTGAAATTCCACGAACACTACAAAAAAGTTACCTCCCTATCCTCTAAGAATCATTGAGGTTTGTGGTTTATGGGAACCAATATATTTGGGAAGAAGGAGAAATTGTGAGAGCAAGAATTATATAACTCTTCTGTTTTTTTTTTTCCTTCAAAAACTCATTCACCTGCATACGATTTGCAGGTGTTTATCAAAGGGGAGAGAGAGAGTGAAACGTGGGAGTCATCCCATGTTTCGATCAACTCCGAGTTAACTCTTAATTCAAATTAAATAAAGTAATAATTTAATTAAATCTTATTTAATTAATGATTTCATTTAAATCATATTTAAATGAGATATCTCTCACATAACCTATAATTTTAATTCAATTAATTAAATTAAATTAAATTAAATTAAATAATTCATTAATTAATTCCCCAATTAGTTACCAAATTAAATATCAAATATTTAATTTATCCTACACTTGAATCATATTCAATTGTATTTCTCTCATAATATATAGTTTTAATGTACATCAAATGCACACTAATTTTTAACTTGTATTTTTAATATGAATCTAATTCATATTAAATTAATATTTAAATTCTTTCAAATATTTAATTCTCTCAAAATTTAATTTTATATTATAATTTAAATTTATATTGTAAAGTTTAATTAAAATATAAACTTTATATTATAATGTATAGTTATACATTACATTATTTCCCAAAGTGAATCTAAACATTTCAAACTCTACTCAAGACATAATTACCTCAATTTCCTTACCAAGCTAGGAAATGAACCTCATAGACCTACAGATCATAAGCTCCAACGTTATGAGATTAATTGGCTAAACTCATTAACCAAATTAATTAATATTTGTTAATTGTAGATACACTCCATTAAAGACCCACAACTACACTCTACTCACTACATATGTATTTTCATGTCTATGGATATAGATCAATAACAACAAGTTAGTCATTCACGAGTGTTCGTGACAATAACTGGGTCAAATTACCGTTTTACTCCTAGGTTACCTCCACATCCTTAAGTACCAGTGCTCCTGTAATGAACAACCTAATTCTGGTCCAACAATTAAATAGAAACCCCTCTCGGGCCAATTAGAGGGTAGGGCTCTTTGTTCAAATACTAGAGATACCATTTAAGAGAACATTCATCTACTTACTATAAAGTCGTGAACGGGTGAAATCCATCGTGTATTATTATGTTCCCAACTCTCTACTCTGTCTTGTCTCCAAAATGGTAAGTTTATTGAGTCAGCGAACTGGCCACTCTCACCCATACAAATCAAAGGACAATCCCTCATGAGCAGGAAGTTCATAATACACTCAAGATTAAGACTACGTTGTCTAGGCTATCCTATTGAAATAGAAACCTAACTAGTCAACAGTGTTTCATCTAGTGGTTACTATTTCTCAATCCAGTCGTATGCAAACTCATTGCATAGGATACTCTCACTCACATGTCATCTACACGAACGCGCTAGATCATTGCGTTTGCTCTTCTTCTATTCCATGGCACTTAATATAAATCTCATTTACATTATCCTCCACTAGATATATCTCATACACCATATCGATCATATCTTATACAATTGAATTACCTCTTGTCAATTGAACATTTCAAATCAACACCAAGAACTGATCCTCAACTTGAATCCATTGAGCTACCAAGGGAACCTTATGGACCTATAGCTCAAAGCTCCAACGGTACATGAATAATTGACTAAACTTTTTAGTCACGAGATCCACCATTCGTTAACCGCCAGGCATTTCAATAAAGACCGATAGCTGAACTCTCCTTACCACAAATATATTATGTGTCAAGTTTAACCAATCAACAGTGTGACAATGTTTCACAAATCGCTCGTAAGTACAGCTCGGCCAATAACCGTTATGCCCCTATAGTTACATCTAACTTCTTAAGTACCACTGAATCCTCTAGTGAACATAAGTCGTAGTCCTACTATGATTGAGTCCGCTCTTCCAAAGAGAAGCTATGGCCACTATGTTCAAGCCCCGGAATCAGCCCTTAAGGTTGCAATCTCTCTACTTATCCCTGCTTTGGGAAATGAGTGAATTCCATCTTATGTATTAAGTTCCTAGCTCCCAAATCAGACAAGTCCCCAAAAAGGTAGGCATGTTGAGTTGGCAATCTGGTCACTCACCCATACTAATCAAAGGACCGCCCTCAAAGACAGAAGTTCTCAAAACACTCAGGATTGAGGTTGTGTCACCTATGTTCGTTTAGGTGAGATGTAAGTCTCTAGTATCAACGGCATTATATACAGATTCTAGTCATCTCGAGGTCCGATTTTATACAAACTCTTTGTATATGACACTCCTGCTCGCATGTCTCCACATGAATGATCAAGATCTACTATCCGTAGTAGTTTACAACACTTGCAAACCTCAACAAAGCAGGCCGTATTCGTAGTGTCACAGAGATGAGGTATCCCACCTTAATCCTTATACTATAGACCTATTTAGATTATCACTTAAGGCATGATCCACTTGTATATTACATATACATGCTTAAGTTTACATAAGATAACCACGGAGCTTTATTTATTGGATATGAGTAAATGTCATAATTAAATAATAGTTATTTTATTAATAAAACAATATGTATCATTACAAACAAAGAGACTCCGAGAGAATTAGGACACTAATCCCAACAATCTCCCACTTGTTTTAATGCCTCGGGAGACTGATGTACAATACAATAGAAAACGTGTACAATATAAAATAAACTAGGTAATATCCCAGTATCATCTCCTACTTGCCCTAGACAAGGTGTTGCATGTCCTGCAGACCAAGACTCTCCAGGTGACCCTCGAACACTTTAGCCGTGAGAGCCTTTGTAAAGGGCTCAGTAATGTTGTGCTCCGATGCGATCTTCATGACAATCACATCACCGCGATGCACAATCTCTCTGATCAAGTGATATTTTTACTTTATGTGCTTACCCTAACGAAGACTCCGAGGCTCCTTTGAATTTGTCACTGCCCCGCTATTATCACAATAAAGAGTGATAGGCAAATCCATAACTAGAACAAATTCCAAATCTGAAAAGAATTTCCTCAGCCAAACAGCTTCCTTAGTTGCTTCACAAGAGGCTACTATTCGGATTCCATAGTGGAGTCCGCGATGCATTCTTGCTTGATGCTTCGCCATACTACATTCCCTTCATTCATAGTGAAAACTGACCCCGATGTCGATTTACGAGAATCTCGATCGGTCTGAAAGTCAGAGTTCGTGTATCTAGTAAGGATCAGATCCTTATATTCATACACGAGCATGTAGTCCCTCATTCTCCGAAGATACTTGAGGATCGTCTTGACCGTCGTCCAGTGATCAAATCCTGGATTGGACTGATACCAACTGACAATCCATACTGCATAGAAAATGTCAAGTTTGGTTCACAACATTGCATACATTAAGCTTCCTACAACTGAAGCATAGGAAATTCGTCTCATCTCTTCAACCTCTTCAGGTGTCTTAGGACATTGATCCTTAGACAAAATGATTCCATGCCTGAAGGGTAATAAACCCCTCTTGGAATCCTACATACTATACCTGATCAACATTTGAACGATGTACGATGCCTGAGATAGGGCTAACCATTTGTTCTTATGATCCCGAAAGATCTGGATCCCTAGAACATACTATGCCTTACCCAAATCTTTCATTTAGAACTGGGCAGCTAGCCATTTCTTAATCTCAGTCAGATACCCTACATAATTTCCAATGAGTAGGATATCATCCACATACAGTACCAGGAAACTACTGAGTTATTGATGATCTTCTTGTAGACACAAGGCTCATCAACGTTCTGATCAAAGCAAAGGACATGACCGCAGTGTCAAATCTGATACTCCATGATCAAGATGCTTGTTTCAGCCCATAAATGGACCTATTAAGCTTGCAAACTTTTTGCTCTTGATCTAGAACGATGAACCTCTCTAGTTTAGTCATATACATGGTCTCCTCAAGATTACCATTAAGAAAGGCAGTCTTGACGTCCATTTGCCATATTTCATAACCATAAAATGTGGATATAGACAAGAGAATTCGGATAGACTTGAGTATGACAATAGGTGAGAAAGTTTCCTTAAAGTCAACTCCCTCAACTTGGGTATAACCCTTTACCGCAAGTCTAGCCCACTTTTCAATCTACACCTCTCTTTCGCTTATAGATCCACTTACACTCAATAGGTCTTACCCCATCAGGTGGATCAACAAGCTCCTAGACGTAATTGAAGTACATAGACTCCATTTTCTGGTTCATGGCCTTAACCAAATCATCTTTGTCAACATCCTCCATTGTTTTCTTAAAAGACAATGGATTCTCAAACCCATCATTCGAAATGACGTTTTTTGCTTCAGTCAAACCTATACAACGATCCGGTAGGTTCATAACCCTCTCATTACGTTGAGGTCGTCTCAACTCTTGAGCTGGTTGACTAGATGTACCGACCTCAATAACTCATGTTAATTTGTCAGTCTCTTCAACAACTCTTGTTGAATCCTCAGTAGTCTCAGTCTCACAAGAAATCTCACGCAAAACAAGCTTACTTATGGCTTATGATCTCGGATGTGGTCTTCTTCGAAGAAGATAGCATTTGTAAAAATAAACACTTTATTCTCACTTGAATCATAGAAGTATCCACCTCTCGCTTCCTTGGGGTAACCTACAAAGAGGCAAACCTATAAACACAGTTCCAACTTCTTTGGGTTAGTCACGAGCTTATATGTCAGACAGCCCTAAATCCTGAAGTGGTGTAAACTACCTTTACGACCTCTCCACAACTCAAAATGTGTTTCAGAAACACTTTTTGAGGGAATGTTGTTCAGGATATAACATGCAGCCTCCACTGCAAAACCCCAAAACGAGTCGAAAGATGAGCATAACTCATCATAGACCGAACTATGTCCAACAAGATTCTATTTCTCCTTTCTAATACACCATTCTATTGAGGTGTACCAGGGGCTGAGATTTGGGACGCAATCTCATGTTCTATCATATAGTTATGGAATTGGAGGTCCATATACTCTCCACCACGGTCAGACCGTAGTCTTTTTATCTTTTTACCTAATAAGTTTTCAACTTCAGCCTTATACTCCTTGAACTATTCAAGAGCTTTAGACTTACGTTGCATTAGGTAGAGATACCCGAATCTTGAATAATTATCTATGGAAGAGATGAAATATTCATACCCACCTCGAGCTCTAACATTCATCGAACCACAGAGGTCTAAATGTATAAGCTCCAAGGCTTCGATTTGGCTCTGTCACCTTTTCTAGTAAAAGGTCCTTTGGTCATCTTTCCTTCAAGGCATGATTCACATATTGGAAAGAAGTTTTATTCTAAACTCTTTAGAAGTCCAATTTTCACTAACTTCTCATTCCTATTAAGGTTGATGTGACCTAATCTTAGATTTCAAAGATGGGCGTTTTCTTTAGGAAAAACCTTTGGTCTTTTAGCTGTTATTGTCATACTTAACATTTCAGTGTTAAACAAGGTTTTTATGACTAAGGCCTTAGTACATAAGTTACTTTCCATTGAACCATAACCAATCTTCGTTTCATTCTTGAAAATAAACACTTTATTCTCAGAAAAAGAGATGGTATACCCTTGTTCAATGAGACAAGAAACCGAGATCAAGTTCTTCTTAATATGAGGAACTACGAAAACATTTCCAATAACACATAACATTTCTTGTCAATAAATAACTTCAGCTTGCCTACAGCAACAGTTGAAACAACCTCACCAGTACCGACCTGTAGAGTCATCTCTCTTTATGGCAACGTTTGCCAGGAACTGAATCCTTGGTAAGAGGAAATGACATAACTGGTAGCACCCGAATCTAAGATCCAGGCAGAATCATCATTCTCTACCAAACACGTCTTCAACACCAATAAATCAGATTTACTGTCTTTCCTCCTCTTTTAGAGAGTAGTAGGATCAGTGTCAGAACAACTGACACTACTGGTTTCATCATCCATCTCTTTGTGCTCGAAAAGTAAGAACTGACGTTTAAACAAATTTTGCAACGAGTCCATGATCTTGCATACAACGACCATGTTCTCAACCCTTTTGGCCAAAACATCAGGTATGTTAGCCAAAATGTGAAGTCGCACCAATGAATTAGCCTTCATCTACACCTCATATACATTGCAAACACTTTGCAGTTCATTAAGGGTCGGGACTTGAGGACACTCCTCAACCATGACAAAACCGAGGTCGTTTGCCACGACATACGTTTTACAAGATTCTTTCTACTGTATGTATCAATCATATTAAAAGCACTAAACGGAAATACTAACGAGTTGTTGAAAAGAAAAACACATTGACCTATGTTAGGTTTTAAGCAAGTACCCTTTGTAAAACGAACAACATCCAATAAGGTTTTTGCAAAACTAATATGAACCCTATATGAGTTTTGCAGTGACATCTCAAAGGTTTAAGACAAAAGCCACTAAAGGGAGGTTAATTATCCCTCCTCTGAATTGAGAAGTTATCAACTAGTCATCAATACTAGAACAACTCTTGCTCCTATAACGACTTGCCATCATTTATTTGGCCAAGAGATTATTAACTTACTTAACAATCTCTCGTAAGTGTGACCCACCATTTTAGGCCCTAGAGATCTGCCCCAAAAAGCCAATCCAAAGGGAAAAAATTCGATTGTGGAAAAACCTAAAGCGACCCTTTCCATTTTTAGGGTTCACCTTGATCTTGACCAACTGTACAAAACCCATCCGAAGGGGGACGCTGCTAGGGCGCCACGAGGGAGTATAGAATGGTCTCACGGTGTGAACCATTGACAGAGACCATAGGATGTGTTGACACACACCCTTCACTCACTTACTATAAACACTCTCTCCGTCCACCTTGATATTGACTCATGCAAACACCATCCGAAGGGTGATGCTCCCAAGGCACCACGAGGCCAAGTATGAATCTCACGGTGTGAACATTCAGGGAGAAATGGGAGTGGAATCATAAACATATTAGATACATCCCTTCCTCCCACTGAGTATTTTATAACCTAGGATTTAGTTTACTTAGAAAAAACACGACTAAGGATTTTAACTAAGTGACTTTTAGGTTTGCCCAAGAATAACTTTTACCTTGGATAGTTAAAAAACTTTTGATCATCATCCATTAAACTCTTTAATGGAGACTTTGACCAAATTATCGCATGCTTGTTGAAAATCTATCTAATTCACCTTTCCAGGTAGGTTCCCAGGTAGGGGGGTTACATTTCCGTCAACTTAAGAACCCCAGCCCAGACAGAACTCGCCTTAGACAAAAAGTCCCTTATAGATAGATTTAAAATAAATTTAATCTTTTATGCCAATCAATTTAATTCTATTAAATCGATTTTGAAAGATTAATCTAAGTTATTAAACTCTTTAGAACCATTTGGCCTTAAGTCTATTTCAATCCAATTTTAAAACTCTTTTAAAAAACTTGAGTTCACCCTAAGTCCACATGCAACTCTTTCTTATCGATTTTAGTTCTAATTTCCTTTATAACACTTATAAATGGAAACAACCAAAACCACAATGCTAAGCTAAGACATGTAAGTAATTCATAACGATTATAAACAGCCTAAGTGTCATGTTCAATGCATTGTTCATTCATTGCTACTTCTTTTATATAACACTTATACAAAACAGCAATGAAATAAGCGCAATATGCTTTCATTCACCTTTAGAATATAACACTTATAATAATAGAATGACGCATGATAATGCTTGTTGCATGCAACATATAACTCTTATATTTCATGATGCATGCATATGCTTTCATGTAGTTTCTTTGTGCTAGATTATCACATTTATAATACATGATGCATGAATGATTGCATAACCTAAGGTGGGTTTTAAAATATATGCCAAACATTTTTCCATATAAAAACCATACATCACATGTATAATTAACAAATGTTGATGAACTGGATAGAATTGCATTAAATCAACAAAACTAATGCTAACTATTACAAAACCAAGGAGTCTCCGGTTCAAACAGGCAAACCGGGTCTTGAACCGCTCGGGCGAAGCAATGCATCTCCAACCATCGTGTACTAAACTCCCTGCGATCGTCTACACAAAAGAATAAACACTTCGCTTTGTCATTTACCAATGCTCCCAGAGCTAAACGATCGTTTAGCGACGATCGTGTACCTTTTATTAAGCGATGAAGCACGATACGCGATCGCTTAGCACACTCCGTACAACGTTCGCCTTACGCGAACATCTAAATGACTACGATGCAGCAAAACACCATCGTCTACATGATCGCTTAGCTAGCACCTTCATATCGTATACGGTGCAATCGTGTAGGTAGTAACTAAGCGATGAGGCTTGCTAACTACATGATCGTCAAGCGCACGCCTTTTACCAAACAATGAGCATCAAATGCTCCCACTACGATTGTCTACCTCCAGCGCCTACGTGATCGGGCAATCAACGCTATCCGATAGAGCAAACGACTTACCCCATCGTTTAGCATAGCTAAATGATCGTTTAGTAAATACTACACGATCGTATAGAAAACTTTACACGGTCGCATAGATAAATGCCAACGATCGTTTACCTTGGTTCGAAACTTCATCGTTGGTCTTCTTCCTCGTTGAGAACTGCATCTCCATGCTTCGAAACTTCATCAAAAAACGACTCGACTAACTCAAATTCTTTGAATTCCAGACTCGATTACAAGCTAATTACGCCCAAAAACACAGGGCTCTTACAAATTAACACTTTGTAATTGAAGAAAGCTTTAAAAAAAGGCACTTAAACCCGTAAACATTTATCAACTCCATCCATATAAGCATTTAACAATTAAACACAAATGCAGAAAACCCACAAAGACTATAAAAGAAGTTCAAAACATAATTGAAATTTGGAATATCAGAACAACCTGGCTTTAATACCAATTGAACAAAATCGATTATGACGATTTTTATAAGCAGTAGAAAGATCATTCCAAATTACAATCATATATGAACTTTACAATTACAATCTCAAATAAAAACATATAGTTATGCAGTAAAAAGATCAAGGAAAACAGTAACACACTTTTGTCGACTCATCACAAAGCTCCTTGATCATGAACACTCGATCACAGCTACAACCGCTACACTGCACAAACATGATGCACTTTAACTTAGCGATCGCCAAGGTCACCAATTCCCCGAACATCACGAACAGCCCCCACAGAATGTCGACAGTGTCGAGTTGAGTATGATACCACCAAGAAGGCTACCTTAGTATTCTCAGTGTGAGAATCTCGAGGGTAGGTTCTGTGTGCACTTGGTTTGAAGCAGAAGACCGGAGGAAACACAATCATGTAAACGATTGAGCTAGTGGGAGAAGGAAGAATCTATCGTATAGGTTGATGCTCAATCGTCTAGCAAAAACTAAGTGATCGTCTAGTAAAAACTATGCGATTGTTTAGCTCATCGCTTAGCTGAGTGTCTATCGTCTACTAACACTCCATGATCGTTTACCTTACTCTAAGCTGTTGCTTAGTAAATCCAATTTACTTGACAACTTCCCGTAAAAAATTTTCCGAGATTGGAAATCTCAAAAATATTTTTCACTTACTAAAATTAGGAAAACATTTTTCCTTTTATTTCACGGTTACTATGAAACCACCAATAATCTCACACTCAATTGGTTGTTAGAGAAAAAAAGAGATAATTATCCAATAATCAATATTATTATAAATATAAATGATAACAAACTTATCATACTATATTCATAACCTATAGTTTTAATATTTCATCTCATGAAACATACAAACTATAGTTCTTTTTCTATTCCATGGCACTTAATGTAAATCTCATTTACATTAATCCTCCACTGGATATATTTCATACACCATACCGATCATATCATATATAATCGAATTACCTCTTGTCAATTTGAACATTTCAAATAAACACCACGAACTAATCCTCAACTTGAATCCATTGAGCTACCAAGGGGACCTTATGGACCTGTAGCTCAAAGCTCCAACGGTGCATGAATGATTGACTAAACTCTTTAATCACGGGATCCACCATCCGTTAACTGTCAGGCACTTCATTAAAGATCGACAGCTGAACTTTCCTCACCACAGATATATTATGTGTCTATCTTAACCAATCAACAATGTGACAACCTTTCATAGATCGTTCATAAGTACAGCTCGGCCAATAATCGTTATGCCCCTATAGTTACATCTAACTCTTAAGTATCACTGAATCCTCTAGTGAACATAAGTCATATTCCTACTATGATTGAGTCCGCTCTTCCAAAGAGAAGCTATGGCCACTATGTTCAAGCACCGGAATCAGCCCTTAAGGTTGCAATCTCTCTACTTATCCCTGCTTTGGGAAAAGAGTGAATTCTATCTTATGTATTGAGTTCCCAACTCCTAAATCAGACAAGTCCCCAAAAAGGTAGGCATATTGAGTTGGCAATCTGGTCACTCTCACCCATACTAATTAAAGGACCGCTCTCAATGTTTGGAGTTCTCAAAACACTCAGGATTAAGGTCGTGTCACCTATGGTCGTTTAGGTGAGATGTAAGTCTTTAGTATCAACGACGTTGTATACAGATTCTAGTCATCTCATGGTTTGATCTTATACAAACTCTTTGTATAGGACACCCCCGCTCACATGTCTCCACATGAATGATCAAGATCTACCATCTATAGTAGTTTACAACACTTGCAAACCTCTATAAAGCAGGTCGTATCCGTAGTGTCACCAGGATCTGGTATCCCACCTTAATCCTTATACTACATACCTATTTAGGTTATCACTTAAGGCATGATCCATTTGTATATCACATATACATGCTTAAGTTTCCATAAGATAACCACGGAGCTTTGTTTATTGGATATAAGTAAATGCCAGAATGAATTAACGATTATTGTACTCATAAAACAACGTGTATCATTACAAACAACGAGACTCCGGGAGAATTAGAACACCAATCCCAATAATTTTGAAGATGCATTTTCTGTCATTACCTTTTTTATGGGAAATTGCAATAGATGGAAAATTGAATATGGTATTTTGTAGATACATCACCTGTTGCGTTTTATGGTCTAAAACTTGTAGATAGAAAATGTAAATAATTGACTGCCATCAATAAAGAGTTATCGATATTATTTCAATAAGTGTTATTGATTGTATTGTATTTATTTTATCTTAAACTAACATCCTAGGCTATCTTATGAATATTGAACTATATGCAGAGACATATGAGGATCAATGTTCAAGATACAGCTTAAAGGGTCTACAGTATAAGGATAAGGCTAGGTAGCTTATCCTGGTGATACTATGGAGACAACCCATTTTGTATTTGATACGCAATAATCCAACACGTTATGTAGGTGACATGCGAGTGGAGGTATCCTATGCAATGAGTTTGAATAAGATCGAACTACGAAATAGTAATCACTAGATGTAACTCCATTGACTAGTTAGGTTTCTATTTCAATAGGATGACCTAGGCAACTTAGTCTTAATCCTAAGTGTATTATGAACTTCTATTCAAAGGGATTGTTCTTTGATTTGTATGGGTAAGAGTGGTCAGTTCGCCGACTCAATATGCCTACCATTTTGGTGTCGAGACTGAGAAGAGAGTTGGGAACATAATAATACAAGATGGATTTCACTCTTCTCGTCTTTAGGGTAAGCAAATTAGTGTTCCCCTAAGTGGTATCTCCGGCAGTTGAACAAAGGGCTCTACCCTTTCACTAGTCCGAGAGAAGTTTCTATTTAATGGTTGGACCATAAACAGGTTGTTCATTAAAGGAGCACTAGTACTTAAGGAAAAAGAAGTAAACCAAGAGTAAAACAGCAATTTTAACCCAACTGATGTTACGAACACTCGTGAAAGACTAACTTGTTATTATTGCTCTATATCCATGGACACAAAAATATATCTGCAATGAGAATAGTGCAGTTGTAGGTCTTTAGTAGAGTGTACCCACAATTAATGAATATTGATTAATGTGGTTAATAAGTTTATCCAATTAATCTCATATTGTTGGAGTTTCTAATCTGCAGGTACATGAGGTCTCGTTCCTAGCTTTTAAAGGGTATTGAGATAAATATGTTGAATGGAGTTTTAAATGTTCAAATCATTTAAGGAAATAGTATAATGTATAATGATATATTATAATATAAAGTTTATATTTTAATTAAACTTTATAATATAAATTTCATTTTGGATATGATCCAAAATTAATTTACGAGAGAATTAAATATTTGGAGTTCAAATATTAATTTAATATGAATTGGATTCATATTAACATTATAGGTTAAATTTAATGTGTATTAGATGCACATTAAAACTATAGGTTATGAGAGAAATACAATTGAATATGATTCAAATGTAGGTTAAATTAAATATTTGATATTTAATTTAATAATTAATTAATTAGAGAATTAATTAATTATTTAATTTAATTTAATTTAATTTAATTTAATTTAATTAGCTGAATTAATACTATAGATTATATGAGAGATGTTCATTAAATATGATTTAAATGAATTTTATTAATTAAATTGGATTTCATTATTTATTTATTTATTATTTCTTTATTTTAATTTACTAAAAAAATAAAATAATAATAACTCCCATACGTTGGAGTTATCAAAAGCAATGTGGATTACTATCCACAGTTAATGTTTTCTCTCTCTCCAATAAGCTCTCATATCATATACTTGAGAGATAAAGAATTATTTTTTTTTAGAAGAAGATCCTTTCACAGAATCGTTCTAGTAAAAAGAAAAAGCTCTCTAACATTCTCTTTTTCCCCCAATTTTGAGACTGGTTCTCACAAACCAATAACCCCAAATTTTCAGAAAATAATGAGGTTCCCAATTGATGGTGTTCGTGCATTCAATCCCAAGGAGAATTGATCTTTTCGTTTGAGTCTCAACGAAAGTAGGTAATTTTTTTCTTTCTTCTCTATAATACTAAATTCCCTAATAGTTCAGCATGTTTAACCTAAATTTTATAATAGGTTGAGGTTTTTAGGTCTTTATATTATACTGTATTTTTCCCAATGTACTAGTATTTTGAAATCTAAAATAATTACGAGTTGGGTCTTTGTTTTTTCGCTGCTTTAGGGCTTTTATCCCTACATCACTCATATTTGATATTTTGTAAGTATGGCAAAAACTTCAAATATGGATTTCTAATTATTTTCTATTACATATTTTCCCTAGGCAATCAATTGATAAAGAGAAAGAAAGAAAGAAAAGCAATGACCGACTCCCAAACATGTGATGGTCGACAGAGGTAAGTGGTAGGGGATGTAGAATAATGGGCAGCAGCACATGGTGTGGAACAGTGCTAATTGGTGAAAGAGATATGTTGGTGGGAGGAGGTCTTTTGTGTATGAAGAAGAAGAAGCTCCAAGTGTTTTTTTTCTTAATAATCTAAGTGTATCATTACTAAATATATCAACTCAGTCAAATACGTCATCAACATAAATAAGCACCCCATTATCAAGTTTACCAACAATATCTCAATTAAGTATATTAGCAATATGTAAGCCAAATGTATCGACATTATAAAAGAGTATATCATTACCAAGTTTATTTACCATATATTAGTGAAGTGTATCATAATCAAGTATACCAATCAAGTGTATTAAATATATTAGTAATATAAACAAGGGAATGATTGACAGGTTTATCAATAGTTTATAAGTTAAGTGCATCATTATTAAGTATATAAAGTATATCAATTAACTATATCAAGCGTATATCAGTAGTGTATGAAATGTATATCAATAGTGAGGGCATTTATGACATTTTTCATCTTTTATATGTGGGTCAGACTTCGTTTTTGCTATTTTTGCAAATAACAAATATTTGGGCTATTGACCTAGTTAATATACTTCGTTTTTCCCTTTTTGCAAATGCCCCTTGATTTATTCTATTTTAGTTTTTAAACCATTAAACTATCTATTTTAGTTTTTAAACTTTAAAAATATTGCTATAAAGACATAGCTTTAAAATTTGTGAGCACATTAATATGACTAGTTTGAATTCTCCCAATCTATGGTATTAAAAAAATTGTACCATAATTTCATACCAAATAAGTTAGAGACAAAAGAAATTTAAGATAGAAGCGTAACAATCAAGGCAAAAATTTTTCATCGAAATCTCGAAATTTTAGTAGGGAAAATTTTCATTTTTCCTCCAAATTTGAAAATATTTCGAGAATATTTCGAGAAAGTTTTGATTTTTTTGAGAATTAGCTACATTAGCACCGTTTGAGTTTTTTTTCAGTCTTATGGTCATGATCAGTGTTTTAAAAAGCCTACCAAGGCACGTGCCTAGGCCCAAGATACAGGTTGTCTGGCGCCTCGCATGAAAAGGCGAGGTTCACAAAATAAGGCATGCCTCAGGCACGCTTTTTCCTTTTGTGAAGCCCCAAGGCTTAAAGACCTGGGCCTTGAGGCTTTTTCAATATTCTTAAAATATAGTAATAATTAAAGTTTTCATTCTTTATTAAATAAAAAAATCAAATTTATTAAGCCTAAATATAAAACTTGTATTTTGGGGTTTTTTTCCCCTCATATTTTCACCTCAGCTATACTTTCTCTTCTTTATGTATTACTTTATGTATAGTGTGCCTCAAAAAAAAAAAAAAAAAAAAAAAAAAGCTATGTGTTTTTTGTGCCTTGAGCTTTAAAAAACACCGGTCATGATTACACATAATTATATAATTTCACATGCCAATATATAGTTTCATATGCCAATGTCATTTCCAATGAAGGATGAAGCTTCATCAATGTGCTACTTTTTTTAATTTCCAACTTTTCTTGATTTCCAGCTTTACTTTCAACAACAAAAAAATAATAATAAATAAAAAAATAAAAAAATAAATTACTTTCATTCCCAAATAAATAAAATTTGAAAAAAAATCACAAATGAGAACCGATATTCATTTACAATCTCGTTCAAACTTTTTCCATTAAATTTTAACATCATTTCACCTCAAGATTGAATTGGTGTGAATTTTGTTTCTTTTACTATAAAAAACTTTTATTTTTCACATCATTCCATCTCAAAATATTTCTAAACTTTATATTATTTCGTAATTATTTTTCCATTTCTTTTTTAAACTCTTGCTACATTTACAGTATACATCTAAATATTGTCTTAATGGATATGATGATTAAAAATAGCTAATTATAGTCTAATTAAGCCACAATCAAAGTTTTGTTAATTAATTATAATAATTTCAATCAAGTTCCATAAAGTTTCTAAATTTCCATTGACATCAATATTTTCAATAAAATTGAGACATTGATATTTACATCATCCATATTTTCCAAAAGGTTGTACAAAATGACTCAAAAAGTAAAATTTTTCTATGACTGACCTATTTCTAAAAACTTGTTTGTTATTTACCCTTTTGGCATACGAAATACCACTTTTATCCTCAATATTAAATATCATCTTCACTTGTATTACCTACGCCTCTTTTGCCTTCCAACGACAACAAAATAAAAATTCAAAGTCATTTAAAACTAAAGATTTTTT
Organism: Benincasa hispida; assembly: GCF_009727055.1. Lineage (NCBI taxonomy): Eukaryota > Viridiplantae > Streptophyta > Magnoliopsida > Cucurbitales > Cucurbitaceae > Benincasa > Benincasa hispida. The sequence continues at coordinate 39,618,200 of NC_052351.1, read as the reverse complement.
TTTGTTGGGGTCGATGCTCTAAATCTCATAGTCTTGTAGTTTATAATTGTATTTGTACAAATAATTTATTTATCTAATAAAATAAGAGGTATTTTATTCAACATTTAGTTGCATTAACCCAAATACCAATAAACTAAGATTCAAGATTATCAGCTATAACTTAACATGTATGTAGAGACATACAGGTGGATCATGTTTAAGTAATAACCTAAACGGTTTGTTGTAGATGGATAAGGCTAAGTACCTTATCTTAGTGATACTACGAATACGGCCCACTTTGTAGTTGTTACAATTATTGTAAACAAATGATCTGATCCTGATCATTCATGTGGAGACTGAACCACGTAATGAATAGTCTCTCTATATAACACCGTTACTAGAAGAGTCTTACATTTCACCAGAATGACCATAGGTGACTTGACCTGAATCTTCAGTGAGTTGTAAACTTTTTCCTATGAAGACAGTCCTTTGATTTGTATGGGTGAGAGTAGTCATATTCGCTGACTCAATATACCTACCATATTGAGAATTCATCTGATTCGAGAGCTAGAAACACAGCTACATAAGAACGAATTCACTCCTTCCCTAGTGATAGGTTAAGTAGAGAAGTTGTAACAGTTGATTCTAGGGCTTGAACCATATGACGCCACACCCTCCTAGTCTGAGAGGGATTTGATTATAGTTGGACTATAATTAATTGTTCATTAGAGAGATCAGTAGTACATAAGAAGTTCGATATAACTATGGGGGTAATTTTCAGTTAGTTATACTTACGAGCAATTTGTGAAGGGTCAACGTACTGTTGATTGGCTATATCCAATGGACACAAAAATATGAGTGCAGTTTGGAAGTTCATTAATTTAATTAAAGAGTTTAATAAATTAACAAGTATTAGAACTTCAATCTATAGGTCCATAAGGTCCTCTTATTAGCTCAATTGAGATTAATGAGAATCAAATTAATTTTGGATTAATTTGAATAGTTCAAATTAATTAAAGGGAATTAATTATATAAGATATAATTAATGTAATGTATATGATACATTATAATATAAAATTTTGTTTGAGAGAAATAAATATTTGAATATAATTCAAATATTAATTATACGAATGTGATTCATATAAAAACTACAGGTTCAAATTAATATGAATATGATTCATATTAATACTATAGATCATATGAGAGAGTTGTAAATTATAGATTATATTAATGTGATATAATATAATTTGTAGGTTATGTGTTATATTTGATATAAAATATAGTTTGATAGTTACATATATATTAAATTAGTTTATATATATATATATAGTTAAAAACTTGAATTTTGAATTTTGAAATTAAAATTAGGAAATGAGTTATTTTAACTCCTTCAACCCACTCTCTATAATAACCAACCTGAATTACACAAGTGGTTGAGATTTGAATATAATCTTCTTCCCTGAATTCTTGAACTGGAGAACTCTTCTCTGTAATTGAATTTTTTTATGAAAATTATTCTCTCAACAAAAACCTCTCACTTTCTCTTACCAAATTAATGTCACTGAACTCCATACCTCTTAGCAATTCTCATCCTTTAGAATAATAGGGAAGAACTCTTGGTGGTGTTCATTTTATTATTGTGTTTTGGGTGTTTGTGAGATCGGGAGAAGGGTTCGAATTGTTCATGAATTGGAGAGGATTTGTGAATTTTTTTGGTCTTCAAGGGTAAGTAGTCCTTTTAATCCCTTAGTTTCTCTCTAATTTACTGCGAAAAGCATGCTAATAGTATATTTTGTTTATCGTTGTTGTCTTCTTTATTATTTGTGGTTTTGTAAAATTGAAAATAGAGACATGTTTGTTATTTTGCTTCCGCTTTGGGTTTTCAAAAACCTTCAGTTTTAACATTTTGCTTACTTTATCAGCATAGTTGGAAAGAACGCGAAAAATTATACAAAAACGAGTGGTCATTTAGTTAAGATGGAGTTATATCAACAAAGATATGACAAAAACAAAATTATCGTTTACGCAGAAAAAATATGTAATCACTGACATCAGCATACGTGATTGCTTATGCAATCGTTGATATGAGCGTGAATGATTGCTGACATCAGCATACATGATCGCTTACATAACATACGTGATCACTCAGTTTTCGTTTTGTAATTTTGTTTTGGTCATATCTTTGTCGATACAACTTCATTCTTGCTAAATGACCACTCGTTATCATACCTGTTTTTTTTTGTGTTCTTTCCAACCATGCATGTAAACTAAATAAAAACTTAAATAATTTTTTACTTTATTACTCCAAAAGTAAATTTTATCTAAGTTTAAATTTTATAGTGCTATTTATATTCATTATTATTTAGCATTTTTCTCGATATACAAGCATAATAAAAAAGAACATGAAAAAGTGTATGCAAACGAGTGGTCATTTAGCTAAAATGAAGTTGTATCAACAAAAATATGACGAAATTAAGATTATTGTGCGTGCAGAAAAGGTGGGCAATCGTTGATATCATGGTGGATGATCGCATACATCATAGTTGGTGATCGCCGACGTCATGGTGGGTAATTGTTTACATCATGGAGTGTAATCGCTTTGCAATTTTTTTGTTATATTTTCGTCGATACAACTTCATTTTAGCTAAATGACCACTTATTTTGATACGTTTCTTTCATGTTTTTTCCGATTATACTTTTAAATTGAGCAAAAAAAAAAAAAAAACATGAATATAAATGCCATTTTAACATTTAAACTTAGATAAATTTTACTTTTGGAGTTTTTATTCTATTTACGTTAGAAAGAACACGAAAACATATGAAAATGAGTGGTCATTTAGCAAAAACGGAGTTGTATCGATAAAGATATGACTAAAATAAAATTGGAAAATGAAAACTGAGTGATTGCGTAAGTTGATGTCAACAATCACTTACGCTAATGTCAGCCATCGCATGTTGATGTCATTGATTGCATGCTGATGTCAGCAATCGCATACGTTAATATCAGCGATTGCATATGTTAATATCAACGATTGCATACACTAATCTCAGCGATTGCACGCTTTCTTTTACACAAATGATAATTTTGTTTATGTCATATATTTATTGATATAACCCTATTTTAACTAAATGACTACTCGTCGACATTTCGTGTTCTTTTCAACCATGCTTATAAAATAGACAAAATGTTAAAGCATTTTTAGTTTTAAATGGCTTTGAATTTTTATTTTTTCGTTGTTGAAAGGAAAGAGTAAAGGAGACATAGGTAATGAGATGAAAAGAGATAGTAAAGATAAAAGTGTTATTTCACCTATCAAAATGGTGCATAACAAACAGTTTTTGGAAAGAGGACAATAAAAAAAAAAAAAAAGAAAAAAAAATGTTTTTGCTTTTGCGTCATTTTATACAATTTTCCGTATTGCGCTCGGTAACACTAACAACCAAAATAATTGTTTTCCAAAAGTGAATTTTCACCCTCTCTAAAATCGACCGTACCCCCACAAACAGTTAAAAACACCATGCTGTCGATGTGTCATCTTCCAGAACCACGAAACCAGAGAAAAATCAAGCACTTTTAACTTACAGATTTGTGTTTAGAAAAACAAAATAAAATTTAAGAAACAAAAAACAGAGCATTAAATAGAGAAGAAGAAAAATCAATGAAATGGAGTGTCCCATTTGAGAACACGAAGAAGAAAAATCAATGAAATGGAGTGTCCCATTTGAGAACACGAATGGATCCATATAACCCCACCCTGTCGTATACTAATGGGCCCAAAGCTTAAACTCCCATGGAGGACAGATACATCTAATCACCATCGCATCACCAAATAATTATATCATTCACAACTAAAACCCATTCAATCATATAACAGGAATCAGTCAATCCATTCTCCACAACAACAACATTATATCTACAAAACCAACAGTCACTTCCCCAAAAACAAATGAAAAACCAAATGAAATTCACCCCCACCCACAATTACTTCACACACACTCAATCAATAGCTAAAGTAAGCTAAACTAAGTTTAAAAGGAGAACATCTTTGAGAGGATAAAGCTTGGATTTTGACCAGCAAGATGGGGAATTCAGAAAGACAACATCCGTGAAGCAAAATGATTGGGTGTGAGCCCTTGAGGGTTTTGTGACAGAATATTAAAAAGGAAAATGAAATGTGGGTCTGCCTGCGTCAGCTCAACCACAGAAGAATACCGACTTCTCCTTTTAATGATATGCTGTTTTTTTTCTCTCTCTCTCTCTCTCTCTTTTTTTTTCCTTCTTTTTGCTTTTTACTAGAACAATCTCGGATTTGAAGGTCGTAGATCAATTTCTTGGGTCCAAGCAGTTCGGTCCTGAAGATGCAAGTGCCAATAAGTTTGAGCCAGCGCATCTGGGTCCATAGTCCCCTCTCCAATTCCACCCTGTAAATGCGATCCAACTGATGATGACGATGATGACGATGACGATGAAGATGATCCTCCTCTATGAGATGTTATTGGATTTGTCCTGCAACAACACATCATTGTTTTAATCATTTCAATTCCTCTTTGGGTGATTTTTGGTTTTTCAAAGAATCTGGGAAATTCTGTTTGGATGGTCAGAAAATAAGGGAGGGAAAAATATTGGAGTATCGGATTCCAGTAATGAAACCTTGGTGGGCCAATGAGACCATCAATGATGATATGAGCGACGTGTATTCCAAGGGGTTGAAGCTCTCTGGCCAAACACTGAGATAATGCTCTTAATGCAAATTTTCCACAACCTGTCCCAAATTAAAAACAAATTTTACTATTATTATCACAGGGTTTTGCCAAATTGATTGGTTATAAAGTTGTTATGATGTACAAAATATCCTCTAACAAAAAAGATAGTAAATCTCAACAGAAATACAGAGATTCTGTAGAGTATAGAACTCACAAAGGTCAGAGAAACCAGCAGCGCCATTTAGAGAAGCTGAGCAGCCTGTAAAGAGAATCGTACCTCTTCCTCTTTCCACCATCCCTGGAATAACCTACAATTTTGAATTTTCCAAACAAATTGAAATTCGTTTTTAACACAAAGTTCTAAATCCCCTTTTTTGTTTGATTTTCTGGGAAAAGAATAAAGGAAATGGAAATGTGTGTACCTGTTGGGAGCAATGGAAAGCACCCACCGAAGAAACAGCGAGAGATTTCTCAAATGAATCAATACGAACATCAATAAATCTTGTGGGCTGCCTTGAAACTTGTTGATTTGCATTGTAAATCAAAACCTCTACAAATCCCAGTGACAATACGCCTTCAAATGCTTCCCTCACACTCCTCGAGTCCGAGCAATCTATTCGAATTGCAAACACTTGAGCCTTCTCTTCCCTTGCAATCTCATCCGCAAATCTCGATAATCTACCTGAAAACCGAATTACAGAAAGATTAGACATAAATTTCAATTCCCCCACATCCCCAATTTCAACATTTTAAATTAAATCGACATAGTAGTACATACCCAAGTCTCTGGCGAGAATAGCGACTGTGTAGCCTTCGTGGGCAAACTTACGAGCAATAGAACGGCCGAGCTTTGGGCCAACACCAACAATGGCGGCGATGCCTCGGTTAGAGATTGAACTCCCCATGTTGCGCATCTTTCCGTATAAAGCAGTACAGAACAACCCAAAGGCGTAACAGAATCGAAGATGAGACGAGTGTTGTTATTAAATAGAGAAGAAACCCACTAAGAAAACCAAATTCCTTGTCTATTTGCTCAAGAAAATCGATGAGAAGAATTGGGTGAATAGAAATAACAAATATATGTATGTATGTATGAAATGGAAAATGAGATTAAAAAAATGAAATTGTTTGAAGGAAATTAGATGAGTGAAAAGAATAGAAGATCTTCTGTATCGCTGTCTGGGTTCACTGGGTTTGCCTCAATTTGAAGAGGCATTATCTCCCCCTTCCCCTCTCTCCAAATACAAAATCGATAAATGAGTTAGTTTTTATCACCTTTTTTTGTAATAAATTTAAAGGGTTCAAACTTTTAATCCTTTTTTTTCACATTTTTCCCTGTTAGATGGTTCTATAAAGCAAGATGTGGAATAATCTATAACATAAATTGAAGATTGTTCTTTAAAACAAGATGTCAAATAATTATATAACACAAAATTGCTGTGTAATTCTTCAAGTGGAAATGTAAAAGGTACTAAATAAATTATATAGCACAAGATTTGAAGTAGCTCTCAAATAATGAGATTAATCTCCCAAACAACACTAATGAAATGAGACAAAACATAAATATCTTTGTACCAACACAAGATCTATGTAAAGTGGTGTGTTTAATACAAAATATGTCTTCAGGGGAAGAAACGTGATTCAACTAAACACAAATTTTACTCTAATTTTTTAAAAGCAACACATTCTAGATTTCTTTTACGGATACAAACAAAAAGATTAGTGGCTTAGGAGTAGAAAGAAAAAAAATACCACTAGATTCGTATGAGTCTCTCTGTTTTTAATTGTCCTCTATTACTTCCGCCATTTTTTTTTAATCAATGGCTAATGATTATAAGATAATGATTTTTTTGAAAAAAAGTTCCAAGAGAATTTTCAACAATCCTGAATCGTAATAATAATTACTACTTCTGTCCACACTAGAAGGAAAAGCGATTTTTCTTCTTGTTTTTATTAGTTCAATAAGGAAAAAAATAAAAGGTTTTTGTACTTTTAGAAACTATTTAAAAAAATATTGTTGTTTTCAAATTATTTGTAAAAATATTGTTGTTTTAAATAAGTCGAGGATTGAAAATTCGACCTAGATAAGTCGAATTTTGAACCCTCGACTTTCTTTTTTTTAAGGAAAATATTGTTGTTTTCAAACGGATTCTGTCGTCTCAGCAAGTCTGACTAAATAACGAACTAATGAATCTTCTTCTTTCTGCCGCTAACGAGCTAACGAGCTAATCAAATTCGAGAGCAAGATTATGAGAGACAGCGAGAGTTTGAGAGAGCGCGAGCGCAAGTATGAGCGAAAGCGAGATTTTGATAGAGGATACCATACAAATTTCTCTTTTTTTTCCTTTTTAATTATTACACATTCCACATTCTTTCTAATCCTTTCTTCTTCTTTTTTTTTTTAATTTTCCATTTTATAAAAAAATTCTAAAAATATTTATTATTTTATTTAAACTCTAAAAAGAATAAATTAAAAATAATAATAACTCATAAAAATAAAAAAAATGTAAATTAAATATCTCATTTATATAAAAATAATTACAAAAATCAATGTGTCCCACAAAGCGGACATCGTCGATTTCGAGCTGGTTGTCATCATGGACTTCGAAATTGAGGTTGCTCGGGTTCTTCTTGATGTTGCTCTGGTACCTCTACAAGCACTTCATAATATAAATATTCATTATGCTCTTCACGACCCCGACCATGTCCATGCACGTATGAAGACGAAGGACCAGCCTCTGAGTCATAATGTCCTGAACCAAATGCTGGCATCATCATCATCGGACTAACATAATCAGTTTGACTCTACGTCTGCGTCATAGGGGGCAACTCTTCCACATTATGTGCAACCTCATCAAACTCATCCTCTTCCCGAACAGGTCCTCTATGTCTAGGAGCTGATGGAGAAACAATGGGTATATCGTACATATAATGAATTTCCTCCATATAGCTTTGGTTGTCACTATATGTAGCAAGAACCTGGTTCGGATCATTCGCAACCTCACGGAGTCTACTGTTGTTCGATCTCTGTGAATTATAAAACATTAGACAATATTTAAAATGAATTTAAATTAAAAAAAAATAGATAATATTCATTCATTTACCATATGACCCACAGCTGCTCCCGGATGAGTGACGTAGCGCCTTGTGATATTATTATACCAATGAATATATTCTGGAGTGACATCTGTGTCAAACTGTTCAAGAGAAACCCCACTGCAATAAACCTTGCACGATAGTGCCATCGCACTACCAAATGTACAACTTTTTCGGACCAATCTCCAGTCCTTAGGTCAATATCATGCAGTACGGGTTCAGTATTACAAGGCGATAGGATATCCTGCTGACTGAATTGTCTCATCACTCTGTCAGGAATATGCCACTCATCAATGTGAAAACATATGAGAGGACTCATTGTCCGTCATATGTTTTGACTATTCGTACAAAAATTAGGCAAAGTATGCACAATAATTCTGTACAGCTCCCAAATAAACTGAAACACAAAATATTATATTAGAGAATATTAAAGACAAATACAATAAAAATGTGTAACCAATTAGGTTTAGTGTAATGTACCTGTTCAGGTTAAAGCAGATCAAACATGTATCTATACTGGTTGACTACATTTGTGGCTGTCCTAGTCACACAAAATTTGTCTCTCCACCTAAATTTTTAAATTGATAATTTAGAATTTAAATTAACTAGATCAGTGATATAAAAATTAAATTGAATTAAAACAAACATACCAAGAACCGTAGGCTCGTCCAACTAACTGAGCGTATTAAACATGATGTAGCTGTGGAGCCATTGGTGGAAATCGCTCCCAAGCCATAGTTGCAAAAGTATGAGAGGCCCAACTATCTCTCGAACCTCAGTCTTGTTGCTTTACATAGTTGTCTATACAACCTTGCCAGCATGCTCCATCCATGAATACCGCCTCGCATCATGAAGGTTAGCTAACAGTGGCAGGAACATCAAGTGAACAAAATGACTTGATTATCTGAAAACAGACTTCCACCCATCATTTGTGTATATATGCTCGCACATATCTTATGACGGTTTCTTTCGTCTTGGCATCAGTCTGTGGAGGCTCACGAAATTGTGTTCCTAACCATATTAAACTTAACCTCGATCCTTTAATCTTGTCGGCAGGTGGGGTCGCACTGAGGTACAGTTGACAAACTTCTAACCAGTCATCGTACATCACTCCGGTGACCGGCTCACCGTCAACAGGTAACCCCAACAACACTTCTATGTCTTGTAAAGTGATAGTGCACTCTCCAACAGACATATGAAAGGCTGTGATCAGATGCCAGTCCAACTGAATAAATCCTAATCTAGCAACCCCATAGAATCCAGATGTGTGCAATAACGGTAGTATTCGAGGGTGGAGCAGGATAGTGCGCTGGAGAACTGCCTCTCGACGTCTACAAGATATTTCTCCAGTAGTACGATCTCGCCATACAACATATGATCGATGAATGGACTGGTCGTACAAAACATCAGGATCAATAGGTCCTGGGTTTAAAACCATGATTTGAAAACAAAAATATATATTAAAATTGACTATAATTGAATAGTAGAGAAAAGTGTGAGAGTAAAGAATAATGTAAAACTTTATTGATTACAATAAAAAAAAAAATGAATATACAATAGATTATTATAAAAAAAATTGAATATACAATAAATTATAATTAAAAAATTGAATATATAATAACAAAATTATTTATTTTTCAATCCCTAACTATCTGGAGCCATCTTAGTAATGAAGGACACTTCCTTCGATTATGTCCTAACTGGTTACAAAATTCACATAATTGTCGAGTGGATGGTTCTGTCCAATCCATCTCGTTGTGATAACGTGAACTTTTCGGTCTACCAAGTTTTCTCAACAACAATGGATCAGGATGTAAGACGGGCATATTAGGGTGCATGATCCAGTAATCTTCATGCGGTACAGGTTGAAATTGAGGAGAGTAACATTCAGCATACGTTGACAATTTGTATTAGTTCTCAATAAAATCTTCATATTTATGTTAAAATGTGAGCAAACGGCCATAAAATACGAGCATGGAATGTCGAATGCTTGCCACTTGTTACATGAATAGTACCGCTCAGACCTGTTTAGCCTCAATATTTGAATGTTTCCTCCTTTGGCATTGAGACTATGACCTCCGGTCTTTACATGAAACACACCTTCATACCGATCGTATGATTGTACTTCATGTTTACTAGATCGTGCAACCCATTTATTTATTTTGTCGTGTGCATACCTGGATTTTTACTCCACTTAGTATTATAAAATATGTTTAAAATAAATTATTAATAATATATATATGTTTACCTTATTTCTTCTCTTCTTTTCTCGAAATAGTTCACGCATTTGAAGAATTTTATCTGAGCAAAAGCATTTATAGGCAACATTTGAGCTCCTTTGAGGACTCCATTTATGCACTCTGATAGATTTGTCGTCATCCACCCATATTTGAATCCTCCATCATGTGCTTGAGTCAAAAAAACTCAGACAGCTTCGATTTATTCCTTTGATATCTTTAATTGCTTTGTTGAACTTTCGAATTTGAAACTGACACCCGGCACGATAAACATAATTTTTCAATGAATTAAATTTATACTTTTTATTGAAGTTGCTGCGATATGTCATAAGCAGAAATGATGGTGACATTTCGGTCCCGTCCAACCATTTACTGGGTTGTCCACTGCTGCAATTATACCA
>NC_052351.1:39380087-39607758 GCF_009727055.1 Benincasa hispida | reverse complement strand
AGGACAACAGATATTAGAGCTCCTTGAGACCCCAGTCTTATCGCAACTATAGAACTAGATTAAGTACGTCACTACGCACACCCATACCCTCTGAATCTCTCACATGTGCTAGACGTTCAAAAAAAACTCAGAACGAAGAGACTTAAACGATTTAATCACTCAATTGCACTATCTTTAAAGTCCGCATTATACTTGAACACTTATCGGAATTTGATAATGCTGACAACCACAAGCACGATAAACATAATTTTTCAATTGAATACTCTCAACATTAATAAACGTAATTAATTTATATGAAGTCTGCTGGACGAAGAATCGCTGCATAAGCAGAAATACCCGATAGGTGCCAACAGTTTCGGTCCCGTACCAACCATTTACTGGGTTGTCCACTGCGCATCACCCTACCAAAAACACAACACACCAAAAAAATAACAAGATAATTAGTCTGGCGATATGAAATTACCACAACACACCTACTATCAGCTGTGGTTAATCAATCTCTCAGTGTCAGGGACCATACCCAATATCGACGTCTTACGGACTCCCTCTACAGTCCAGAAACAGGCAAACGCAAGGTGGAAGTAAAATGGCAGTGTACGAGTCATACAACTGACTCGTAAACACAATACAACAGCTCATTTACTCTAATATCGTCCGTAACACCGTGCTCGATAAACAGATCTATCCTATAAAGAACAACACCAAAACCAAAATACGACGACGGAAATTTAATTAAACAAAACAGCTTCAACTATACAACCAAGAGACTCACAAATTGCCTCCAAATAAAAGACAGTCTTAGCACGGATAACATGACCTTCAGTAAGTGGTTTCTTTAACTCGCCACTCTACTCGTGTTCAGATTGGGTCTGCTTACCAATTATAAACCACCTAGGCAACAATTGTAAGACTTCATCCTAAATCAGCTAAACTAAACTTAGCCAACGTTTTTCTTTCTATCCCTCCCAATACCCACTATCGCGTAAGAATGATCCGATAATAACCAAAAGCATCTTGAATGACAATGTCAGAGTACCAGAACAGTGCTCAGCCACACACTGATAAAGATGCATATCCTAACTCTTACGGCGTCACAGAACCCTAGTGCAATCATTGATGAATCCACATTGCACGTGACTTTTGAACTTTAGTATCTGAATAAAAACATTGGTATGCGCTACTGACAGCATAGACTAGTGATCTCGAACAAGCCATGTGATTTTTTCTTTATGCCCACCCCCAAACGAAGACACCACATCCCACTTCCAGAACACACCTACGCCCTTCCTCCCAACTTCCTACACCGACACTTGTCCCAAATCATCGGTTGTAGATTCAACAACCTCGTAATGGGCGTGACAACTTTTATTGCAAAACAGTTGGTACCGTGTATGTTAGCATTTCCTTGTCTTGGACAAATGCATTCCTTTTTGATAAATTTGCATATTGTCAACGTTCCACAGGTAGCTGTTACAATTGGGTCATGTTCCCGGAATTGCTATCACAATACATTCATATCAAATCATTGAAATGTATCTGAAGCCATCTCAGTGTTCACGACCATCAAATCCAACTTCTTCAAATTTGTCATCCTGTTTTGCTCTGTTCTGAAGTCTCTGTACAGGTGTTAACAGCACATATATTTCATTATCACTATGTGCTATGCAAACTGACTCCGGATCAGGATCGGATACATTGAGTTGGATCTTCAAATTGGTATACATTAATGAGTGTATCAGGATCACAACCCCTAGCATATTTACATTTACATAAAATCAATAACCATTGCATCTACATCATAGTTCGTCTGCTATTGTTACTATCTAAACTAGAAGACAGGATAAGGCTTGCCATTGAGAACATCAACTTCATTAGCTTGTGCATTCGAAATAGGGAATGACAATATATCTTATTGATCCGATGGTTCTAATTTGGGATGTCATATATATTATTCTATCTGATTTTTCTCCATATCTACCCTTAAGTAACATCCAACATTTTGAATGAATTGCTAAATACAATTCCTATGGTAAAACTCCCACTTGGTGGTTGGTTCAAATTAACTCCATCAATATCATCCAATCATATACCATTTTGTAAACAACAAAAATTCCCAAGCATTTGCCTGCCATTTTCTAAAAAAAAAAAAAAAAAAAAAAAAAAAAAAAAAAGATGACAAACACATCAATTTTTTGTATTATCTTTTTATAAGAAGCTATATTAAAAAATATTATTTTTTTAGTTATATAAATATTAAACTTTTTAAGTTTTATGAACATCAACTATTTAAACATAACAATAAATTAAATTTTTTATAACTATTTTTAACATAGCAATAAATTTAAAACTTTTTAGATAACTTATTTTAAAAATAACAAAATTAAACTTTTCAATTAAAATTTGAGATAGATACTTTTAAAAACTATTTTTTCAAATTTATCAGAAAATAAAAAATTAAATTATAATTAAACTTTTCTTCAAACTATTTTTTAAAACTATATTTTCAAAAGTTAATATTAGAAAAACTCTAACGTTTTATCACAACTATAACATACAACATAGTTTTCAGTATGAATAAACTAAAATTAATTTAAACTTTGAACTATACTAAACTTTGTTAACTTATCAGCAATAATTTCTGTAATTAAATTATAAAGTCATCAAGACTTCTAAACATACAATAAACTTAAACATTTGTAACACTATAAACATCCAAAGTTAATTACTAAATTAATATCAAATTATCATATGAATAAACTAAAATTTTTCATACTATATTAAACTTTTGAAACTATACTAAACTTGTTAACTTATCACAATAGTTGTTGTATTAACTTATATAATATCAACTTTCTTAAACTAACAATAAACTAAACATTTTAATTACTATAACACTCAAAGTAATACTAAATAAATTCAAAATATCAAAGATAAACTAACTTTCAAATGATTCATAGAAATAAACTAAACTTTTCAATATCATTAAGTTCAACTCATAGATTTCGACGGTAGTTCTCTTTTTCCTTCAAAGTGACAACGTTCGCCCTTTTTTTCCTGTTATTTGTTATTTCTGACAACAATTAGAAAAAATTTTAAAAAAAAATAGAATCTATAAAAAAAATAATAACTATAGAACAAAATAAATTTTATAATTATTCTTAAAAAATAAAAATTTAGTAGAGTAACGAACCAGTATAGTTGTGTGAGAATAATTTGTATTAAACGAAATACAAGAAGAGAAATGGAAATGGAAATGGAAATGGGAGGAGAGGAAGATGATTTCGAAGGCTTATTTTCGAAGGCAGTGAGGGGCAGTGAACTATGAAGGAACAGTGAGCAAATCAAGGGGAGAGAAGTGAGCAAAATCAAGGGCAGTGAGTCTTCAAAAATTATCAAGGGAGTGATTGCGGAAAAATGAAGAGGATGGTGGTTTAAAAGGATGTAGGTCGAGTGTTGAACACTCGACGCACGAGTTTAGGGTAGTTGAAAAGCCATTAAGGCTATGGCAGAGGGGCATGAATGCGTCCATGAATGCATGGAATCGGAATAGGGGAATCGGATAACGTCAATGCATGCAGGGAATTGTGCAGAGGAATCGGAGCAGGGGCAGCTTGGTGATATATATGCACTTTTTCAGACTTATGGAATGTAAATAAAGTGAAGACGATTTCCATGTGGCAAACCATGTCAGCTGACTAGTTGGCCGTTTAATCCATGTGGCAGACTCAATCTCGCTCTCTCAATCTCGCTCTCTCTTACAATTTGCTTCACCCACTTATCTTCTTTGTCAAGGGTTGAAGTTTCGACTTATGTATGTCAGAACTTCAACCTTCGACAACCTAATATACAAAATTAGCGAGATTCCCTTCGAGATTTCTTTCTAGAGCGAGATCCTCATCACAAAATTAGCGAGATTTTCCTTTCCTTGTCGAGGTTGAAGTTTCGACTTATGTATGTCGAAACTTCAACCCTCGACAACCCTAATTCCATGTTTTCTCTGTTTGTCGAGTTCTCAACGTTCAACCTCTACATTAGTTGAATGCTCAATCCTCGACTTCTAGTCTCGAAATCCCAAAACAACAATATTTCTCTAATAAGTTTCAAAACAACAATATTTTTCTAATAAGTTTTGAAAACAATAATATTAATATTAAAGGTCCTTCCATAAGTGCAGGGGAGAATTTAAATTACAAAATCGTAATTATGCTATGGATTTACTTTTACTATAAATTTTTTCCTTATAACGAAGAATCCAACTTTAAAAGAGAGAGTGAATAATATTAATTAATCAGTTCATATGATATGAAACTCACTTCTAAAAATGATACTATGCAAGATTGTATTTATAAATTACAAACCCAAATATTAATGTCTATTTAATAACTATTTAGAAAATCGTGCAAAATTTTTCAGAATTTCTTATTCATATTAGAGTTATTAATCAATTTCTAATAACAAAAACATATTTTTGAAAACTACATTTTGTTCATTTAGTTTGTAAAATTGGGCTATAATTTTGAAAACCCTCCATAGGTTTGACTTCTTAGGTAAATATTTCTTACCCACGTGTACTTTCTTTGGCTATATATATTTTCATTCAATGAGAATGACAGGCAAATTTTACTTAAAAACTTTAACTTTTATAATTTAGTCCTTCTTAAAGCCTTGATTGTCTAGCTAAAAATAAAGATGGGAATGAGGATCCAGTAATTTCTTCCCAAAACTTATAACAAAAAAGTTAATTACGTTACACTTTTGGCATCTTAATGATAATAAAAAAGTTATGTTAGAATTTGAAGTTTATGCTTTGATGTTTCCTTTCAACAATATATTTTATACTATTCATTTTAAAATGACAGTTAATTGCGTTACGCAACTCCTTCTCCTTGGCTGCAGTTGTTAGCTAATATTCTGTTGCCTTTCTTCTTTTTTGTTTTCTTCCTTTACATTATTATTATTATTTACACAAAAGTTTTGCTGAAAATAAACATGTTTAAGTTGAATCCCTAAAGTTGTCATTTCATAATCTTCTCGATTTTTGTTTTTCATTTTTCATTTTTCATTTTCTCAAAATCCACCTATATATTTTAGAAACGAAAAGATATCTTTCTGTTTCATTTTCTATTAAAGATTAATCAAATAATTATTCAATTATGGTATTCCTTGAAGAAAAAAGAAAATATTTTTTAATTTATTTTAAAAAGTAACACTTGAATTAAAAGTTAGTTTTATAATTTAAGAATTACATAAATTAAAAAAATATATATATTGATATTAGATGATTTATAATTTATGATCTCATAAAATTTCTACTCTGTGTTATTTTCTGATCTGTTGATTTTTTTTATTTACTCGTTTTTGTAAGAAAAACTCATTCGATCTTGATTGTTTTAGTTGTATTTTGTGGTAGGGTATAGGGTTAAATGTTAGCCTTCAATATTGTATTTTGTGTTAAGATTAAATGTTAGGTTGTATTATATTAAGGTTAGATTAAAATTTGTATTTTTTTTATTATTCAAAGATCAAAACGATAAATCTATGATTTAAATTTTATGAGGTTTTACTTAATATCTTTATGATAAATTAATACCGTGAATTTTTTTTATTTTAGGTATTTTTTATTTTTAATTTAACGAATCGAATCAATTTAATCTAATATTTCTACAATTTGAGAAGGAAATATATATATATATAAACGATAAGTTAGATTAATCTTAAATTTAGAGAAAATTTTTAATTTTTTTTAAAAGATCTTTATTAAACTATATAAAATTGTAATTATAAGCTAGGGTAAATTTTAACTCTCATTTCATTCAAATTTGCGATATAACAAAAATATATATATATATATATAGTAAAAGTAGAAAAAATATATAAATTAAAAATTAAAAGAAAAATGGGAAGGGGAACATTGGATGATCTGATTATTGGGGTGTGAGTTCTGAATCCTGCGGCTGCTGACAAAGCGGGCAGAGAGTCTGATGATCAATAATTCTTCCACGTGGCGACTGACTACACCGTCAACGTGGCCTCCATGCTTACCAACACCTCTCCCATCCCTTCCATTCATACCATTCCCCCACGCTACATTACTAATTCTTCATTTCCTTCCCCTTCTCCTATTTTTTGCCTCCTCTTTTGTTTGGCTTTTTTTTTTTTTTTTTTTTTCACCAAGATTTTACTAAATAATAACCATGGACACAAATTTTATAGTGATGAACTAAATATCATTCTCTTAATTACCCTGTATTTGTTTTTCTAAAAAATAATTTCTTTTTCATCAAATAATGAATATTGTAATAAGTATTTTTGGGATAAAATTGAAATATTCTAGAACTGCTACATGTAAATATTTTCTTAATATTATACAATACATGTATATATTATTGAGGAAAATAACGTCATCCATTGTTACTAAAGGCTATAATAAGTTTTGTTAATAGGAATAAAGTCTGTATGGAAATTTTGTTATTTTTTTTTTTTGTTATTTTGTTATTTTTTATTTTTTTAACAAAATACATCAGGTAGAAAGGTCTGTAAAGTACAAATTTACCATCTAACAAAACTTATAATAATAAATATGAAAATTTATTAGGTTTGCTAGGCTGGACACAACTATCAATAAATATGGAAATTTTATCAATTTAACATCTAACTGAACTTGTAATGATAACTTATTAACCTATGTAATAATAATTGCTTACTCGCCAAAGTTATATATCTTTCAAATTCCACCAGTTAAAAGGTTCGAGTTCTTCCACATTAACATGTTGGCAAAAAAAATTTGTCAAAATTCCAATTTTACGAGAATGTTAATAAAAATATCGATCAAAAATTGACGGTCGATGAGTATTATTGAAGTACTACTTAAAAAAAAAAATGTCAAAAACATATATTTGAAATTATAAATTAAAATTTCATGAGGTTTAAATAAGTTAACATACATATTATTTATAATATATTTGTTCTCACTTTTTTTTTTTTTTTATGTTTATTAACTTTTAATTAATATAATGAAAATGTTGATTCTATCATTGAGGGGACATTCGGGACAACGGTTATTATAGTCTTAGATTATTATAGTTAAGTTATAATAGTTTGAGTTTGAGGTGTAAATTGTTTTAGTTTGAATTATAATAATATGTGTTTAAAGTGTCAACTATTTTAGTTTGAGAAGAAAATAGTAAATACTGTAGCAAATAATAAGAAAACGATAAATGTAAAATAGTAAATACTATAGTAAATGATGGTTTAAAAATAGTATTGATGATGGCTAATTGGAGACTATAAAATAGTATTTACTATAACAAGAGATAGTTATTATAATTTTATAATAGTCTTTGTCCCAAACGATCTTCAGGGATTGTTATATTCCTTTTAAGGATATTATATTTTCTAATCATGGTTTGGTTAATTTATGTTATTTTGTTGAGTTCTTTGTAGTTGTATATATACTGTCTTTTAAGGCTTTAATAATTTCAGAGGAGTATTTGAGAACTCATTAGATCCACCCCATGTTAACGAACTGACATGAATGTAAAATATTAATGATAATATGAATCTGTTAATGAAAATTTAAAACGTGACACCAACAGCGAAACGAAGAAGCTGATAACAACACCAAATGAACGCCAACAACCAAATAAATGCAATGGGGCTATTAACCTTTATAGCAATGCCATTAAAACAAGTGGGGGTCATCTTCTCCAACAAGCTTAGTCAAATATCTCTTGTTTAGGTTAATGGTTGTCCCCTTCTTCAATTTCAACCTAACTAGCTTAATTAAAGCACCCCTCCACCAAACCATCCATCATTTTAATCCTAATGTTGTTAATACCAAAATTTAAATAGAGAAAACACTCCTGATATTCATGTGACAATAGCGATAAATTTGTTTGAACGAAAGAAGAATATAACATGTAGACGAGAAAATCTATTCATTGTTGTGGTGTTTGCTAGTTGTGACATATACTTCGATGTTTAAGTCAAAGACTGAAAGAATGTGGAAAGCTATAGAATTTGAGAGTAGGATATTCAAGCTACCTCATATAGAACTATAATTTTGTATTTATAGAGGTGATTAACCTAGGTTGATTCCAATAACGTTTTTTAGTCACTTTAAGATGATCGTACACCTTACCTAGCCCAGGGACATGTCCTATTTCGCATTCAGCTAGGATCAAGGTCGAAATTGAGCATATTAATTTGGTCTTGGACACGAACTAACCATTTCTCTTAGACCTATTTTGGGCCTAAGATACTTTTTTTTGTCCAAGCATTGTTATCTATCGATCTTCATATTTTATGTCGATTATACCCTTCAATTCAAAATAATCCAGAATAAATGTTAACTACTAACTCCCATGAATAGAAAAAAGAAATTAAACCTGAACATTACTGTGTTTTCTCTCTCTTAAATCTTCACATCTAACATTAATATGTACTGAAGACCAAGAGGTTTATGATTCAGATCCGTTGGTCCTATTTATACTTAAAAAATCATTCTTACTTAACTATTCACATTCACTTGTAATGCTTTTTGCTTTTACTTTTAACATATCTTGTGTGGATTTGTGGTGTCACTGTTGGTAACAGTAAAAGTATTTTTGAAATGTAATTTAAAAAAGAGAAAAAAGAAAAAAGAAAAAAGAAAGTTGTTTTAATTGGGCATAAATTTATTTGAAGTAGAAGTAAGGGTCGGGGGATGGACTGGTCAAATTTTCCGGAAATAGAAGAAAGAGATTCCAAAATTATAAAATATTCTAAAAATAGACAGAACAAAGAAACAAGATTTTGGTACCAACCACAAAATTCACACTTTGCTTCTCTGTCTCCTCTATTTCTTTCCTCAATTCCACTTCCCATTTATTTCTCTTTTCAATCCAACACTTTCTCTTCTTCCTAATTCTTTATTTTCTTTCTTCATTTATTCTCTGTTCATATATTACTTTTTTTTAATTTCCATATTTTTTTTTCTTTATTTTTGTATATAACACACACTTAAAAGTATTTATACAATATCACATTTTTCCTGACTTATCATTTTTAAGCTTTTAAATTGATTAAATGATTCAACATGATATTCCAATGGAAGCTTTTGATCCAATGAAATTGTATAAAGTATAAAGTCATTTATTTATTCATCCATTAATATTGAATGCTATTTATTGGGCGTTTAACAAACTTTAAATCCATAAATAAAGAGAGTGTTAGAATAAACTCATAAGCTAAAACTTTTCAAGTCAATTTAGATTGAACACAAACCTAATTTTGTCACAAACCTAATTTAGATTGACACATCATCAATGATAATCAAAGTTGGAGGGAAGATTATTATTATTATTATTATTATTATTATTATTATGAATTGGGTGTGGTTTTCAAATTGTATAATTGGGATGTGGAAAAGTCTTCATATAGCAGCAGGTGATGGCCCATATTATATATAGTCATTAAATCATGACTATTTTTCTATTGCGACAATAAATATGGACATATCTCATCAACGTAATACTTCTGTGTCATTTCAGGATTAAACATATTATTTTTGAAAATGAAAAGACTTTATCAGTACTTACATGTCTTAATGCAGTGATGTGAAGTGTATTCATATCCGTATAAATATTTAGGAACATTTTAAGATGTATCCATTTTTTGTCTACCTTATACAAATGTCTAATCACAAATTGCTAATATGGATTTTTTTTTAAAAGAAATATATACTTTTTTTTCTTTTTTGTGTGATTGAAGATTATGCATGCTTGCACCCAAGTATTGCTCTTCGTATACATGTGTGGTTGCAAGAAATATCATGTGAGCCTTGGGGCTTGGGCCAACCAACAAGCAGGTAAATAAATACGAATAGGAAAATAATTGAGTTGCGCTCGGTTTGGCACACCTTGCAACTTTGAGTGCTAAAAACAACCTTGACATTGTTGTAGTTACACGTAACCACAAGAAATTGTCAGATGAATAGCATTATAAATAGTCTCATTCGAAAACTCCAAAGGAGATAGTAAGTAAGTAATCACCAAAAAGAGGATCCTAATCTTACTTCTTGTGTACTTAACTAAACTATAGACTTCTTGTACTAACTTAGGTATCGAAGTGTGATAGGTTCAACATTATATCGGTGTGAGAATCTTTTACGCTATTCAATACGAAAAGTGAGACCAAATCGAGAGAAAGCGATCCAAAGGTCAAGCCGCCCACGAGGAGCCTGCAATGACAACAAACACAAACGAGATCCGAGCGTCAACATATGAATATAGTTCTTTTTAGTTCAACAACATGTGAGATAAAAAGAGAATTCAAATTTCTAAATTTCCTCGTTGGAGACATATTTAACACTCACATTTATATAATAACATTGGACTAATTACTTTTCTAAGCATGATCTACGATACAACCCCATTTATCTTCCTATTATATCATTTGTCATGTAATCTAGTTGCAACTTTATTCCAAATAATTCAAACATCATATAATAAAGAGATTATTATTGTTTGGGAGAGAGAGAGAGAAGGAAGTTGATAAGAAGTCCAGCTAGATTGGAATTGAATGGATGGATATATAATCGAAAGAGTAGGGAGAGAGGAAAAAGGAAAGGAAGGATAATGGAAGATGGGATTTGATTTCAATCATGGAAGGGAAAAAGAAAGAAAGGGTTGGTTAGGGGACCATTAAATACCCCAACCCAAAAACTAAAAGTGACCCTCTTTTTAGAACCTTCAATTTCCTCCCTCAAAAATACTTATATATATTTTATTTCTTTACATGCCCTAGTTGACCACTTCAATTCCCACTTTCAATTATAACATTGGATTCTTGGTTTTATTTTAAAGTTTTATTCTTTCTCCCCTCACTACCACTCACCCTAACTACCTCCTCTCCTCATTCCCATAATCCTATTTGTTGAAAAAATTGGCATAAACAACAACAAAAAAGAAACGATATCTTTTGAAGAAAGAAACTTTTATTTAGAAATATACAGGAACGATTTAGTAGTTACACTTTCATTTTCAAGACACTCACTCACTTTTTTACACTAACTCTTGAACTTTGTTTAGCTCAAATATATGGCCACATCTCCTATTTATAAGCATGAGATCCTTTGACCTAATTTTTTTAAATTTTTCTTAGATCTAGCTAGTTCTAGATAACTATGAGATTATCCTTATCTAAAGGAATCCTAGAATTCCTTGGAGCCTAAAGAAACCCTAGCATATTTCTAAATCTTTTCTTTGAGATATATGTTTACATATTTCAACATAATTCTAGAAAAATCTATTATACATATTACAATAGAAGTTTCTAGAATGATTAGTATTGCTTTTATTTCAACATTATTTTTCCTACCTCGATCAACCTCTTTATTTCAACATTAATGTTGCTTCTAGAATAATTTAGCCCCTTTCATCACCCTTCCTATTTTCTATTTTTGAAATTTAGATTAGTTTTCTCTAAATTTGTTTGGTATAGTTTTCATCTTTTCCAAAGAAACGTTAAAAATAAAAATAAGTTTTTAAAATTTCTTTTTTTTTTTCTAGTTTACAAAACTTTGACTTGGGTTTTAACAACATTACTAGAAAATGGATAAAAAAAAGCATATAGACTTTAGAGTGAAAATATTATTTATAAGTTTAATTTTAAAAATCTAAAGCTCCATTTGATAATAAAAAATGCGATATGATGACTCGTCACTCGAAATATAAATGTTAAATGGAAAGCACTGATAAATACTGTAACAACAAAATACCAATAACAAGAAAACAAATAAAAACATACAGGAATTGGTAATCCAATTTGGCGATAAACCACGTACGTCTTAGGGACAGTGTGCTTAAGAAAGATAATCCATTATTATTAAAGAGTTAAGCAATTACAACGTAGTACTTACCTGTAATACTCCTGCTATTATAGTGATTCACGTAGAGCCCAACTCACAAGTCACTTAGACTCCCCTAGATGTGGAACTCCCTCTCAAAAGAACTTAGGTTCCCCCTAAGACAGAGAATCCCTTCTCTCCAGAAATGCCTTAGGCTCCCCTTAAGACAAGTAGTATCTTCAAATATTTTGAAAAATTTATCCAAAAAAAAATACACATCGGAATAAAGTGGACAATGATCAATAAAACCCACGATGCAGAAAACAGTCATCAAGAACAAATCGGTTGCAAGGACAAATCACAATGATAACTATTTGATCACAAAAAATTACACTCTTCTGATAACAAAAATGCGACAACCCTCAAAGAAGATTAAAATTCATCTTGAAAAGACCATGGCCAATTAAGGAAATAATGTCCAGAAAATATTTTCCTTTTACCATTACTTTCCCTACTTTTTCCTTATTTTTCTTTCTTTATGATCTATTTTTTAAATATTTTAAAAATCAAGCCAATCTTTTTATAACTAAAAATATAAATGTTTAGTAATTTTCATTTGTTTTCTATTTTTAAAGATTAAATTTACAAACATTATTTATATATATAAGTCTATTTATTTTGTTATATTTTTTACTAAAATTAAAAAAAAAAATCAAGTTAAATTTTAAAAACTAAAAAATAGTATTCAAACCGTTCACATTTTTAGAGTTGGGCTATAAATGTAAGACTTTTTTTAAAAACAAATATGAAATTCATAATTGAAAAAAGATGAGAAAAGAAGGAAAAATTTAAAAGATATAAAACGAAAAATACAATCGAAACGGTGCTTAGGAGTGACTTAGAGATTCATAACAAAAACTATAGTTTGGTATTTATAAAGAAAAGATACAAGATACATTAAAGATTATTCTATTTCTACGTAATGTCCAGAGAGCACATCCTTCAAAAAAAAAAATCAAAGGAGTAAAAGAATGAAAAGGAATTGCATTGATTCGAAACCAACCAGTCTCAGTCATATTCTTTTCATTTATATTCCCACTTTCTAGTTCATTTTTCCTTTTTGGAAAAGATCTTCATCCTCTTGAATATGCTTAATTTTCTTCGTCATTGAATTCAACTGTAGAGAAAATTAAAATTGAGAAGAAATTAATATTTGTAAAAGAATGAAATTACATTTTACATTTTGAGCATGAAAAAGAAAGGAAATTAATGATGGGAGAAGGGAAGAGTATGTTTTTAGGGAGGCGACAAGTTAAGGTGGAAGTGGAGATACATATATTTGTTGTATTATTATTTGTGTGACTATGAGTAGAGGGATATTGATGGGAGCGTTGGAAAGAGATAATATGAAAGACAATACAGAGGAAGAAAGTCGTGTAGTCATTTTCAACAAATTCTGTTCAACATTTATACAATATAGAAAATAGTACATACACACACACACACACTATATTATATCTTATTTTTGTAGATGTAGTAAGAGGTCAATATTCAAATGGTGGTGGTCAAGCAATTATTACAGAATTAGTGATGAAGGACAACCCAGTCCCCATATTGATATGGCAAATTATCCAATATTATATATATATATATATATGGCTCCCCCTTCACTCCCAAAAAAAAAAAAAAGAAAAAAAAAGAAAGAAAGAAAAAGAAAGTGTGTATGAATGGAGTCTTAAATGCAGTCACATGGGGCGGATCTCCACCACCATGGCCTTAAAAGCCGCCGCTCTCAGCCATTTGGCCTTGTAATCCACATTCATTGGTTCCACCCACTGTCCGCAAATGGGACAGTCGCCTTTGGCGGTGACCATTCTGCCGCAACGCCCCTCCATTACAGATAATTTCTTTAAAATGATAAATTTGGATTTTTGGCACAAACAATTAGTTATTATAACATATTATTGTAATTGGATTATAATAATTTATATCTGAGGGGTAGATTATTTTAGTTTAAATTATAATAATGTGTTTGAAATATAAAATATTTTAGTTTGAGAAGGAAATAGTAAATATTATAACAAAAAAATTAAAAAAATTATGAATGTACTGTAACAAGGGAGTTTTGAAATAGTGGTGATGGTAGCTAATTGGAGAATACAAAATAGTATTTACTATAACAAAAAGTGGTTATTATAGTCTTAGGATAATTTTTGTCCCAAACACATCCTTTGTAACATCGGAGATAGTATGAAAAAAATTTCCTACTACCCTAATATTAAAAATTTTCTAGTGCTGGTTGTGAATTTGAGGGGAACAACGGCACACAACGAGAACACAAATATGGAGAAAATATAATATAATATATAAATATATAAAATAAATAAATAACAAAGAATAAATAAAATAACAAAGAATATATTTCTCCACTTTCTCTAATCTTTTTGGATTGATCACTAGTATATGTCTTTCAAAACTCACAAAATACCACTATTTATAGGCAATTTGCCGAGTAGGAGATGAATTACATGAACGCTAATAGTGTGTAGAGATGTCCATGGGGTGGGGCGGGGCCGGGGATGCCATTCCCCATCCCGTGAAATTTTTCACGGGGATCGGGGCGGGATACCCCGCGGAAAATTTGCAGGGATCAGGTTCCTCACAAGGAATTTTTTCCTGTTACTTTTTTTTTTTGTAAAAAAACCAATTAATTTAAATCACTAATATGAACAAATTTTAATTAAATAATTAACTTTATCACTAAATTGTTTATATGCATGACAATTTGAATTTAAAGAAATTACTCAAATTTTGGCCTAAAAAAACTAATTAATTTTTTAGTAGAAAGAAATAAATATAAAATTCAAATTATTCACATATATAATCTAAATTTAAATATTCAATTTAAAATATTCATTATCTTTCCCAATAAATAATCAAATTTGAAATTTAAATGTAATATTTATATAATAATAATAATAACAACATAACATTAAATAATTATACTAAATAAATATGTAAAAGCTAATCGGGATGGGGAACGGGGCGAGGGCATGGGCGGGGACAGGGACGGGGAATGCATTCCCCTTCTCTGTCCCTGTTTAGCTCACGGGAAATTTTTTTCCCCACTCCCTCCCATATTCCTCGCCTAATCGGGGAATCCCCGCCCCGTTCGGGGAGAGGCCTCGTGGGGCCCGTCCCCATTAGGAAATTGGACATCTCTAATAGTGTGTAATCTTGAGACACATGGACAACACATGGGGTAATTGATAAGTGATACATGACCAATGGACACTAATAATGGGCATCCACATTACACCTAATTTAACATATTTGTAATACTCCTCCTTAGATGTTCATTGATGTCTCGTTAAAACATTACTAGGAAAGAATTTACTGGAAAAAATATCCTAATAACGGAAAAATAGTACAAATCTAACATAATCTGATACTCTTAAAAAATATATTTACTTCCCCTCATGGAAATATCACTTGAGATCTTTGAGTCACCACATTCCAATGTTGTGCACTAGTTTTTCAAATGTTGTTGTAGGTAATGTCTTTGTAAATAAGTTTATAGATTATCTTTCGAACAAATTTGTTGTACAATAATGTCACCATTTTCTTCAAGATCATGAGTGTAAAAAAACTTCAGTGAAATATGTTTTGTTCTATCCCATTTAATATATCCTTCTTTGATTTGGGATTTGGGATATACATGTTGTGTTGTCTTCGTATAATATCGTTGAAAGATTTTTATTAGAAGACAAACCACATATTACATAAATGTGTTGAGTCATTGATCTTAGTCATACACATTCTCGACTAGCCTCGTGAATTGCAAGAATTTTAGCCTGATTTGGGGAAGTGGTTGTTATGGTCTGTTTCACCGATCGTCATGATATAACAATTCCTCCACATGTGAACAGATAACCTGTTTGAGATCTAACTTTGTATGGATCAGCTAAATATCTAGAATTTGCATAACCAACTAGATAAAAAATTGATTTATTTGAATAAAACAAACTCATGTCGATCGTTCCTCGTAGATACGAATATATGCTTAATTCTATGCTAGTGTCTTTTTGTTGGAGATGAACTATATCTTGCAAATAAATTTACTAAAAAGGCAATATCTGGTATTGTATTATTAACAAGAAACATAAGTTCATCAATTGTACTAAGATATGGTACTTTAGGACCAAGAAGTTCTTCGTTATCATCTCAAGGTCGAAATATATTTTTCTTCGCATATAGTGAACGAACTTCCATTGAAATGTTCAATAGATGTGTTTTTTGTTGGGATTGGTGTCCTAATTCTCCCGGAGTCTCATTGTTTTGTAAAGATACACATTGTTTAATGAATAAAATAAGTGTTATGTAATTCTAGCATTTACTCATATCCAATAAACAAAGCTCCTTGGTTATCTTATGTGAACTTAAGCATGTATATGTGATATAAAAGTTGATCATGCCTTAAATGATAACCTAAATAGGTATGTAATATAAAGATTAAGGTGGGATACCTGATCCTGATGACACTACGGATATGGCCCGCGTTGTAGAGGTTTGCAAGTGTTGTAAACTACTACAGATGGTAGATCCTGACCATTCATGTGGAGACGTGTGAGCGGGGGTGTCCTATACAAAGAGTTTGTATAAGATCTGGACCACGAGATGACTAGACTCTGTATATAATGCTATTGATACTAGAGTCTTGCATCTCACCTAAACGACCATAGGTGACACGACCTCAATCCTAAGTGTTTTGGGAACTCATGCCTTTGAGAGCAGTTCTTTGATTAGCATGGGTGAGAATGGCCAGATTGCCAACTCAACATGCCTACCTTTTTGGGGAATTGTCTGATCTGGGAGCTGGGAACTCAATCCACAAAATAGAATTGACTTCTTTCCCGAAGCAGGGATAAGTAGAGAGATTGCTCCCTTAAAGGCTGATTCCGGGGCTTGAACATATTGGCCACAACTTCTCTTTGGAAGAGAAGACTCGGTCATAATAGGACTATGACTTATTTCATTAGAGAGATCAGTGGTACTTAAGGACACAAATGTAACTACAGGGGCATAACGATTATTAGCCCATCTATACTTACGAGCGATCTGTGAAGGGTTGTCACAATGCTGATTGGTTAAGACACATAATATATCTATGGTAAGGAGAGTTCAATTGTCGGTCTTTAGTGGAGCGCCTGGCAGTTAACGGATGGTGGATTCTGTGACTAAAGAGTTTAGACAGTTATTCACGTACTGTTGGAGCTTCGAGCTACGGGTTCATAAGGTCCCCTTGGTAACTCAATGGATTCTGTTAAGGATCAGTTCTTGGTGTTGATTTGAAATTTTCAAATTGACAAGAGATATTTTGATTATATATGATATAATCGGTTTGATGTATGAGATACATCTAGTGGAGGATTGATGTAAATGAGGTTTATATTAAGTACCATGGAATAGAAAAAGAACTATGGTTTATATGCTTCATAAGATGAAATATTAAAACTATATGTTATAAATATAGTATGATAAGTTAGTTATCATTTATATTTATAATAATATTAATTATTGGATAATTAATTCTTTTTCTTTAAATAACCAATTGAGTGGGTGGTTATTGGATTCATGGTAACCGTGAGATAAAAGGAAAATGATTTTCCTAATTTTAGTAAGATTTACAAACTGTTGAAATTTTTTCATAAAAGTTTTTGAGATTTCTCTCTCGCGCAAAAGGGATCTCACGGTAGTCGTCAAGTAAATATAGGTTTACTAAACGATGGCTAGGGTGAGCTAAACAATCTTGCTGTGGTGAGCTAGACGATCGTACAGTATTTACTAAACGATCGCATAGTTTTGCTAGACGATTGCTTGCCCAAAGTAAATGATCGTGTAGCATCTGCAGGCGACAGACGGAGCTAAACGATGAGCTAAACGATCGCATAGCATTTGCTAGATGATCACATAGCTTTAGCTAAACGATTTGGTATCGACCTATACGATAGGTCTTCGCCATCTCCCACTTGCCCAGACGTGTACACGATCGATGTTTCCTCCTTTGTCTGCTTCATACCAAGTCCGACCAGAGCCCACCCTCTGGATTCTCACACCGAGAATACCAAGGTAGCCTTGTTGGTGGTGTCATACTCAACTGGACACCGTCGAGGTTCTGTGGAGGTTGTTCGTGCTGTTGCTGAGGAGTTTGTGGTCGAGGCGATCATTGAGGACGAGCGCGAAGAGTTCATGATGCTTGGTTGCCCGATCGTCTAAAGCCAAATGATTATTCCTTTTAGATCACTTGCCCAAAGTAAATGATCATGTAGTGTTTGTAGGCGACAGATGGAGCTAAACGATCGTATATTTTTTACTAGACGATCGCATAGCTTTAGCTGAATGATTGGGCATCAACCTATATGATAGGTCTCTGCGATCTTACACTTGCCCAATCGTGTACACGATCGGCGTTTCCTCCTTCTTCTGCCTCATACCAAGTCCGAACAGAGCTCACCCTCTAGATTCTCACACCGAGCAAGATAGCCTTGTTGGTGGTGTCATACTCAACTCGACACCGTCGAGGTTGTGTGTAGGTCGTTCGTGCTATTGCTGAGGAGTTCGTGACCAAGGCGATTGTTGAGGACGAGTGCGAAGAGTTCGTGCTATGTTGCGGTCATGTAGATCAAGCATTTGAGGTTACTGTTGTTCGAGTGGTCGTGCGCAAAGGAGCATGGAGACGCATCTTCAAATGTTCATAAAGTTTGCTCTTTGTTCATTTGAGTTTTTTCATGCTGTAATTTCTTTATTAATTGTATAACTGCTTGTTTTGAATTCGACTGTAAATGTGATTTTCATTCATGATTATGATTTGGAATAATCTTATTTTCCCTGCTCATGGAAATCTCGAATCCGATTTTCTTCAATTGTTATTAGAGACAGGTTCTCTGGAACGCATTTTACAGTCGCAGTGGGTTTCTGCATTTGTGGTTAACCATTTTCTACATCTGTGGTTGCGTTGATGAATGTTTCGAGTTTAAATTGCCTTTTTTTGTTAAAGCTTTCGGTATTACAAATTATTAATTGTAAGGGCCCCTGTGTTTTTGGGCGAAATTAACATCACAATCGAGTCTGTCATTCAAAAGGTTTGAGTTCGTCGAGTCATTCGTGTTGAAGCTTCGGCGCATGGCGTATGCGGTTCTCAATGAAGAAGAAGACCAAGCATTGGTTGGATCATGTAGACTTAGGTAAACGAACGTTGGGATTTAACTAAGCGATCGCTTAGATTTTTCTAGACAATTGTATAGTGTATACTAAATTATTGTTTAGCTATGTTAAACGATGGGGTAAATCATTTATCATATCGCGTAGTGTTGGTTGCCTGACCGCGGAGGCGCTGAAGGTAGACGATCGTAGTGGGAGCATGCGATGGTCATCATTTAGTAGAAGGCGCGGGCTAGATGATCGTGTAGTTAGCAAGCTTCATCGTTTAGTTACTACCTAAGCGATCGCGCGTAGGTGATATGGAGGCGCTAGCTAATCGATCGCTTAGGCAATGGTGCTTCGGAGTATCGTAGTCGTTTAGACAATCGCGGAAGGTGGGCGCTATGCGGAGCGCCCTAAGCGATCATGTACTTCAAGCTTCATCGTTTAGTAAAGGTACATAATCATGTAGTAATAACTAAACAATGGTTTGGATTTTTCTAGACGATCGTATAGTAAATGCTAAGTGATCATTTAGCTCTGGAAGTGTTGATAAGCGATAGAGAAAAGCGTTTGTTTTATTGTGTAGACGATCGCGGGGTACTTAGTACACAATGGTTGGAGAAGCGATGCTTTGCCCTAGCGGTTCAAGACTCGGTTCGCCTGTTTGAACCAAAGACTCTTTGTCTTTGTAATAGTTAGCTTTGTTTTAGTGTGTTTAAGGCAATTTTACCCGGTTCATCAACTTTTATTGCTTATACATGTGATGTATCATGCTTATATGCCAAAGTGTTTGTCATATAGTTAAAAGCCACCTTAGGTTGTGCAACTATTCATGCATCATGTATTATAAATGTTATAATATTGCATGAAGAAATTACTTGAAAGCATGCGCATGCATTATGAAATTAAGAGTTATATGTTTTGCATGCATTGAGCATTATCATGTATCATTCTTTTATTATAAATGTTATAGTCTAAGAGTGAATGGAAGCATGTTTTGCTTGTTTCATTGCAGTTTTATATAAGTGTTATATAAAAAGAATTAGCAATGAATGGACAATGCATTGAACATGACACTTAGGCTGTTTATAAGCGTTATGAATGACTTGCATGTGTTAGCTTAGATTTGTGGTTGTTTCCAATTAGACCTAAAATCAATAAATCAAAGTTGCATGCGAACTTAGGTGAACTCAAGTTTTTTAAAAGGGTTTTAAAATTGGATTGAGCTAGACCTAAGTTCAAGTGGTTCTAAAGAGTTTAGTAAACTATATTAATTTTTTAAAATTAGTTTAATAGGATTACATTGGTTGAATAAAAGATTAAATTTGTTGTAAACCTATCTATAAGGGACCTTTTGTCTAAGACGAGTTCTGGCTAGGCTGAGGTTCTTAAGTTGACAGAAACGTAACACTCCTGGCTGGGAACCTACCTGGAAAGGTGAATTAGATAGATTTTCAACAAGCATGCGACAATTTGGTCAAAGATTCTGTTAAAGAGTTTAATGGATGATGATCAAAAGTTGTTTCACTATCCAAGGTAAAAGTTACTCTTGGGCAAACCTAAAAGTCACTTACTTAAAATCCATAGTCGTGTTTTTTCTAAGTATGCTAAACCCTAGGTTATAAAATACTCAGTGGAAGGAAGAGGCGTATTAGATATGTCTATGATTCCACTCACGTTTCTCCCTGTACGTTCACACCGTGAGATTCATGATTGGCCTCGTTGTGCCCAGGATGCATTCCCCTTCGGATGGTGTTTGCATGAGTCAATATCAAGGTGAACGAAGAAATTGTTTATAGTAAGTGGGTGAAGGGTGTGTGTCAACACGTCCTATGATCTTTGTCATTAGTTCACACCGTGAGATCATTCTGTACACCTTCGTGTCGCCTTCAGAGCGTCCCCCTTCAGATGGGTTTTGTGTAGTTGGTCAATATCAAGGTGAACTCCAGGAATGGATAGGGTCGATTTAGATTTTGCCTCAATCGGATTTTTCTCTTCAGATTGACCTTTTGGGATGGACCTTTAGGGCTTAAAATGGGGGGGTCACACTTACAGAAGATTGTTAAATAAGTTAATGATCTCTTGGCCAAGTCAAGGATGGCTTGTCGTTATAGGAACAAAAGTTGTTCTAGTATTAGTGACTAATTGAGAACTTCTCAATTCAGAGGAGGGATAACTGACCTCCCTTCGGCGGCTTTTATCCTAAACTTTTAAAGCGTCATTGCGAAATTAGATGTCACACGGGGTTCATGTTAGTTTTGCTAAAACTTTATTGGATGTTGTTTTGTTTTACAACGGGTATTTGCTTAAAACCTAACATAGGTCAATGTGTTTTTCTTTTCAACTCGTTTGTAATTCCTTTTAAAGCTTTTAAAATGATCAATTACTTACAAAGGAAAGAATTGTGTGAAATGAATTTCGTGGCAAACGACCTCGATCCCACTACTCTCCAAAAAGAAGAGACAAGATAGTAAATATGATTTATTGATCTTGGAGACATGTCTGGTAGAGAATGATGATTCTGTCTGGATCCTAGATTCAGGTGCTATCAATCATGTCAGTTCCTCTTACCAAGGATTCAGTTCTTGGCAAATGTTTCCATAGGGAGAGATGACTCTTCGAGTCGGTACTGGTGAGGTTTTTTCAGCTGTTGTTGTAGGCAGGCTGAAGTTATTTGTTGACAAGAAACGTTATCTATTACTGGATAATGTTTTTGTAGTTCCTCATATTAAGAGGAACTTAATCTCGATTTCTTGTCTCATTGAACAAGGCTACCCCTTTTCTGAGAATAAAGTGTTTATTTTCAAGAATAGAATGGAGATTGGTTATGGTCCAATGGAAAATAACTTATATGTACTAAGTTCGTTAGTCATAAAAGCCTTGTTTAACACTGAAATATTCAGTACGGCAACAATAGCTAAAAGACCAAAGATTTCTCCAAAGAAAAACACCCATCTTTGGCATGTTAGGTTAGGTCATATCAACCTCAATAGGATTGAGAAGTTGGTACAAAGTGGACTTCTAAAGAGTTTAGAAGAAAACTCCTTACCGGTATGTGAATCATGCCTCAAAGGCAAGATGACCAAATGACCTTTTACTGGAAAAGGTTACAAAGCCAAGGAAGCCTTGGAGCTTGCACATTCAGACCTCTGTGGTCTGATGAATGTTAGAACTCGAGGTGGGTATGAACATTTCATTTCTTTCATAGATGATTATTCAAGTTTTGGGTATCTCTTCCTTATGCAATGTAAGTCTGAAGCCCTTGACAAGTTCAAGGAGTATAAGGCTGAAGTTCAAAACTTGTTAGGTAAGAAGATAAAAACACTACAATCTGATCATGGTGGAGAGTATATGGACCTCCAAATCCAGAACTATATGATAGAACATGGAATTGCATCCCAACTCTTGGCCCCTGGTATACCTCAGCAGAATGGTATATCAGAAAGAAGAAATAGAACCTTGTTGAACATAGTTCAGTCTATGATGAGTATGTTCATCGTCCAAACTCGTTTTGGGATTATGCAGTGCAAACTACATGTTATATCTTGAACAACATTCCCTCGAAAAGTGTTTCTGAAATTCATTTTGAGTTATGGAGAGGCCGTAAAGATAACTCTTCACTTCAGGATTTGGGGTTGTCCGACCCACATGTTTGTGACTAACCCAAAGAAATTAGAACCGCGTTCGAAGGTTTGCCTCTTTGTAGGCTACCCCAAGGAAATGAGAGGAGGATACTTCTATGATACGTGTGAGAACAAAGTGTTTATTTCCACTAATGGTATCTTATTGGAAGAAGATCACATGAGGGATCATAAGCCACGAATTAAGCTCGTTTTATATGAGATCTCAAATGAAACTGAGATGCTGAGGGTTCAACCAAAGTTGTTGAACAGCCCAACAGATCAACAAGAGTTGTTGAGGTCAGAATGTCTAGTCAACCAGTTCAAGAGTTAAGACTGCTTCAACGTAGTGAGAGGGTAATGAACCTACCGGATCGCTACATGGGTTTGACTGAAGCCCAGAACGTCATTAAGAATGATGGGGTCGAGGATCCATTGTCTTTTCAAAAAGCAATGGAGGATGTTAACAAAGATGAATGGGTTAAGACCATGAACTAGGAAATGGAGTATATATACTTCAATAACGTCTGGGAGCTTATTGATCCACCTAATGAGGTAAGACCTATTGGGTGTAAGTGGATCTATAAGCGAAAGAGAGGTGTAGCTGGAAAGGTACAAACCTTTAAGGCTAGACTCGTGGCAAAGGGTTATACCCAAGTTGAGGGAATTGACTATGAGGAAACTTTCTCACCTGTTGTCATGCTCAAGTCTATCCGAATTCTCCTATCCATAGCCACATTTTATGATTATGAAATATGGCAAATGGACGTCAAGACTGCCTTTCTTAATGGTAATCTTAAGGAGACCATCTATTTGACTTAACTAGAGGGATTCGTAGTTCTAGATCAAAGGAAAAGAGTTTGCAAGCTTAATAGGTCCATTTATGGGCTGAAACAAACATCTAGATCTTGGAACATCATATTTGACACTGTTGTCAAGTCGTTTGGCTTTGACCAGAATGTTGATGAGCCTTGTATTTACAAGAAAATCATCAACAACTTAGTAGCTTTCCTAGTACTGTATGTGGATGATATCCTACTCATTGGGAATGATATAGGGTATCTAACTGACATTAAGAGTTGGCTAGTTTCCTTGTTCCAAATGAAAGATTTGGGTGAGGCAAAGTATGTTCTCGGGATCCAAATTATTCGGGATCACAAGAAAAAACGATTAGCCCTAATATGGAATTGGAGGTCCATATACTCTCCACCATGATCAGATCGTAGTGTTTGTATCTTCTTACCTAACAAGTTTTCAACTTCAGCATTATACTCCTTGAACTTGTTAAGGGCTTCATACTTACGTTGCATTAGGTAAAGATACCCGAACCTTGAATAATCATCTATGAAATAGATAAAATATTCATACCCACCTCAAGCTC
Source organism: Benincasa hispida (assembly GCF_009727055.1). Classification (NCBI taxonomy): domain Eukaryota; kingdom Viridiplantae; phylum Streptophyta; class Magnoliopsida; order Cucurbitales; family Cucurbitaceae; genus Benincasa; species Benincasa hispida. Next base: position 39,583,727 of record NC_052351.1, on the reverse strand, counting down.
TAACATTCATCAGACCACAGAGGTCTAAATGTACAAGCTCCAAGGCTTCCTTGGCACTATAACCTTTTCCAGTAAAAGGTCGTTTCATCATTTTGCCTTTGAGGCATGATTCATACACCGGCAATGAATTTTCTTCTAAACTCTTTAGAAGTCCACTTTTCACGAACTTCTCAATCCTATTGAGGTTGATGTGACCTAACCTTAGATGCTTAAAATGGGCATTTTCCTTAGGAGAAACCTTTGGTCTTTTAGCTGCTGTTGTCGTATTGAACATTTCAGTGTTAAACAAGGCTTTTATGATAACAGCCTTAGTACATATAAGTTACTTTCCATTGAATCATAACCAATTGATGACGTGAAATTAGCCATTAAAGACTTGATGAGTAAAATTATGTGGGACGCAGTATGAGATGCATATCTTAAGCTATGCATTAGTTCTCATGCGTCGATGGTCATGCGTTGGAATGAAAATATGCATTACTCTTATATGCGATGACCATGCGTTCTTGGCACAAGTTTTCTTGCGCTCACCCCAAGTATAACGCGAATGCAAGTTTCTCGAGTGATTCGAGGTCGAACTCAGGGACTTGTAGCTAGATGTATGTGGTGATGTGTTTGCAGCGGATGAATAAAAGAATGATTGAGGGTATAAGCTAATAACTACTCCTACTCTTAATTAACAGATAAAGCATTGGAAGTATGAATGAGAGGTAGAGACACGACAACTGTTGACGCGTAGTAAAATGCATGGAAAATAGATAAAATGTGAGGATGTGTTCATCGCAACCCTAAGCTTGACCACAAGGGCAACCTCAGCCAACGAAGCTATGCGATCATGCTACACACACTTGAGCCTAATTCTAGGACGCATGCGATGCTATATGCGACGTGTCGAGAGGCCTTATTTCTAAGTCTCTATTCCTACTTCTTGGATGCATGCAATATCTTCTCCGTAGGGTGCATACGCTGTGCAATAGCAAACGGAGCTTATCTCTAAGTTTTCCATTCTTGCTTATGCATTCCAATCCACTCTATCGAGTCTTAGATTTGGTTTTTAGACTACTCTCCCAAGTATGCCTAAATGATGAATGATGCGCTCATAAGACAAGGTAACTGCATAAACTTGGCTAACATAAGATTATTCCTATCTCTAGTGAACACTTGCTTACATTGCTTAATGTGACCAACTACTTACCCTCCCAGGCAGTTAGTTGTTGCTGACTTTACTCATAAACAAGCATTGCATCCGCCTATAGACAGGCGTTGATATAGCTTCACACTAAGCAAATAAGGTTTTCTCATAACACTCACGCAATGCACACCTCCCGGTGGTTTGCTATACGCTTCATATTCCTATGCCGCATAATTAAGTATGCAATACTCTAACAATCTCACTAAGTGATATAATGAAGATTAAGGATACTAAATAAATGAAGATGGAGATGGTATCGAAGGAAATATAGAAATGCATTAATCACAAAATGTATTAATTTCTTAAGCCAAAATGTAATACAATACAATATAAGAAAAGAAGAGAAATGGAAAAGGCTAGCTGGAAGCAATGTCTTGCTTCCAGCAAATATGTGTCAAGGCTACCGGTGGTGCCATGGAAGGGTGGTGGAGCTGACTCTCTCGAGATCTAACCCCAGCAAAGGCTCCAGTCGTCACTCGAAATGGATGAAGAAGATGAAGAACTCTCAAGCTTTCTTCTAATGCTTTGGTCTGGATAACAAGGATCCGCCCTCAGGCAAAAAAACCTTGGATGAAATGAAATTCTGCTCATCGGCTTCTATTTATAGAGGTCGATCGCCGACAGCATTAATGGACCTGCTCTGATTCTGACTTTCACGGCGCGTTGGTCCTTTTCTGAATTCTCTGCTGCTAACGACGTGTAGATGAAATGTCAACATCATTTTTTGATTCTCCCGAGATATGCGTTAATGTTTCCATTCTATTAACCTTCCGTTCATCCTGCTATTATGGTTATCATCGTGTAGCTGCAATCTTGTGATGACCAAATTCGCTTGATTACCGTAACTTCTCTGCAATGACCGCAATCGTTTGACGATCGCAACTCCTATGTGATGGACGCATGCGGTTGATTACCGCAACACCCATGCGTTGAACGTATGCGTATGCCTTTGCGATGGAGAAATTCTTCACATGCAGTCGTCTTTGCGATAGCTCGGCTTCCACGTATATGTTCGCTTTCTGCATTAACTACAAAGATAAACAATTGAATGCATAATAACGCATAATAGTGGGTTAGTCGAGATTCTTAATGTTGAACGACGCAAACTCATTTTCTTATGAATTCCTAACATAATTGCCGCATATTCTGCTTAACAGCTCTTATAATTCTAAATAAAAGGTCTAAGATGACGTGCATTTCTACCTATCATCACCAATATTCGTTCCATTCTTGAAAATAAATACTTTATTCTCGGAAAAGCAGACGGTGTACCCTTATTCAATAAGACAAGAAACCGAGATTAAGTTCCTCTTAATATGGGGAACTACAAAAATATTATCCAGTAACAGATAACGTTTCTTGTCAACAAATAACTTCAGCCTGCCTACAGCAACAACTGAAACAACCTCACTAGTGCCAACTCGTAAAGTCATCTCTCCCTGTAGCAACGTTTTCTAGGAACTAAATCCTTGGTAAGAGGAACTAACATGATTGGTAGCACCCGAATCTAAGATCCAAACAAAATCATCATTCTCTACCAAACATGTCTCCAAGACTAATAAATCAGATTTATTGTCTTGTCTCCTCTTTTGGAGAGTAGTGGGATCAGTGTCAAAACAATTGACACTACTGGTTTCGTCATCCATCCCTTTGTGCTCGACAAGTAAGAACTGGCGGTCAAACAAATCTTGCAATGAGTCCATGATCTCGCGTGCAATGACCATGATCTCAACCCTTTTGGCCAAAACATCAGGTATGTTAGCAAAAATGTGAAGTCGGGCCAACGAATTAGCCTTCATCCACAACTCATATGCATTTTGAACACTTCGCGGTGCATCAAGGGTCGGGACTTGAGGACATTCCTCATCCATGACAAATTCGAGGTTGTTTGCCACGAAATACGTTTCACACGATTCTTTCCACTGTATGTATTCGGTCATAGTAAAAGCACTAAACAGAAATACTAATAAGTTGTTGAAAAGAAAAACACATTGACCTATATTAGGTTTTAAGCAAATACCCAATAAGGTTTTAGCAAAACTATTACGAACCCTATGTGACACCTAGTTTCGCAATGACACTTCAAAGGTTTAGGACAAAAGCCACCCAAGGGAGGTTAATTATCGCTCTTCTGAATTGAGAAGTTCTCAATCAGACATTAATACCAGAACAACTCTTGTTCCTATAACGACTAGCCATCATTGATTTAGCCAAGAGATCATTAACTTACTTAAAAATCTTCCGTAAGTGTGACCACCCATTTTAGGCCCTAGAGGTCTGCCCTAAGCAGCCAATCTGAAGGGAAAAAATCCGATTGGGGAAAAATCTAAGTGACCCTATCCATTTCTGGAGTTCATCTTGATCTTAACCAACTGCATAAAACCCATCCGAAGGGGGATGCTCCTAGGGGGCCACGAGGGAGTACAGAATGATCTCACGATGTGAACCAATGACAAAGACCATAGGACGTGTTGACACACACCCTTCACCCACTTACTATAAACACTCTCTCCATCCACCTTGATATTAACTCATGCAAACACTATCTGAAGGGGGATGCTCCCAGGGCACCACCAGGGCAAGCATGAATCTCACAGTATGAACATTCAGGGAGAAACCTGAGTGGAATCTAGACATATTAGATACATCTCTTCCTCCCACTGAGTATGTTATAACCTCGGGTTTAGCTTACTTAGAAAAAATATGGCTAAGAATTTTAACTAAGTGACTTTTAGGTTTGCCAAGTGTAACTTTTACCTTGGATAGTTAAACAACGTTTTGATCATCATTATTAAACTCTTTAACAGAGTCTTTGACCAAATTGTCGCATGCTTGTTGAAAATCTATCTAATTCGTTATTCCAGGTAGGTTCCCAGGTAGGGGTGTTACGTTTCCATCAACTTAAGTACCCCAGCCTAGCCAGAAACCGCCTTAGGCAAAAGGTTCCTTATAGATAGATTTAAAACAAATTTAATCTTTTATGTCAACCAATTTAATCCTATTAAACCGATTTTAAAAGATTAATCTAGGTTACTAAAATATTTAGAACCATTTGAACTTAGGTCTATCTCAATCCAATTTCAAAACCCATTTTCAAAAACTTGAGTTTACCCTAAGTCCGCATGCAACTCTTTCTTATTGATTTTAGTTCTAATTTCCTTTATAACACTTATAAATGGAAAGAATCAAAACCATAATGCTAAGCTAACACATGCAAGGCATTCATAACGATTATAAACAGCCTAAGTGTCATGCTCAATGCATCGTTCATTCATTGCTACTTCTTTTATATAATACTTATACAAAACAACAATGAAACAAGCATAACATGCTTCCATTCACCCTTAGACTATAACACTTATAATAAAAGGATGATGCATGATAATGCTCACTGCATGCAAAATATAACTCTTATATTTCATGATGCATGCACATGCTTTCAAGTAATTTCATCATGCAATATTATAACATTTATAATACATGATGCATGAATAATTGCACAACCTAAGGTGAGTTTTTAACCTATATGTCAAACACTTTGCCATATAAGCACCGTACATCACATGTATAATAAACAAATATTGATGAACTGGGTAGACTTGCCTTAAAATCACAGAATTAAAGCTAACTATTACAAAAACCTAGGAGTCACCGGTTTAAACAAGCGAACCGGGTCTTGAACCGTTCGAAAGAAGCAACGCATCTCCAACCATCGTGTACTATGTTGAGGTTGATGCCCTAAAGTCTCGTGTCCTGTAGTTTGTAAACAATTTGTACGAATGCTTGTGTTGTTAATATATGATATTTACTTCACATCTTGTATTTTTGCTCAATTGCTTGTTTTATTTACTTTACCACAAACCAATAAACATAAAATCCCCTTTGTATGTGACTCAAGCATGTATGTAGTGACATACAAATGAATAATGTCTTAAGTGATAACCAAAATGGTCTGTAGTATATGGATATAAGAGGAAAATCTTATCCTGGTAATGCTACGGACGCAACCCGCTTTGTGGAATGGTCACAAGTGTTGTGACTTGTCACAGATGATCTGATCCTGATCATTCGTGTTGGGGACATGCGAGCGAGGCGTCCTATACAAAGAGTTTGTATAAGACCTGACCATGAAGTGTTAACGCCCCGTTATATAACACCGTTCATGACAGAGATGTCACTTCACTAGGATGACCATAGGTAACATGACCTCAATCCTGAGTGAGTTGGGAACTCCTGCCATTGAGGGTGATCCTTTGATTTGTATTTGGGTGGCGAGTGGCCAGGTCGCCGATCCAACCCTACCATTTTGGGGATTCATCTGATTTTGGAGTTGGGAACTCAGCTTACACAAGATGGAATTCAATCTTCCCCAAGGTAAAGGGTAAGTAGATAGATAGCTCTTTTAAGGGCTGATTTTAGGGCTTGAACGATGTGGCGCCACACACCATCTCTTGGCCTGAGAGGTGTTCCACACTAGTTGGACTATGTTGTAATTGTTCATTAGAGGAATCAATGATACTTAAGGAGTGAGATGTAACTACAGGGGAAAAACGGTAATTTTGTCCACCTATACTTACGAGCATTTGTGAAGGGTCATTGTACTCATGATTGGTTATATCCGATGGACATAGAAATATATCTGTGGTAAGAAGAGTTCAGCTGTTGGTCTTTAGTGGAATGCCTGACAGTTAATGGATGGTGGATCTCGTGGCTAAAGAGTTTAGTCTTCACAGACCATTGGAGCTTCGAGTCACAGGTCCATTGGTCCTCTAGATAGCTTGGATAAAGTCGAGAACCAGTGTTTGGGTTAATTTGAAATGTTCAAATTGATAAGAGGAAGTTCAATTATATATGATATAATTGGACTGGTTAATTATATATGATATAATTGGCTAAATGTATGACATACATTATTTTGGAGGAAATTAGATATAAATATGATTTATATCAAGTAAAGGAGAAAATACTATAGTGAATATGTGATATCAAACTATAGGTTAAAAATATAATATGATTATATTTATTAATATTTTAATTGGTTGATTATATGAAATTAACCCAAAAATCACGTTTAGACGTGGGTTAGTGGGGCAGCGTCGGTTATTGTTACCGATGAAATAAAAATGAAATTGTTTCATTTTTTGAACAGTTCAATCGCCCATCCATAAGAAAGAGTGAGTGTGCGTTGGTGAAAAGAAAACGATCGCTTAAGAATTTCGAAAGCCTATATGATAGTCCTCTCTGCCTAAATGATCATCCTTCTCGTGCTTAAATGATCGCACACTAGTTCCTACACGATCGCATAGCTTCTCTAAACGATCGTATAATGTGTCAATTTTGCTAAACGATCGTATACCTTTTCCTAAATGATCGTTAAGTAAAACTTACACGATCCTGTAGCTTCTCCTAAACGATAAGTATTTTGCTATGCGATAGTGCCTTTTTCCCTCCCACTTGCTTATCGGCTACATGATCTTGTATTCCTCTTTCCTCTACCAAATTCACCAAAGACCACGCTTTGGGTTCTCACTCCGAGAATACCCAGGGCTCTTTTCTGGTGGTATTGTCCCCACGGCGTTCGTGTTCATGTGGTTGTTCGTGTTGTTGTAGTCAATGTTGCTGTTGGGCATTGGTTGATCAGGTGGAGGGTTCCGTTGCTTTGAGTTTCGAAGTTTGAAGATTGTCTTCAACTGGTATGGCACTCTTTCCATTATTATTTTGTATTTCATAGTATGCTGTTAATTAAGATTTGTTTGCATAACCAACTCTTGGTCTTCTTCCTCGTTGAGAACCGCATCTCCATTCTTCGAAACTTCATCACGAATGACTCGACTAACTCAAACTCTTTGAATTAAAGACTTGATTGCAAGTTAATTACGCTCAAGAACACAGGGGCCCTTACAAATTAACATTTTGTAATTGAAGAAAGCTTTAAACAAAGGCAATTAAACCTGAAAACATTCATCAACGCCATCCACAAATGAACTTAATACTTAAACACAAATGCAGAAAACCCACCTAGACTATAAGGAAGTTCAAAACAGAATTGCAATTTGGAATATCAGAACAACCTGGCTCTGATACCAATTAAAGGAAATCGAACACGAGGATTTCCATGAGCAACGAAAAGATCATTCCAAATTACAATTGTATATGAACTTTACAATTAAAATCGCAAACAGATACATACGGTTATGCATTAAATACAGAAATTACAGCATGATATACAAATGATCAAGGACTAGAGTAACACACATTTGTCGACTCATCTGCAAGCTGCTTGATCACGAACGCTCGATCACAACAACACCCGAACGCTCGTCCAACATGATCGCTACACTGCACAAACACCACGCACACAAACTCAACGATTGCCTTGGTCACGAACCCCCCGAACAACACAAATGGCCTCCATAGAACCTCGACAGTGTCGAGTTTAGTATGACACCACCAAGAAGGCTACCTTGGTATTCTCGATGTGAGAATCCAAAGGGTGGGCTCTGTGTGAACTTGATTTGAGGCAGACAAATGAAGGAATCACAATTGTGTAAACGATTGAACAGATGGGAGATGACAGAACCTATCGTATAGGTCGATGCCCAATTGTTTAGGAAAAGCTAAGCGATCATCTAGTAAAAGCTATGTGGTCGTTTAGCTCATCGCTTAGTTGAGTGTCTATCGCCTACTAACACTCCAGATCATTTACCATACTCCAAGTTGTCGCTTAGTAAATCTAATTTACTTGACAACTTCTCGTGAGTATTTTTTCGAGATTGGAAAATCTAAAAAAAAACAATTTTCAACATCACTAAAATTATAAAAATATTTTTTCTTTTTTATCTCACGGTTATCATGAAACAAACAATAACCTCCTACTTAATTGTTATTAGAGAAAAAGAGTTAATTATCCAATAATTAATATTATTATAAATATAAATGATAATTAACTTACCATATTATATTTATAATCAATAGTTTTAATATTTCATCTCATGAAACATATAAACCATAGCTCTTTTTCTATTCCATAGTACTTAATGTAAATCTCATTTACATTAATCCTCCACTAGATGTATCTCATACATTATACCGATCATATCATATATAATCGAATTACCTCTTGTCAATTTGAATATTTCAAATCAACACCAAGAACTGATCCTCTGAGCTACCAAATGGACTTTATGGACATGTAGCTCGAAGCTCCAACGATATGTGAATAACTGACTAAACTTTTAGTCATGGAATCCACCATCCGTTAACTGCCAGACACTCCATTAAAGACTGACAGCTGAACTCTCCTTACCACAGATATATTATGTGTTCATCTTAACCAATCAACGGTGCGACAACCCTTCACAGTTCGCTCGAAGTACAACTCGGCCAATAAACGTTATGCCCCTGTAGTTATATCTAACTCCTTAAATACCACCGATCCTTCTAATAAACATAAGTCATAGTCCTACTATGATTGAGTCTTCTTTTCCAAAGAGAAGTTGTGGCCACTCTATTCAAGCTCCAGAATCAACTCTTAAGGGAGCAATCTCTCTACTTATCCCTGCTTCGAGAAATGATTGAATTCCATTTTGTGTATTGAGTTCTCAGCTCCCAAATCAGACAAGTCCCAAAAAGGTAGGCATGTTGAGTTGGCAATTTGGCCACTCCCACCCATACTAATCAAAGAACTGCTCTCGTAGGCAGGAGTCCTTAAAACACTCAGGATTAAGGTCGTGTCACCTATGGCCGTTTAAGTGAGATGTAAGTCTCTAGTATCAATGATGTTATATACATAGTCTAGTCATCTCATGGTCCGGTATTATACAAACTCTTTGTATAGGACACCCGCATGTCTCCACATGAATGGTCAGGATCTACCATCTGTAGTACTTTATAACACTTGCAAACCTCTACAAAGTGGATCATATCTATAATGTCACAAGGATCAGATATCCCACCTTAATCCTTATACTACTGACCTATTTAGATTATCACTTAAGGCATGATCCACTTGTATATCACATATACATGCTTAAGTTTACATAAGATAACCATGGATCTTTATTTATTGGATATGAGTAAATGCCAGAATGAAATAACAGTTATTTTATTCATAAAACAATGTGTATCATTACAAACAATGAAACTCCAAGAGAATTAGAACACTAATCCCAACAGTTAATATATACAATTATAATAGTAAATTTTCACTGTGATTTTTTTTTTATAAAAATACATGGACATATTGGATTGTTTTGATATCCTTTTTTAAACAAATATCCACTAAAGCGATTATACCACATTCGTCTTGATTGTTTCAATCTATATAGCGATCTTTGTAACTTTATTGAATACAATTCCCAGGAATTTGATTTATATGTTTCAGGTACCTTAAATCTATTTGAGATTCACATATAAATATCATTACCAAGAAATCTATATAAATATGTTGTGACTATATCCATATAATGCATAGACTTTCATACACAGTTAGACCAATTAAATATCTTAGTGTAATTGCATCCACCATTGGAGAATATGTCTCCTCATAATCAATACCAGGTCTTTGTGAAAAACTTTGTGAAACTATTATTTTTTTTATATCTTGTGAAATAGTCATTTGTATCTCACAGGTTCGAAACCTTCTAGTGTTCGGACTACTGGTCCAAAAACCTGACATTTTCAAAGTGGGTTTAATTCTGTCTCAATATCTTCTTTTCGCTGAAGCCAACATTTTTTATATCGACATTCCTCAAAAGATTTTAGTTCAGAATCCTCATTTTCAGATATAATATCTAGAACAACATTATATGCAAAAATTTTGCCAATAACTACATGAATTCGATTTCATCTTTTTTTCCTGTCATGACATAGTTTATTGAAATCTTGTTATTATCTTTATGTATTCAACCTTCCTCATTAGTCATGTCATGAATTTCTACATAGGTATTTACATCCTCAACTAAGTCTTCTTGATTATTAATTATTTTTCTTTTTCGAGGATTTTTATCTTTGAAACTCACTAGTCTACCACGCTTCTAGCTTGTTGCAGGCTCATTAATTACAACTTGCTGTGTTGTGATATTAATTTTCGATTGAACATATGTAGCTGGTATATGTAACTTAGTTACTTTCTTTGCATCTATAAATGCATTTAGTAACCGATTTGTTATATTCTGCAAATGAATTATCTTCTGAATATCAAATTCACATTGATCTGTATGAAGATCTAAATGAGACAATAATGATACATTTCATGTAATTTCTTTTGCCAACTTTTTAATTCTTCCCCTTAATGTTGGAAAATTTGTCTCATTAAAATGACAATCAGCAAATCATGCAGTAAATATATCACCCGTCAAGGATTCATGATATTTGATAATTGATGGGGAATGATATCCAATATATATTCCTAATCTCCTTTAAGGATCCATCTTAGTACATTATCTTAGTACATTGTGGTGGAGCAATTGGAACATATACTACACACTCAAAGATTCTCATATGGCAAGTACTTATGATAAGATACTGGTCCAAAGATTCTCATATGGCAAGTACTTATGATAAGATCCAATATATATTCCTAATCTCCTTTAAGCTAATTGTAATGGCAAGTACTTATGATAAGATACTGGTCCAATGCATATAACTAGCGTTGCATGCAAAATAGCATGTCCCCATACAGACATAGGAAGCTTAGCTTTTATAGGCAATGGTTTAACAATTAACTGCAAATGTTTTATGAATGATATGCTAAACCATTTTATGTATGAACATGAGCTACAAGATGTTCAACACTTATCCCAATTGACATACAATAATTATCAAAAGCTTGGGATGTAAATTCACCAACATCATCAAGACAAATGATCTTAATTGTATGATCAGGAAATTGTGCTCTTAACTTAATTATTTGAGCAAGTAATATTGCAAATGCAAGATTTCGACTTGGTAATAAGCACAAGTGTGACCATCTGCTGGATGCGGCTATTAATAACATAAAATATCTAAATGGTCCACTTGATTGGTTAGTAGGTCCACATATATCGCCATGAATGCATTCTAAAAATGCAGGTGATTCAATCCCTACTTTGATTGGTGATGGTCTGATGATTAATTTGCCTTGAGAGCAAGTATCACATGATAATTCATTATATTGAAGAATCTCCTGACTCTTCAATGGATATCCATTTGAATTATCAATAATTCTTTTCATCATTATAGACCTTAGATGACCTAATCTATCATGCCAAATTGTAAATATGTCTGGATTCATGAACTTCAGTTCATTGTTGTATATGAATATAATATAATCTTGAAGATAAAAAGGCAATTCTTCCGGTCTACATTTTTCATATGAGATAGTAGATACGATATAAAGATACTCCATATCATTCTTTCTGTCAGTCTTAATATGATAACCATTGAAACGTATGTCTTTAAAACTAAGTACATATCTCTTTGATTAATTAGAGAACAATTCATTGTCAATTATAAACTTTTCTCCTCTAGAAAAAATAATATTTGCTTTTCTAAACCTTTCAATTAGGTCTGCAGAACCAGATATTGTATTGACTTTTGCTTCTAGTATTGTCAATTTAGAAAATTATTGTCTACTTGCAAGTATTCTATGTGTAGTTACACTATCTGCCAGACATAGATCTTCTTTACTCATTTTTGAGTCACCAAACATATGAAATGATTAAGGTTAATTCATTCAAAGAAAATAATTACAATAAGAAAAGTAACATTTGGTATATACAAAGGTCATCTACTAAGAGGAAAAAAAACACGGAGATGAATAAAAAAACAATATTAAGTTTAGATATTTTCAAAGTCAAAAGAAACATTTGATGCTTCATCAATTTTGCCGATTTTCTCTTCAAGAGATTCAAATAAGTCTGCCACATCTAAATTTTTCATATGAGATGGGTCAAATATGTCATTATCCTAGTAGGCAAAATTTACTTCCACATTTTTCTCTTTTCCCTTTAGGGATGCTTGATAGAGATCAACTAAGTGTTTTGACTTACGACAGATATGTGGCCAATGCCTAGTCATTCCGCATTGGAAGCATTTATTTTCAACACTTTTTGAACTTTTATCTTGTAGAGCTTTTCCTTTGTGATCGTCATTTTGTGTGGTTCTTTTAAAATTTGAATGATTAGAAAGACCACCACGAAAATAATAATTATTTTTTCCTTTGTCATGGTCACGACCTCGACCACGATTATTATTAAAATTCACAGCATTCACTTTAAAAAATGGTGTCGTCTTGGTTGGTCGAGATGTTTATTTCTTCCTCTGCCACGGTCACGACCTCGACCACGATCATGATGTTTCATTAATAACTTGTTATTTTGTTCAACCATGAGAAGACATAAAAGTAGTTCATAATATTGTTTAAAACTCGTTATATTGTTGTTGCAGGAGCATATTCGAGACATGAAATGTAGAAAATGTCTTCTCTAACATATTAGCATCAATAATTTTCTCTTTGCATAACAATAATTTTGAAATGATTTTAAACAATGTGGAGTTTAATCACTTAATGATTTGAAATCTTGTAGCCTCAAGTGCATCCACTCATAACAAGCTTTAGGAAGAATAATTATTTTTTTGATGATCATACCTCTATTTCAAATTTTTTCACAAGATACAAGGATCTTTTATTGTAAGATACTCCATTTTCAATTCCTCATGGAGATGATGACGAAGGAAAATCATAACTTTTGTTTTGTCCTGACTAGATGTCGTATTTTCTTCTTTAATAGTCTCTCCAAGATTCATAGCATCCAAGTGGATTTCAGCATCAAGTACCCATGACAAATAATTACTGTTGTTAATACCAAGGGTGGAAAAATCTAATTTTGTGAGATTTGTCATGACAGCACTATCATAAAATATTGTATTTATATTATAAATTTAATAGATACTAAATATGCAAAATAACGTTAAATTTATTAATTATAATGAAGAGGAAAAAACCGACATACCTTTAGACTGACCTTTAGTGAGAAAAACGATTAAAGCTTGTGCTAATAACATGTTGTGAATTTGAGGAGCACAACGACACACAACGAGAATACAAATATGGAGAAAATATAATATAATAATAATATATAACAAAATAAACAAATATTAAAATAAATATAATATAATATATAAATTTATAAAATAAATAAATAAGAAAAAGCAAATAAAATAACAAAGAAGGAATTTCTCCGCTTTCTCCAATCTTTTTGGATTGATCACCAATATGTGTATTTCAAAATCTACCAAATGACATTATTTATAGGCAATTTGACAAGTAGGAGGTGGATTACATGAACACTAATAGTGTATAATCTTAAGACATGTGAACAACACATGGGATAATGGATAAGTGACACATGGCCGATGGACACTAATAATGGGCATCTACATTACACCTAATTTAACATATTTATAATATCTAGTAAACTATTCTCTTTATTTATCTTATAAATTTGTCTTAAAAATATTTGTGGACTCCACATCAATATCAATATCAATGAGTTTTACCTTATTTTTAAAAGTGGATTGACGTAGCATACATAAATGGAGGCCGCATATAAAATTGTCTATACTACACTACACTCCCGTAGTGTAAAATTGTCAATGAGTTCCACTTTTTCTTTTTTTTGAGATAAAGTGTATGTTTGGAAGTAATTTTAAAATTATTAAAATCATTTTCATCATATTCATGATTATTTCATGACACGCTTTTAGTCACTCAAAAATATAAATTATTTAGGTCCCGTTTAGTAACCATTTGATTTTTTGTTTTTGTTTTTTAAAATTAAGCTTATTTCATCTACATTTTTCTTAAAATAATTTGCATTTTTCTTAACTACAATAGTTGAATTTTTAGTTAAATTCTAAAAACAAAAACAACTTTTTGGAAGCTACTTTTCTTAGTACTCAAAATTTGGCTTATTTTTTTAAATCATTGGTGAAAAGTAGATAACAAATAAAGAAATTTGGAAGTAAAAGTAGTGCAAATATGCTTAATTTAAAAAAAAGAACTAAAAACAAAATGGTAAAATGGTTATCAAATGAGACCTTAATTTTACACTTTTAAATGCAATTTTCATATTATCAATATTGATTTTCAATAACTAAAAACATGTTTTAGAGCTATTTTTAAAAACAGAAAAGTGATACTATTTTTAAAAACAGAAAAATGATTTTAACTATTTTTAAATCACTCCCAAACATGCTTAAGAGTATCAATGCAACTTTTAAAAATTCAAGGATATTTGAAACGAGGATCAATGGTTTGTGTTCATATACAGATAGTAAGGGTATTTTTTAAACTTTTTGAAAATTCAAGAATATTTTTTAAACCAAATACTAATCGTTACCATTCAAAACTAGTGGTAAGAGTATTTTAAACTATGTTTTAAAGTTTAAAGATATTTTTAAAACGATGATATTTTTTACACAAAGTACAAGATTTAAGAATATTACATATAATTTAGCTTCTTCTTCTTCTTTTGTGTGCATTGAGTTCATTTTTGGTATGAAGAAAAGGTCAATCACGAGTGGATGGTTGAACAACACCAGCATGGGTTTTTGTTAAAGGACACTCTTCTTAAAGTGTCTCAAAATGGTTATTCATGATAAAATTTTGGAATACTCCCAAAGAAAATAAAAGAGAGAAAAGTTTGGAAAGAAATATATATTAATACAACAAAGGTAAGATCATTCCAACTATAAATATATTTATTGTTAACACATATTAATATGTTAATTGAGTTATATTCACTTTGAAAAAAAAAATATTAAATAATATTAATTATGTTGATTCATCAAATTTTTAAAAATATAAATATTTAATCCAAAAAAAATTCTAATACTAAAGTATTTTTTTTTCTTGCTATCGAAAAAATTTCTGATACTAAAGGATTTTTCTTACTATCTTCATTTATTACTTACTACAAAAGTAACAATTAAGAATGATGTAGAGTCCACAAAATAAGTAAATGATAAAATTATAAATTATTTAAGGATGTTTCAAATAATGATTAAAAGTAGTATGCATTATGATAATGGGAATCTGAACAAGCTTAGGAAAAATTAGGTATATAGAATTAATTACACTTTCATTTGGAGAAATAGCAAATCACGAAATTCTTTTGAAATATGGCAAATTGCATGACACATACGTGGTTGATTTTCCATTGATCCTAAATATCTTTACCAACCTTTTTAATTCTATTGTAATTAATTATCCATCCTTTTTAATTACGCTATAATTAATTTATCAAATTTATAATATGGACTCTATTGATTTCCTTTAAAACATTCAAACTAAGTGCCTTCCATGCGAAAAATCTGGCATAAATTTCATTATTTAATTTGAAAATAATTGAAATCAGTATCTCAACAACCTTCTATCTCAACAAATATTTTAAAATTTTCTAAATTCTTTCCTCAACTAACTTTTTATATTTATATTATACTTTCTCTTAATCCTAATTAAACAATCTCTTTTTTAAATCGTTTTTATGGTTATCTAATTTTGAATTTTCAGTTCTCATATTATATTAGTTTTTATAAAAAAAAAATTATATTTATATAGGTTTTCTGTTAATCTAACTAAATCATACATTTTTTAAATTGTTTTTATGATTATCTTTGTTATAATTTTGTTTTAAACATGAAATATTAGAAATCATCTCATTTTTATAAATTAGACTTATTTTAAAATTTTGAGTTATATTAATTTTTGTTTTAATGATTCTACTAAACTTCATCAAATTTATAGCAAATACACACTCACTCGTGTTCATGTGTTCCCATATCATCATCTGAATTTTCACTTACACTATAACTAATTTTGCCCATTGCGATTTGTTTAGCATGAATCGTGATTTTCTCCGAAATTATCTCCCTACACTTTCCTAATTTTAAAAATCAAATGTATTTTTTTTTTTCAAACATCATATTGTTCTTATCTTCAATTTCAATTTCAATTTTATCTAATTCATCTTCAATTTCAAATTCTATTATATCTAATTTTTCAATTTTCATCTTTTTTTTTTATTGATTTAATTTTTTTGTTCTCAATCGACAACAATGAATGTTGACTTAATCTATCAAATCCATTGGCGCATAGATGAAAGGTTTGACTTAATCGACAATTGACCAAGAGTAAGTCGCAAAGTCTCTTCTTTCCAAAGGAAAAGGTAGGCCAATTATATGGACGCTATTGGTATTAACTAGTTGGTTTTGGGGGTCTGAAACCCACCCGATAGATTCAATGGATGTACAATCATCGAATATTATTTGTAGGATTAGCAACAGGGTCAGGGCGAGGCGGGGGAGGGTCCCCGTTGCCTACCTCGTGAGGGAAATTCCTCTCATCCCCGCTATTTGAAGGCGGAGATTCTCCGTCAGGGAAACGGGGTCCTCGGGGATTCCTTTACTAATTCCCCACCCCAGGATTCCCCATTTTTTATTTTAATTTTTATTTTAATTTTTTAAGTTTGGACTTAAATTTAGAATTTATATATTCAATATTGGGCTCACAACACTATAGACTTATAATATAAATTATAAACATACATATAAATAAGTTATTTTATATATTATAATATATATTTATAAAATATTAAAAATATAACTATATAAAAGGTCGAGGTTGGGGTCGGGGCGGGTATACCATCCCCGTCCCCGGACGGGGCCCCGAAAAAATTTTCCGATTTGACCTTCTCCCGTCAAACCGGGATGCCCCGCGAGAAATTTTGCCAACCCTAATTGTTTGTTTCTCTTCTATTCATGAGATCTTCACAATTGACATCAACACCACATCATAATTGGTTAGTAATTTCAATTAATGATTTTTAGTTGTGATTTTCATACTCCATTCTAAATCGGTTTCTTTCTTTATGAATGCAATTATTGAGATAAAGTTGTTCTGATATTTTGGGTAACAAGAAAAAAATATTGTTACAAAATTTTGGGTAAGTTCAAGAAATGGTTTGGTTAATTGATTTCATATTTGTTTTTAAGTTTAGTATATTTGTTGGCGTAGTTTAGAGACAAATTTAGTGTATTTTTAGGTCACGTATATATCTCATCGAAAGTATAACAAAAAAAATTTTACAAGACCTTTTATGACTATCAAACGCTCATTAAAATTATAATGTTACTAATTTTTTCCTTTTATATCTTTATTTTCTCCTAAAATATCTCCTATGTTCTAAATAATGTTATTTTTTAAAAATCATTTTGTTTATTTGTTTTGATTTTTTTACTCTCTTTTAAATTCAATTTGTGTTGCATTTTGATTTTTTAATTAGTTTAAAAATTTTATACAATCAAATATCATATTTGTATGTGTGTATATATAGATGAAGCTAATGGAGAAGGAGCCGGAGCTGAAGCTGGTGATGAAGTTTTGGTGGAAGGAGAGGGAGCCACACTTGAAGGAGGAAAGGATAAAAACAGAATTGAAGTTGGAGGTGACACCATTGTTGATGGAGGAGTCAATTTTGGAGAGAAAAATAGCGGTGACATGATTGGAGAAGAGGTTGGAACATTACTCAGAGTCGGGCCAGGAGAGACACCGATAGTCTTTAGATGTTTGTTTGAATTGTAGTGTAATTACGAATATTTCTTAATAAGTTAGTTGCAATCTCAACTGGGGGAATATAGACTTTTATAAATTTATGTTGATTTGCTATTTTTACAAATGAAAAGTTAAAATATGTTATTCTGGGTGTGTCGTGTGGTAAGCACATTAGGTTGGTCTTATGATTGGGCTTGGTCCAGCGGAAATGTGAACCGGAGCCCACTACTTAAACGTTGCTTTGAGTTTGAACTGAATTTCCCTGAATTCAACCTCCAACAAAATAAGGGCCCATATGCTTCCATCACAATCTGGATCCAATTTAATTTCACTCGTTGGTTCTAACCTTCTTCTATCAATCCATACTATAAACTTCCATTTTTATCAAATTATATCCCAAAGATCATTAAGAAAAGATACTCTCATATTATTTAACGAATTATAGACATATATATATATATATATATGGTATAAAATTCATAATAAAGAAAGTGGAGATTATATAGAAACGGATGAATCTCTTGCTAGTGTCGGTTCAATAAGATATTCTTATCTCAATAGGAGCTTTCAAAAAACAATAATAATAGATTAAATTAATTTAGAAAAAAAATGCAATCAGTAGCCTTGATTTTGTTCCCTTCAGCTATATAATCGTGTGGTTTTTGAAAATTTACGGCACAATTTCCTCCATAAATTATCTAATCCAAATGGAAGAGAAGTATTCATATCTATATCTTTTTTTTTTTTTTTTGTTAGAGGCGACCCCCACTTGAGCAACACCAAATTCAGTTTTAAAGGAAAAACTGTTGCTCTAATAATACTATTGAGAAAATAAAATTGATGAAAAAAATAAATGTTGCAGAATCCAATCAATTTCTCAATATTTGTTAAATAAAGAAGAAAAATGAAATGGGAGTGAAATTCAATCTTCTTATTGAAGTAGGAAAAATTAGTGATACACAAAATGTTGTATAAGAAATGTGGTACTAAAAATGTGATACACAAAATTATGATACACTCAATATATGATAGCTTACCCTTATATAGGACAAGAATGAACCTTAATACTACTAACTTACAATTTAAAATAACATTAGAAATAGAAACTTACAAAACATAAAGAAAACTTAGAAATAACAAACAATCTTATATCTAACATTTACTTAGACATCAAACTAAAAATTAAATATAGCAATAAATTTAGAAACTTAAAAATTGAAATTTAATGAAGAAAAATCTCAAGTAAATGTTCTCAATTATATTATTCATTGAAAACCTTAGATTACAAATGGAGGTTCAACTTCTTAAATATACAATTAATGGGAAGGAGGAGAGAAGATCTCAACTTATCAATAATTAGGTAGGAAAAAAGATTATACTATCAACTAATTATAAATGCAAGAGAAGTTAACACAAGTAACCAAGTACAGTAGAGGACAATCAACAGTAGTTATGTGGTAACACATCAAAGACAAAGGAGTCAACAAATATGGTCATCACATATTTTAAAGAAACACAACATTAGAGCAACATTTTTGTTAAAACTTTTTTTTTTTGCATAATTATTCAGTGATTTATTTGTATATTACTCCAACTTATTGTTGAAATTAGTGAGCTTAGGAAGATTTTGTATCTTTTTTTTAGTTATAATTTGTAGTTGAATTTGCTGAGAATGAACATAGAATAGAAATTATAACTCTTATCTATCTTTTGGGTCTATTATAATGAAAAGTGAAGTTTTATGGAGAATTGATTGAACTCCATGAGTTTATGGGTAAAAATTGAAAATATTTTTCTCTAAGAGACGTTTGGCTCACCAATTTACGTAAATAATTCAATTGTAGTAGTAAATATCATTGAACTTGCACATTTATTGAGTAACTTTATATTCTTCTCTTTTTTAACTTTTCACATTTATCAACGAATTATATATTTTCCTCTATCTCTACTTTTCACATTTATCAAATAATTTTTTTAAACTATTTTATCTACTTTTCATATTACCAAAGAACTTAATCTTATAATTTTGCATCCCAAATACAAAATTTACTAAGTCCAACATATGAACCTGAGATAACTCCACTCAATAGGTCAAATGCCCTCTAAATTTATTGTTTTTATTTTAAAATACCGTTTACACTAAAATTAGTTTGACTTCAAATTGGTAAATTATGTTTACATCTTATTTTAGGATACTTGTTTTAAATAATAAAACTATTAAAAATATTTCAAATATAACTGTGATAGTCTTCTATCCAAAGAAAAATTGACTCATTTTCCTTTAATTAAAAATAGTCCTTTATTTTATTAGTTTAAGTTTAAGGGTTTTTTTTTTTTGACAAAGGATTTTCTTTATGTTGACCTTTTTTTTTTCTTTTTAACAAAAATGATACTTGTTTAGTGCTGAGTAAAAAAACAACATTCATGCCCCATCAACACTAATAGATTGGAGCAAATCCATTTGGTCAAATGTTAACTTTGGATTGGTCGTATGAACCTTAAACTATCTCCTAAAATTTAATTTTACAAATAATATATATGTCTAAATTATTCGTCTTAACTAAATTTCAAAAACAAAAAACATGTTGACTTTAAATGAGACATCTTTTTTGGTATGGTGGAATAATTTTTTAGATTGGATTCGCCGTGAGAAGGATTCTTTGTTCTATTAGTAGATGTTAAGATTGTGTGTGATGTTTAAAAAAAATAAAAATAAAAAAGCACATACAAAAACCTTTTTTTTTTTTTTTTTTTTTGGTAAATCTCTCCTTTTTAAATTTGGTTAATGTTCTCAGAATATCTTATAAAGAAAACAAAGTTTAGTACTGCATCAACTCTTCCTTACAAAAAAAAAACAACCAACTTACCAAATCTAGATATTCAAAGCAAAATGAGTCATAAATTTGCTATATTAATAAATGTTAAAATTTATTCCCCAGAACTAAACTTTTATTCCACCAATTTCCATAATCAATATAAAATCATAACCAAAAACCAAAAAAGTTAAGTAAAAACTATAAACTGCCCCAAATCCCCAAGTTTATAGCTATGCTATGTATATTTATTCTATATTGTAACTGTGTCTTCTATGTTTAGTATATAAACTCGGCAGCACATTCAACATTCAGAGAACATTGAGGATTGAAGGACTGAAAACACAAACCAAATAAATAAATAAATAAAGATGAAATAGTTAATCTTTCATCTGTGTAAGAGCATTCTGAAGCTGAAATTATATGGCATTACTTGTACTAATTGTGAGAGAGGCTCTCTTCCTTTCCTCTCAAGGCATTTAACTGCTTCAATTCTCAGCTCATTTGGAAGTTGCAAGCAAACCCAATCCAACATTGATTCCAAATCCTTTGCAAAGTCAAGTAAATACCAATCCAAAACCTTTGGAATCATCAATTTGTTGTTTGTCTTTGAAATCCCAACTGCTGCTTGTAAATATTCCCTCTTTGCTAGTTCTAACTCCTCTTCAACTTTAGATCCTGTGTACACTCTCACCTTCATTTCACACCAAGGTCATTGATCGGTAAAAACCCAACTTCAGAAATTTGATTCAAATCAAACTTAGTATCAAAGTTGCTATGTATGTCAGAGTGGTTAAATGAGTAAAAACAGTATCCCTATTGGTAAGAGATCCCTAGCAGAGTTATACTGAGATGAACAATGTCATAACTAACTACCATGTGCAAATGTAGCATACTTACAGCGGGAGACGACCAGCTTCCGCAACAGAGAGCAAACGTAATCAAAGGTTCGGAACATTCCAATCCAAACACACTGCGTGCTCTCATCTCGTCGTTCTTTACTGCTTTTGGGCAGGTCTGAAGTTTATAGACGAAAAAGCAACAAGTAGTTAGCATTGCACTTTACAAAATTTGGAAGACTTCAGAAGAAATGTTGGGAAGTTTTAAAAAGTTCGATGGAGTAGGAAAGGATAGACTTACGAACTTCAGATGATAAGGAAGTCTCAAGATGAAATGCTCAATTGTTATTGCATTCAGAAGGTGTCCTCCCACAACAATTGTTGCCTGTGATGAGAAGAAAACATCCCAGTTTGAATGTAATGAACATTTGATGGTAAATAGTGCAAATACAGACAAGATAGCATACTGATTTTACCTTTTGCATCAATGTTACAACTCTTTCATGAGTCTCAGGTATCCCCTGCTCTAAAAATGCCTGAAGTCACAAAATGCAGTGCCTTAGTTTCTTGATTGAGGCCTCTAATTAACAAGTTAATGAAGATTTTTATGTTGCAATCCTCCGGACATAAAATTGTTCATTAGTAACTCACGTTCATCATGCAGGAATTGTAGGTGTTGATCCAGAAAGCTAGCTTCTCCTGATGGTTAAGACCTGCCAAGTTCACCGAGGCAAGTCTCCGGAACAAGTTTCTGTGCAGTGAATTGCTTCGTTAAGATAAAATAAAAAAAAATTCTCAGACGAAATGAGACGTCTAGAGAACTTACTTGAGCCTATGAATTAGAAAAACTGCGTTAGTTGATCGGTCAAGATCCACGGAACTGGCTTCAATTGCACAGAGATGTCTATAGGGACCAATGTTCCTAGGTTTGAAATCTGAAAAAGCATCATAAGGATCTTGCAACTCTGCAGGTCCATTTGATGTATGAGTATCTGATGAGTCCATAGCTTTGTCTTTTGATGAACTGAGTCTTATGAAAATGGATGATAAACACTTCACAATGTCTTCAGAAATTTTGCTTGGTGAGCAACTAGCCTCTATATCATCAGACAAATTAGATGAATTGTCCTTTGCTCTTTCTCGTTCCAATCTAAACTCCAGCTGGAAAAATTAGAAGGAAGTCAAGTGATTTGAAATTTTTTTCAGGTGAAGACAAATTCAATATGGTAACAAGCAAAAACCTGAGACTTCATAGGACTTGAGTTCTTCTCCAAAAACTCTTGCTTTAGAGGCGACTTCTTCAATGGGCTTATAATTCTATCAACTTTCTTTTCAGGAGATGGCCTATTTTTCACAGTATTTGCATATGATTGATTCTCTTTTCCCAGTCCATCTTCTGGAAGAAATAAAAAGGAACTCGATTTCCCAGGAACATGTTTCCCATTGGCAAACCTGTTAGAACAGTTACCATTACGATCAAAGAAGTTGTCGTTCGACAATAACTTTCGACTCGAAGAACATCTGGCCAGTGAAGGCTGCATCCTGGCTGTTGAGCTTGCAGAATTAAACTCATTTTGGCAATACGACTTCGTTCTCCGATGCTTCGAAATTCTTGTTGAGATAGGCTCCATTGTGTCTGTGGAAATGTCTGAATTCCTAGAAGAAGATGATACATACACAGCTTCCTGATATAGTCCTTGTCTGAAATTCACAACCTGTTCTTCTAGCCTAACAACCTCTTCCTCTAAAACAGCTACTTCAGCGAGAAGTTCTAGTATCTGCAACAAGGGAGGAAAAATAAATTTTCAAAATTGAAGTGGTTTCAGTCCAACCCTTTTCCATTCTTTCTATGAAGAATAGGAACAAAGAATGAAAAAGAGAGATAAGAGGATGAAACGTATGAAATTTGCAAATTTTACTAACATAAGGAGGAAGATATGGAGGAAGACGAGGGAGAGCTCCTAAAGGTCTAGTAAAAGCTCTTTCTAATGCCTTGTGAACATTCTCTTCATGTCTGAGCTTCTTCTTCAGCTTATCAACCTGCAAATTCCAAAATTACATGACCATCAAACATGTTTGACACAGGCATTTCCCTTAAAATGGGTAGTTGAAGAAGGACATAATTACATCTTGTAGCAATGCTATTTTTCTCTCTCTGTTTAATTTGCGCCGATTTATGATAGTCCCAGATTTGTCATTCCCCATCGTCTTGCTCCTCCCACTCTCTAACTTCTTCACCTTCTATCCAAATTCACCAAAAGAAACACAATCACAAGAGTTTATGAACATAATATGCATCAGAAAGAACAAGAATCACAATCATTTCTGTCGTGTGAATACCAAAATCATTTCAGAAAGAATTTTACTGGGCAAATATAATCAAGTAAGTGAAAGCCTAAAACCAAATAAATCGAAATGCAGGGCAGAAGCAATCTAAAGTGGAACAATAAGACGTTTCACTAGAAAAGGCGAAAGAAAAAGAAAAAGAAACGAACAAAATTCACCTTGTCATGATTAAGAACTTTGACGGTTTGAATGCTGCCGCGGACTCTGGCATTCATCTTTTACTTTTGCTGGGAAAAAGAGAATGAATTCCACCAAAAATCACTATTCCCACTATCAAAAATAAAAAATAAAGAAAGAATAACAAGAAAAAAGAAAGCCCAATTTCCGCAATGGATCAAAACAATAGAAACCCAAAAGAAAAGAGAGTGTTTTTGTACAAAACATAGAGCGGGAAACTCAAAAGCAGAGGACCCAAAAATCGAAAATCACCTGCAAAATATAGTATGCGTTTTAAAAAAGCAATGGTGAGTGTTTGAATCTCGAAGAACGTGAAAGGAGAAAGCAGTAAAAGCCCGGCAGAAGAAGATATACAAAACGACGAGGTTTCGAGCTGAAAAAGCGCCTTCCAAGAAGAGGGATTGCACAGAGGTAACAGGACACAACAAAACACAAAACCCAACTGCAAATCATAAGAATAAACAATCGGGAAAAACCCAAATCTTGAAAAAAAAGATTATTAAAAAGCAAAATAGTATAGAATATAACATGGGTTTCAGAATATATTAGTCCATAAGTAAGTGATAAGCAAAAGAAGAGAGAAAGTGGCTATGGCATTACACAAAACTTGAGACTCCCTGTTTTGCTTTAGAGCTTAGCAATTGTTGCAGAGGAAAGCATCTTTTTCTTTTGGTGTGAATATATATATACATATATATATAAGCTTTTCTGTGCCAATGAAAAAGAGAGAGAGAGAGATGGAATTGTCGGAAGGCGTTTTGGAGTACAATGAGTGACAAAGGAGGGATTGTCCGAAGCGCTTTTGGTATCTCAAAGCAGGGGAGAGAGAAGAAGCTCTGTTTGTATTTAACCCAATTCTAAATAAAAATCTCATCTTTCTGCTTTTTCTTTTTCTTTTTTCTTTTTTCTTTTTTTTTTTTTTAATTTTTATAGTTAAACTTAAACCACTTTCACTCTCTTAATTAATCATTTTTTTAATCATTGTTCATCACACTTTAATTTACATTGCATCATATTCCATTTCTTAACCTTTTTAATTATCGTATAAAAGTCTGTCTTCTATAAATCTTAATTCATAAAATATGCTTTTTGTTGGAGGCCCGCTAATAGTTGCATTCACTGTTAAAGGAAGAAAGTTTAGATCTTAGCTTTTGATTTCATTTTAAATTATTAGTAGATATTAATTCTTCTATGTTGTACTGGTTCTCTTTCACTTTTTTTTAAAGTTTGAAATGTCTGCTTTTAATTTTTGGATTGCTAAAATTGTGAAAAAAGAAAATGAATTCAGTCATGATTGCCTAAATTAATAATTAATAGGCGCCTACCAATGAGATTACAATATGTTCAAGCAAATACCCCTTTTTTGTGGTGATTTTCTTCATCTCTAATAGTAAAGCATTGCCATGAATTATAATTAGTTATTTTCTACATTTTTAATTAGATCGATCATTTTTCATCCAAGTACAGGATTTTTAAGTCTCTTAGAGTCAATTCAAATAGACTTTAATAGATTAATTATTACATGCACACACGATATTGATTCCATTTTTCTATTTATGTTAGATCTAGGTTTAATAACATATTGGATCAAATACTAATTAAGTGGCAGCATTATGATTCCTAAAACAAATCACATTATCTCTTTAATGGTAAACTTTTGACAAAGCTCTTAGTAATGTTGTCGAGGTGTAGGGGTGGCCTCCCATTGGTATAGCTTGGGTAATGCACTTTATTTCCCATTGATCCCTCTTCCTTTCTAAGGCAATATGTGATAGGTGATAGTCTCCCTACAATTATTCAACAATGGAGGTTAAAGATTTGAAACTCCAACATTTAACATGGATAGATAATTTTACAAATTTGTTTATATATATATATAAGGGACTATGAGAAAAATATTTCTTTTTTTTCCTACTTTATTAACTATTTTTCATTTTGTCGATGGAATGCGATAGTTTAAATGTAAAGTGTCTTTTAAATCTAATAGGTACAATTGATAATAAGATGTATTTGTTCGAATGAAGGTAGTTACATGTGGTGCATCAATTCGCATATGAGTTCGATCCATAAATAAAAAATAAAATAAATAAGTTATGTCAATATATGTATCATTCCATCTAAAAAATTGTGAAAGTGATATGAAAATTTGAAATGTCATTTACTTTGAAAAAACTATCGAAATTTCCTATATAAAAAAAAAAATGCAAACTAAATCACTTGAGCAATTGATTCATTGATGCATTTCCATATGTTTTTTTTTTCTCAACCTTCTTCCTTTTTTGTTTGGTACTTAAGAAATATAATCTATGTATTTTGTGATGAAGAATCGAAATTTGTGATTCGTATTATATAATGACTCATTCTTGTTACATTCTTTATAGTGGTTTTCAAGTTCTATAGTCGATTCTAAAACATCATCAAAGTATTTAACAAAAATGTAAAGAGAGTAAAAAAAGAAAGTGAATTTTATAAAGAAAAAAGTTAGACATGAGACCATTCTTGAGATAAACGAAAGGTAGATATAAACATCTATGATCAATTATATTTCAAATTTATTTGAATAGTTTATTTTGCTATTCTTAAAAGCTTAAGACGATAAATACTAAGTTTACATATATATATATATATATATATACTTAGACATTAAATTAAAACATCAACATTTTACTATACACGCTTATTCATTACTAATCTATCTATATTTATACTATCTAAAAGAGTCTATGAGGAGAAACATTTGATTTCCTCTTTCGCCCCTTTTAGTTGAGGGTAAATGGAATATCTTAAGTATTTTTACAAAAAAAAAAAAAAAAATTATATTATATTAATTTCATGTTAAATGCCTAAAAAACCCCGACAATTCAATGTTAAATGATAAGGTTTTTTAAGAAAATCTATTTTTTTTCTTATAATTGTGATAATCAAAAATAAAAATTTCAATTTAGCTGATTTATATTGTATCCTTAAATAGTTCTATAGAAAAATCTCACACCATTAATGTTAAATGCCTTGATACTTTCACGTGGTTGGTTCTTTTTTTCCCTGTTAAGATTTGATTTTTTGGCGTTAAATGTACAAAAAATTCCAAAAGATTCTCATTTTATTTAATCATTTCGAGATGTGATTTAAGATATATCAATATCTATTTATCTATGATTTCTTTTTTCACTCTAATATCAAATGCCTTGATATTTTCACGTTGTTGGTTCTTTTTCCTTTTAAAATTTGATTTTTTTTTTCACGTTAAATGCACAAAAAAATCGGGAAATAAAATCTCATTTTATCTAATAATTCTGAAATTTGATTTAAAGTCTATATATATATATAGGATTTTTTTCACTATAATATCTATTCACATTAAGGGAAAAAAGCTAATTTGTAAAATCAAATTAGAGTTTCAATCTAAATTTCCTCTCTAAGTAGCTATGTTACACCTTTAGTTTCCATAAGCTATCTTCTCTTCCTTTTCTTCTTCTATTTCCTTTTTTTTTCTAACTCGCTCCCCTAATTTTTTATGAAATTTTTCTGTAGCATGCTTTTTAAAAAAAAAAAAAAAAAAAAAAAAATCAACACTATTGTCATGTTTTTGTTTTTTTCCTTTTTTTTTCTCTTATCGAATTTTGTTTCTTTTAACTTTTGAAAAATAAAATAACCATTTTTTTTTAAAGGGAGTTAAATATACTTATAAATATATCATAAATAGATTTTTATTTCTAATAAAAGTGATTAACTTTTATTTTAAAGTTTTATTATTATAAATATAAATATTATTAGTTTATTTGTTCTCTTACTATCAAAGATTTAAACTAATAGATCCAAAATTCAATTCGAAAACTTCAACAAAAAAAAATCATTTAATTCATATTTATTTTGAGTAATATGAATTTTTTAAATACATATATAAAGAAAAAGATTATTATTAAGTATAAGACTCTTGTTTTAACTTATACACGTACATTTCATTTCTAACATTATGAAACACTTGAATGAGAAATTTCAACTAATCATAAGTTGTCACGTCAAAAAAAGCCCAGGGTTATTGTGGAAAATATAAACTGAATCGAGTCATGGCTTCCCCAATAGCAGCAGTTTGTCGGTTAATCTGCAACTGCAACTGACTAACTTCATCTTGGATGGTAAAGTAATTAAAGTCGCTCGGACTCAACCCAATTCAAGCCGATAGTGAAATTTTGAGTCAAATTAAAGACACTTAAGCCCAATATTTGGATCCAAAAGCAATAGGTTTAAGCCCATATGAGACTTGTGGAAAGACTAGAGGTCTTACCACTTCACTTGAGGGGAATTGTTTGGAAGAACTTTATGCTGAAGTTCCAATTTCTTGAAGACCAAAACCTAAAGTTCCAATGTCTTAAAGACCAAAACTCTTAAAGCTCTCAAGTGTGGAAGACTAAAGCTTTTCAAGTTCCAAAGACCGAAGCACTAAGTTTTGAAGAACTGAAGATTGAAACTATTAGAGTCTTAAGAGAAAACTTCAAAAACTTCAACAAATTGACTGCATCTTCACAACCTTCAATCTCCTTGAACTCAAGGAAAACCTCACAAGTCGATCAACAAGCCAGAGGTCGATCCAAGGAAAATCATCAAGTACAAAGACTGATGGGTTTCTTAAGTCCAAAAGCTGTTCCAAACTAATTAGCAAGTCCAAAGGCCGAAAAAGAATCAAATGATTACTTTTCGAGAGGAAGAATCAAATGGTCAAATATTAGGTATGGTACTCACTATACTATACCATCAATTAAATTTCTCATGGTTTATAATTCTCGTAAATTTAATTGGTTTAGGATTTAGTTACCTCTAATATTTGATTCTAATTATTTGTAATTCACGTAATTTTAATTTGTTTAAAATCTGATTATCTATAATATTTTATTCTAATAATTTATTATTCACATGAATTTTATTGATTTAAAATTTGGTTAATATATAATATTTGATTTAAGATCCAAAATTTAACATGAAAAATTAACCATTCACATAGATAAAAAAGGTTTATAGTTCACATAAAATTTTATCATTCACATGGATAAAAAATGATTTATCATTCACACGGATTATATCAGTTTCAAATTTGTTTTTTTCTAATATATTGGTTTAACTTTTTTTAATAAAAATTACATTTTATATCTAATACCCACTATATTTTAAATAAAGGGGACAAAATTAAAAAAGAAATCACATTTTATCTTCTAATCT
Organism: Benincasa hispida; assembly: GCF_009727055.1. Taxonomy (NCBI): domain Eukaryota; kingdom Viridiplantae; phylum Streptophyta; class Magnoliopsida; order Cucurbitales; family Cucurbitaceae; genus Benincasa; species Benincasa hispida. Next base: position 39,554,552 of record NC_052351.1, on the reverse strand, counting down.
CTTATTCACCATTTTTTTTAAAAAAAAAATCACATTTTATCTCTAATAATATGTAGTTCACAGTAAATAAAGGCAATAAAAAAAATCAAATCAAATCAAATTACAATTTGAGATCTAAATTTTTTCTATAAATAATTAAATCCAACCTCTCATTTTCCATCCGATATCTCCTTTACTTTTTTTTACTCTTTCTAACTTCTCTACTTTCTTTTTTTAGAAATTTTGTTGTACGTAATTTCGCTAATAACTTTCCTTCTTCTTTAGAAAATTTAATTTCTCTATTCTCTCTCTCTCTCTCTCTCTTTTTTTTTTTTTTTTTTTTTTATAATGTATCCCTCTTTTTTAATACTTTTTCATTTTTCAATTATATGCTTTTATAGTTTTTTTTTAAACATGAAATTAACTACTGATCCTCACATATGGAAGAGAATGGAGAAAATGTCTTACTTTTGAGATTCAAGAAATTTCTAAAAATGCAAACAATTTAGAGGAGTGATTGTGTTTATGGTTTTATAGTTTTTTTTTTAAAAAAAACCTTTTATTTTGTAATTCTACCCAACTAATTTAGGGGTTATAATAATTTTCAGTATTTTTTACATGTTTTTGTTTAAAAGGAAGATTGTCGCAAGTCAAAAAAGATTTTAGGGTTTAGGTTTGCATAGAAAAAAAAGTATATTTTTGTTAAGTTAAAATTTGAAAAAAAAAATTGAAATTAGGATGATAATTAAATCATCTTTTTCCCAACAAGAAAGAATCATTACAAAACTTTATAAAAAATAGAAAACAATAATATTTTATTTTAACTAAAATTTGAAATTAAAAGGATAATTACATCATCCAAGTAAATTTTTAAAAATTAATATAGTAAGATTATAATAAAAAAAATAATACTTTAGTTTAAATTAGGGTTCAAAATGAAGAGAATAATCAAATCATCTAATTCAAAATAAATAAATAGAAATAGAAAAATATTTTGATTTAATTTAAAATTTAAAATAGGAGGCTAATCAAATCCTTCATAAAAAAAACTTTTTTCTATTAAATAAGAAAAAAATTATTGTGATTTCTTCTTTAAAAAATCTTGGTTTTTGAAATTCTAATTAAATCATTAAAATAAAAAAATAAACACACTAAGAGATTAGTATCACTATTTTTTTTTCAAAAAGAATAATTATTTTGGCATAATTTAAAGTTTAAAAGTAGGAGAGAATCAAATCATCTAATCAAAAACTAATTTAAAAAAAAAAAAAAAAAGAAAGAAAGAAGAAGAGATTATCACGAAACTAAAAAAAAATATTGGTTTAAAATAAAAGTTTGAAATTAAGAAGATAATTAAATCATCAAAATTAAAATAAAAAATTAACTAAGAGATAATTATTCTGAAATTTAAGAAAAAGTAATATAAAATTAAGAGGATAATCAAATAATCTAAATTCAAATATCAAATATATTTTTCTTTTAAATCAAGTGAGTACGATTATTATTTTTCATATTAAAATTTGAAATTAAGAAGATAAATCATTCTAATTAAAATAAAATAAATTTCTATTACTAAGAAGATAACTATCACATGTTCTATTAAATAGTATAAAATATTTTACTTTATATATTCTTTTATACATATTTAATTTATATATTATTTTATAATACATTTTATACTTAATTAAAATACCTATTATTTTTCCTCATCGAATTTCCAAATTTTTTATAAATGTTTTTCCAGGACTTATTTAAAATTGTATTATTACAATTTTATAATTAATTCTTTTTCAAATTTCATGCAATACATACAATCCATGTAGAATCAAACTAATATATATTAAAGTAGAGAATAATAAATCAACCGAGAAAAAAAAATAATTGTGTAAAAGGTTCAACAGAGCGCTTTTGGAAGGGTGGCTTTGGGTAGGGACGTTGTGCCCAAATTAAATTAAAAATTGTTTCCTCTCAATTTTGAAATTTGTGACTATTTCATCTCCAAACATTTGAATATTTTAAAATATATCTACTAAATATAAAATTAAAACTTTATAATTTCATTAGTCATGAATCTTAAATTTGTATTTAATAGATTAACTAATTTTTAAAATTTTAAATTTAATAGAAACTTAGTTAGACATAAATTAAAATTAAAATTACGAAATTCAGATTTTACGCTCGATTTGGTAGACACCAATTCCATCTATTATTTATATGTTTTGTTATCTACATTTTAGGAGTGTTTTCAAAATCAAAACAAAAAATTTAAAATAAAAAAATAGTTTTCACAATTTTGTTTTATTTTCTACTGTTGGAAAAAAATTCAAATGTTTAGATAAAGAAATATGAAAACCATGAATAGGAAATTGTGATAGGTGAGAAAATAAATACAATAAAAAACAACAAATAAAAACTAAACAATTATCAAACAATATTTTAGTAGCACATTAGACACTTTTGAGAGATTACTGACAAAATCGACAGCAACTTTAAGGTTTTGAGAGGTTAAACTTGTAAAAATTTAACCACAAGAAAACATATATAGATAAAAATGATATACATAAATATATACACACACATGAATAAATGGTACAATCAGTAAACATATACTTTAACAAAAAAAAAAAAAAAATTATGGTTTTTCAAGCCTGATTAATTTTATCAATAGAAATATAGCTTACTTAGTTAAACGTGTTTATTATTATTATTGTTATCATTATTAAGAGAGTTAGAGGTTGGAAACTAAAAAACACAAAATGAGACAACCGTAATTAAAATGTAACTAAAATAATAAAGCAAAGATGGGAATGAGACAACCGTAATTAAAATGTAACTAAAATAATAAAGCAAAGATGGAAATAAGACAACCGTCTGCGTACGTAATTAACAAACTATCTTTAATGTTTTCAAGTTATTAATTGCCCAAAACGCGCACGACAATATAATCTATTAAATTCTTTAAAAAAAGAAAAAAAAAAAAACCCTACTAAAAAAGCTTAGAACATTTTAAAGTTTTATTTATAATTTAAAACTGAGTTATACTACCTATTTAGTCTTATAACATTTTAAAAATAGGGGTAATAGATCTCTAAATTTGAAGATGTGTCTAAAAGATATTTATAATTTCAATTTTTTGCCTCATAAAAAAAATTAAAAGTATCAGATAGATCTCTAAACTTCTAATCTTGTGTTTAATAAGTGTCTAATCATGTGCACACAAAATTAATGGTTGGTGTTGGAAAAACCTTTCACTAATTATATGTTGCTTTTTTTTTTTTTTTTTTTATAATAATATGTGAGGTGAAAAAATTATCTAACCTTACGTTAATAAAAATGTGAATTTAATGTCAATTAAGCTATAATGATATTGGTTAAGCTATACAAATTCAAAGATAAAGAAAATATGAAAATCATGAGTATTTGATTCTTAAGATTTGAAGTTGATGTTTATTTGGGCCATGAAGTTTCAAAAGTGACATATTAGTTCTCAAGGTTTGTAAAATCATTCTAAATGATCTCTTTATTAAATTAGTCAACTTATGAAAAGTGATAAGTTGGCAAAATTAAGTGACTTTAAAATATTTATTAATTTTTATATATATTTTATATTGGGTAACATTGTTTTTTTTTTTTTTTTTTTTTTTCTTTTCTCTTTCCCCCGTTCTTCTCTTTCAGCCACATTCCCTCACAAATAAGAGCTAATAACAAAAATACCCAAAATTCTAAATACAAAATTTTAACAACAAATTCTAATCATGGAATAGCAAAAGAAAATAAACTAGTGATCAACAAAAGTTAGCAATTTAAAGTGCCAAATGAACTAGTTTTATTAAGCCATTGGTCCCTATTTAGACCGTGAACACTTGAAATAGAGCAAACAAAGTCCTATTAATATAAAATGATACCTTACAATTACTGAAAAAAATAATAAAAAAAAAACACATAAAAACCCCCATAAAAAATTTCAGTCCCACCAAATTCAAATTCCATCCACTGTAATATTTTTATGAAAACAACAATTTCAATGGTACCCAACAATGAAGGAATTTCATACATTATATCGACAGGTTGATACGTAAAAGCAGGGAAAGAAGAGTAGCAAAAATATAAATGAAATTATGAATGCAGTAGGAGAAGAACAAGAGGTAAGAGAGAAGTATAGTGAAATTATCGAAATTTTGGGTATTTGTTCTCAATTTTGATTTGTGAGAGAATATGGTGCCACGAGAGAAGAAGGGGGAGGCGGGAGCTAGAGGAGAGGGAATGAGAAGGAAAATATTGTTATCTAATATAAGTATAATATAAAAATGAGAAATTTTTATCATAGAAAACATGTCAAACTATTTATAGAAATAGTAAAAAAAAAAAAAATTGATAGATACTGATAAACTTCTATCGACCTCTATTAATGATTACTTGTATAAATTTCTATCACTGGTAGACTTCTATCAGTTTCTATCACTGATAAACACTGATGAACTTTTATCTGCCTCTATCAATTATAGACTTCTATCAGTTCCTATCACGGAAGATACTGATAAACTTCTATTAACGTCTATCAGTGATAAAATTATATCAATTTCTAACACTAATAGAAGTTAATAGACTTCTATCAACCTCTATCAATGATAACTTGTATAAGTTTCTATTACTAATATATTTTTATCAGTTTCTATCAGTGGTAGATATTGATAAACTTCTATCAATCTCTATTAATGATAAAATCGTATCAGTTTGTATTATTGATAGACGCTGATAGACTTCTATCAATGTCTATCAACAATGTCTATCACGACTATCTAAAAGCAACAAAATTTTCAATAGCAATTTCTAATATATGTATTATAAATTATCTAAAAGCAAAAAACTACTAACAACTAACAATAACAAAATAATTATCTACTGATAGGTAATTGCTATCAGTGTCTATCTATGATAGATGGTGATAACAATGTCTAGGACAACTATCTAAAAACAACAAAATTTATATTCAATAATGTTTAGTGTGTTTGATTGACCATTGATAGTAGTCCATCACTATTTATCATTGATAGACAAAGATGGAAAACTATCATTGTCTATCACAGATAGACAGTAATAGACAACTATCAGTGTCTATCTGTGATAGATAATGATATTGTTCTATCACTTGGTCTATCACTTAGTTTTCAATTGTCCAATTAGTTATTATTTCGGAACTAGCAAAAAAACTACCAAAGACTACTATCACTTAGTTTGTAATTTGGCCTTTCGTTATATATCATCATCGTTCTAATTAACATATTGAACTAGCAACAAAACTATAAATAGAGAAGAAAAAGAAGAAGAAGATTTATAATTGAGGAAGAAAGAGGGGAAGAGGAAGAAGGAGAAGCCGAAAGATGGAGAAGGAAAAAACAATTAAATTTTGCTATTTGTGTAAATATTTTACCTATTTTTTAAAATCCCCCTTAAAAATTAATAAATATTTTTAAGTCACTTAGTTTTGTCAACTCATCGATGTCAAGTCCCTTTTCCTCTAGTTAACTAACCGTCAATTTAAGAGAGAGACCATTTAGAATGATTTTATAAACCTTGGAGACTAAAGTGTCACTTTTAAAATCTCAAGGACCAAATAGATACCAGTTTAAAACCTCAATGACCAAAAGTGTAATTTTCCATAAACTAAAAATAATAAAAGTTAAAAGAGGTAACTAAAATCATTGCTACATCTACATGGTCCCTATTGAGATATATTGAATGGTCTCCAATGTAGCCATCAATTAGACACATTTTTTCTTTCTTTTTAGATATATACCATAATTACGTATTAGACACATGATTATCGTAAAATCATATAATTTTATACACTGATTTAAATTTAAATCGCAATCGTGTTTCCGTGTGGTTTAGATCTTAATCATTTCGCTTGAAATTGATTCAGACAAACATAATTTTGTACTCATGGTCGTTAGTTAAAAATTATCTTAATATAATCTTTTTATAAAATTAACTGCTTCTTAGATATATATGCACGTGTGTGTCCACATACGTATATATTTATTTATTTATTTTTCGTAATATGTTAATATTAAGCCGCTTATTCATGATTTTTCTTTTGTTTTATTTTCTACTTTTAAAAAAATTAGCTAAAAAATCAAATAGTGAAAAAAGGTTGGAGTTATATAACCGTTCGGAGCTATTTTAGAAATTCAATTTAATATTTTAACGTCTTCCATAAGAAAAAAAAAACATATTTTAGTATCAACAAAAGTTTAGTGCAATTTCGTTGGTCAAATTTTGAGAAAAAAAATCATTTTTATATATCAATAAACTTGTCCATTTGTATCCTGAAAATTTTCAATTCCATCATATTAATATCATACATAAATAAAATGAGAATTTTTAAAAATAGAAAAATAAGAAAAATTATTTACACAAAAATAACAAAATTCTGATATTTTTTTTATAGATACTGATAGAAATCTATAAGTGTGACATGAATGATAGAAACGGATAGAAATCTATCAGTATCTATCAGTATTTTTTTTGTTATCTGTGTAAATAGTTTGACATTTTTTCCATCTATGAAAATTTATCTATATAAAAATATTAATTTTAACTAAAAATGTTGCAATTTAAACTATATGATAATTTTTTCAGTTGTCATTAAAAAGTACCTTATTATGTTTTAATGAATTGTAAGTTATGTGGTAAAAATTGATTAGATTTTAGAGAAGAAACAACATAGAACTAAATTTTTGTTGAAACATATGAATTTCGGCAAAAATATTCCATGGTTTGTACGTATATGGATCAAATTTAATTTTGTATGAACGCTCAATTTTCTTGAAATTGGTGATTTTTATGAACGTTCAATTTTTTTGAAATGGGTGATTTTTATGGAAATTTTTATCTTCCTTTTTGTTAAAGTTTGAGGTAAGTTTACAAAAAAAAAAAAAAAAAAAAAAAAAAAAAGATAAGTTGTACCACTTGTTTAAGTTTACATCTAATTTAATGAAATAATTGAAAGTATAAGATGAAAATTAATACAAGTTGGGAAGGTTAGAGCAAAAGTTGGTTTTTTCCTTATTATTATTATTATTTACAAAAGATGTTTGCTTCTATTCGTTTTATGAGTGACAACTGTAATTAATTATTGGACTTGTGGAGAATTACATGCACATGTGAGTTTTATTTGTTTTTACACCCAAACTTTATACTCATCATTTTGTGGGAAATTTTATTTTATTTTTTTTAATACAAAACTATTAGGAAGTTCGAACTATGGATATCTTAACCTTTCATACATATTAGATATAAGTTGAGTTAAACTCTTTGAAAAATAAATTAAGTAAAACATAAATGGTAATTAAGAAGATAAATCCAGAGGAAAATAGTTCTTTTTTTACAACCTCTCTCTTTCAAATGCTCATTCTGTTCTGTTTTTCAATTAAAAAAACTTTTTTGGAGGAAAAATATAACACACTTTAAAATATAAAAAGTTAATTATACAGAGATCAGATCAAGATGGGACAATAATATGCTTGTAAAAGAAAAGGTGCCCAGTTACAATCACTTTGTTGTTAGTTTAATAATTTAGGTTTAGAGAAAAATTTAATATTTTCTTGCAACAACATGAAAAATAAAGAAACTAAATTGACTAAAATGAGAAATTAAAGTTGGTCAAATTTTAGCCATATCATGGAGCAGTTAGATCAAAACTAATTTGGAGGGGGAAAGCGAGTTTAGATTCCATTTTCCTTTTTTTCATTAAAAATAAAAAATAAAAAAACAAAAAGGTCACTGGTCCCCAATTAATCCATAAAAATTAAAATTAAAAAGAAGTAAAAGGAAAATTTTGGTTGTGAGTGCTACAAAAGTAAGAAGTGATGCCAACAGCTAAAACAATATGAGACCATTTATGTGTGTATGCCCCAATTGTAAAAGAGAGCAAAAAGCAAGCTCACATGATAATTTTTTTTTTCTTTTTTTTTTTAAAGAAAGAAAAAAGGAAAAATCCATTCCCATCTGTTCTTTCCTTCTCTTATAAATATGCTTCATTCTTTCTTGCATTTCAAGTGTAGTTCATTAATGTCAATTTGAGAATATATAGCTCAGTAGATAAAGTATATTTTACCTTCAATAATGTTAAAAAGATTACACCTCTCACCTCCATATTTATTGAACCTAAAAAAAAAATACTCAAAATAAAGTTCTTACATCTGAACAACTAATTCTATTTCATGCTATTTGATATCTCAGATACAGTTTAACAATTCATCACTATAATTTAAACTATTTGCAAAAGTCTAATGGTCCAAATATTTGTCAAAATTTGATAGTTTCGTAATGTTTGACGGAGTTTGAGTGAAAATACATAGGTATCGATATGCACCCCAGGCAATTGTTTAACAAAAAATTATCATGTGCCAATTTAAAAAAGAAAATTTGTGTTAAAGAAAGGGGAGCATAGAGTTTGATATAGTGTCACATCCCCTCCTAGATTACCTTTTTAACCTAAGAGGAGGTGTGAGATAGCAAATGTCAACCCTCTTATGACATCTTCTACCAACTAAACCTATAGAACATCATAACTGTCACAAAACTCAACATAACTTGTCATCACATTATATTATTACCACATCATCGCTCAAGCGATATCTTATTACAAACCAAACCCTGACTCTAACTCTGTAAGGACTATCCAATTATCGACCACTTTCATGTTGACATTTGACTAACAAACACTTTACGACGGTGGCAAACCAGACCTTCTTTGTCAAGCAACCTGCAATCTTGGAATCCTGAAACTCTTCTACTACCTGAGGGGAGGGAGAACAAAAACATCAGAAAGCGTGAGTTGGGGAGCCCAGTGAGTGACATATTTAAGAAGATAAGCTTTTACTATGGACACCATTTTTCAAACAACTCTCTAACTCGTTAGCATGTTCTTCTAGCTTAAACTTAAAAAACTCTTTGAAACGTATAGCAAATAAAACATCGTACTCTCAAATAATTTAGTGAAAATCAGAGTCCACTTAAGTCATAGACTTCTAGACTTAGAACATAATATGCTAAACTGGAAGATTCATAACGTAAATATTAACTAAAAACATCCTCATAGTCTCAAGGTTTAAAAAAGGCTTTTCACTAAGTTCGTCAAATAATAAAATGCCAACTTATAATAATAATAACTCTAAAAACCCTGAAAGTATCTTATGAAGCCATCATATAAAATATTTGTACCCTTTTAAACCTTAGTTGGGTGGAGCCCTTTTTGCTCAACATCTCCAACAACGGAAACCTTAGCTGAGGTGGAATTCTATATCACCACAGCGTCGATAATAATCTTACGTGCACATAGAGATTTTTCCTTGTTACCTTCATCTCCTTCAACACTAGAGTGAAATCAACCCTACATGCCCTCGTCTCCTTCGGTAACAGGGACCCTGATACCTTCACAACCTTCAATATGAGGTTTCATAGCTAGGGTAATAAAACATAATTTCATAACCAAGCTTTGCATAGCAAATTAGCATTCCTCATAAAACATAGCATTTCAAATGACTATCATCATAAAATTCATTATCATTAGGAATGTTTATATCTTTCAAATCATATTTAAACATGTTGAGGTTGATATCCTAAATCTCGTAGGGTCCTGTAGTTTGTAATTGTATTGTACAAATGATTTATTTATTTAATAAAATATGAGATGTTTTATTTGAAATTTAGTAGCATTAAACCCATAAACCAATAAACTAACATCTAAGGTTATCATCTGTAGCTTAAACATGTATATAGAGACATATAGGTGAATCATGTTTAAGTGATAACCTAAATGGTCTATAGTAGATGGATAAGGCTGGATACCTTATCCTGGTAACACTATGAATACGGCCCACTTTGTAGATGTTACAATTGTTGTAAAGTTCTACAAATGATCTGATCTTAATCACTCATGTGGAGATATGTAAGCAAAGGTTTTCTATACAAAGGAGTTTGTAGAAGATCAAACCACGAAATGACTAGTCTCATTATATAACACGGTTCATAATAGAGACTTACATTTCACCAGGATGACCATAGGTGATATGACCTGAATCCTGAGTGAGTTATGAACTCCTGTCTATGAAGACGGTCCTTTGATTTGTATGAGTGAGAGTGACCAGATCGCCAACTCAATAAGCCTATCATTTTGGGGATTCGTCTGCGTTTCATATGATGACCTGAATCCTGAATCCTGAGTGAGTTATAAACTCCTGCCTATGTTTCATCATATTAAAACTATGGGTTATAAAAATAATATGATAAGTTGGTTATTATATTTATTTATAATATATTAATTATGTGATGATTAATTAATATTTTTCTTTATAACCAATTTGAGTGGGAGGTTATTGAAATTTTTATGGTAAATGTGAGATAAAAGAAAAATGGTTTTCCAAAATCAGATGATGATTCATTTCTGTGTCATTTTTGACAAAAGAATTGACTATCGAATAAAAGCATTTTACTAAACGATAACATCTCACAGACTAAACGGTTGTATTCCAAGTTTACTATATGATAGTTACTCGTTTACTCGTTGCTACACGATCGAGTAGTAAAGTCTATACGATAGGCTTCTTCTTTCTAAACGATCGAGTATCTAGTCTATACGATAAACTTCATACATCTCCCACTTACTCGATCGTGTACCTCCTTTACTCCCCTATCCAAAGTCACATAGAGCCCACAACTCCTGGATTCTTACACCGAGAATACCAAAGTAACTCTTGTGGTGGTGTTTTGGTTTCGTTTGAGGCTCAAGGATTGAGTTGAACTCAATTGTGATCGAGGTTTATACAAACGTTCGTTGAGATCATTAAAGGAAGCATTAGTGGTCAAGATTCTCATGAAAGAAGCTTTAGATATCGAAAGTGTGAAGGGTTTGGACACTTTCAGGCAGAATGCCCTAATTTTCTCAGAAGATAGAAAAAGGAATTCTCAGCTACCTTATATGATGAGGAAAATGACTCAAGTAGTAAGTCAGACAAAGAAGTTCGTGCTCTTGTAGAGACTCTCTCCATTGATTGTCCTGAAGATTGTGTCACTATTAATTCTAATGATCCTAATTCAAGGTCTTTATTAGTCTCATCTTCCTCCACTCAAGGCAAGCTATCCTATGAGGAATTCTATCAAATGTGGATTGAAGACTCTAAAGTCCTAACCATTCAAAAGGAAAGAATTGAGAAACTCATTAATGATAATTGTCACCTGCTTAGCACCATTTATGATCTTAAGAAAGAGCTTGACAATATGTCAAAGTCAATTCGAATCCTCAACTCTGGCACATATATTTTGAATAAAATTCTTTCCTCTGAGAAAACAAATAAAGCATTGGTTTCAAAACGACTAAAAAGCAAACCTTTAAAGAAGAATCCTTTCTTTAAAAGATTTTTTTCCAGCCAAGGATACTATGATGTCTGTGAAGGATCTCAATGAAGAGAACCCTGAGTGGAAGCGGGATCATCCCAATTTCTATTTTTCATAAAATGTAATTTTTTCAGAAAAGAAAGAACAAATTATGCATTTACATGAATTATAGCATGCTTAATTAAAAGAAAACTTAGGGTTTCAAAACCCTTACCTTTGAAGATATTCTTCAAGAATCCCTTGATCAAGAAAGAACACTACCACGAAGGTGACCTTGGTATTCTCAAGTGGAGAATCCAAGAGTGGTGGGCTCGGACTATTTTGGAATGATGGAAAGATTGAGAGTCCAAAATAATAATAATAATAATAAAATAAGGAATTATGATTAATTTCTAAGAAAAACCACTCTTATAGAATGTTTCTGTCTTACTTTTTCTCTCGTGAAGCAAAAGAAGAAACTTCCTTTCAAAAATGCCAAATATATTAAGAACTACCCACGTAAAAAAATAGGATAGGGAGTTGTAACTCCCTCCTTAATTTAAATAAATTAATTTATAGAAAATAAATATATAATATATATAAATATGATAACTAACTTATCATAATATATATATTAAACTACAAGTTATGTCAAATATAACTTATATCTATAGTTTAAATATTGTCTCATATACAATATAACCTATAGTTTATTTTCTCTCTTACAATCACATTTATATTAAATTTAATAATTATGAATCCAATTCATATAATTAATATTTGAATCTTATTCAAATATTTATTTCATCTCACAAATTCTATAATATATCAAATACATTATAATAATTATATCACAGATAATTAAAATAGCTTAATTATATCATATATAATTAAATCCCTAAATTAATTTAAACCATTCAAATTAATCAAAAAGTTGATTCTCATTTAATCCTATTGAGCTACCAAGGGGACCACATGAACCTGTAGCTTGAAGCTCTAACGGTATATGAATAATTAGTTAAATTATTCACCATCCGTTAACTGTAGAGCACTCCCCTGAAGACCGACTGCTGAATTCTTCACACTACAGATATATTTCTGTGTCCATTGGATATAACCAATCAGCAGTATGATGACCCTTCACAAATTGTTTGTACAGATTGGCCAAAATTATCGTTTTGCCCCTGTAATTACATTTAACTTTTTAAGTACCATTGATCCCTCTAATAAACAATAGATCATAGTCCAACTATGATTAAACCCCTCTCGGACCAGAAAAGGGTGTGGCGCCACAATGTTCAAGCCTCAAAATCAGCCTTTAAAGGAGCAATTTATCTACTTACCCCGACCTCGGGGAATGAGTGAATTCCTTCTTGTATAGGTATGCTCCCAGCTCCCTAATCAGACGAATCCCCAAAATGCTAGACTTATTGAGTCTGCGATCTGGTCACTCCTACTCATAAAAATCAAATGACTGCCCTCATAGGCAGGACTTCATGATAACAGGCAGAAATGCACGTTATTACATTGCTAAGTTATTACACAATGAGAGTTTGTATTGATAAAATATGTTAGGTTGCGTCCAAAAAGCATTGAGTTTATAACATTGCGGTCGCATGCGGTCATCGCATAGAAGCAGTTGATTTTTGTATTTTTATGCAGAATATGCTTTGACACAAGGCGAAAAGAGCGATCATAAGAAATCAACGGATGAGCGCAGCATTACCGCAAGGCTTTGCGGTGATTTNCACAAGGCGAAAAGAGCGATCATAAGAAATCAACGGATGAGCGCAGCATTACCGCAAGGCTTTGCGGTGATTTGTGTTCGCAAACATCTACTCAAAAAGGATCGCCGCATGAAGCTAGCGCAACTTGGTGGGCGCATTTGGGTGAAAGACATAATTAATCACGATGGGATAGAAAGTTGATGACGGTCGAATCCGAATTAAGTTGACAGTCGCTAACGATAACAAGTACATTCAACTTTTTGGTGACAAATATTCGGCGCATTAGTCAGGGAATTAAAGCCATCCCATCTGTGCAATCAAAAGAGAGAAGCTGCCTTTCATCCCGGAAGCTCTATAAATACCGAAGACATTCTTCAGAAAAGGGGTTAACAAGTTCACCTGTTCACCAATTTAGGAGCTTTAGCCGTGCTCATAGTTTTCTTTTATTTTTAAGGCAGAGCAAGGGAAGAGTAGAGACGCCGGAAGATCGCTCAGGGAAACTCGAGAGAGAACCCAGAGGTGTAAAAGTAGAGAGCGGGCCAACTCTCGTGAGAGCGAGATTATCTTTTGAACAAGAGTAGAAAGACAATGTAAAAGTCTGGGAAGCAAGAGATTGCTACCAGACTCTTTATTCTCTTCTTACATTGTTATTTTGTACTTCATCTTTATATTTATACAATGAAAGTTCTTATTCTACATCTGTTCACTCTCTTTGCACGCATAAGTAGCTAAACTTGTCAAATGGGTTGAAAAGAACTAAGCTAACATGACCTAGGAAGTTCATTACTTGCGATTATCTTGTGTTATACTGTGCCAAACACCCCTTTAGAGCTACTCGAGAGAGAGTCTAAAGAAAGAACCTAGGACTTGAGAGAGCTAGGTTAGAATCTAGAATCGAGAGAGCAAGATTAAAATTGCATAAACAAAAGATAGGGACTTAAAGATAAGCTCTGTTTGCCAACCTGCATCGCATGCATCCTAGAGATAGGAATGATATTATGTAGTCGCCTTATTTGTGTGCGTGTCATTTCGTCATCGCATAAATAAGAATAAAAGCTTATATGTAGGTCCTATAGACTTATCGCATATATTGCATGCGTTCTAACATTAGAAGCCGTAGCATTCGCATCGAGAGATGGTTTACTATTGTATGTATGTTGCATGATCGCATAGCATGAACGCATCCTATGAAGTGTTAGCTGAAACCCTTCTCAACCCATTCACCGCATACTCATCGCATCTTCCGTTTTATCAACTCTTTTCGAACTCCATCGCATTTGTTTATTTCCATTACCGCAAACAACCCCAACAACTATTGATTTATTTGGTTACCGCAAAGTTTTCCTGAAAATTACCACCACATATTGCTTTCCCAAGTCCCTGAGTTTGACGCTGGACTTCCAGGAAACTCAGTGGGGTTTACACTTGAATTCCACTGAGAAAATTTGAGTGCTCAATGCATTTTCTTCCTCGCATTTCATCCATAATTTCACATCATAAAATAACGCATCAAATTTTAAGCATTGTTGTCGGGGACTTCGACAAAATAATGTGCTAATGGTAATTTTTCTGATTTCTTTATAGTCTCTCAATCTTTGGCGAATTACGACCCAGAGATTGAGAGGACGTTCCGATGAAGATTAAAAGACCGCTAACAACAACAGCCAGATAAAGAAGATATGGTGGAGCAGCCTGGAAACGGAGCATCAAACGAAAATAACGTTATGGCGAATCCAATCCTTCTGGCTAACAATCATAATAGGCCCATTAGAGACTATGCATCGCCAAACCTCTACGATTTCTCTCCAGGAATCATAAGGCCTGCCCTTGACAGAAGCCGATTCGAAATGAAGTCGATGATGTAACAGATGATTCAGATTGCAAGACAATTTGGAGGACGGCATGGCGAGGACACGCACGCCCACCTCTATAGCTTTATAGAAATCTGTAATACTTTTGTGTTCCCGAACATCTCTGTCAAAGAAGTTCGACTAACTCTGTTTCCCTTTTCTCTGTGTGATCAGACAAGAAAATGGGCGTATTCCCTCGAGCCGGGAGAGTTCACTTCATGGGAACAAGTCGTAGAGAAATTTATGAAGAAATATTTTTCACCTACTGAGAATGCTCGACGAAGGAAACTAATAGCCAATTTTGAACAAGACATGGACGAATCGCTCAATGATGCCTGGGCGAGGTTTAAGAGGTTGGTACAGGACTGTCCACACAATGGATTGCCAGACTGCCTTCAGATGGAAATCTTTTATCACGGTTTAAATCCCGATTCATAGGCCGCTGCCAATGCGGCAGCTGCTGGTGGTTTGTTAGACAAGACGTATGACGAGGCCAAGAACATCTTGGATCGCATCTCTAAAAATCATGAGGATTGGAGAGAGAGTGATCATAGACTGAGAATCAAGAATAACGACGCAAGTAATTGTGCTATTGCTTCACTACAGAATCAGATGACCGCAATGATGAACTTAATTTAGGGAATTGCGATCAACAGTCCAACATCGCAAACTGGGCAAGTAAACGCAATTAATCAAAATACTGCAAGGTGTGGAACTTGTGGTGATGGACACGCAATGAAAGAATGCCCACAGAATCTACAGTCTATTTACTTTATGAAAAATAATCCTTTCTCTAATACCTACAACCCTGGGTGGAGAAACCACCCTAATTTTGCATGGAAGAATCAGCAGCAGAATTTTCAATCTGTAGCGCAAAAAGAAGGGCCACCTGGATTCTTCCCGCGGAATAACGGTCAGACAAGCAATCAAGCCAGTAGCTCGCAACCGTCGCAATCTTCCTCTTTGGAAAGCCTGTTGAAGTAATATATAGAGAAAAACGAAACTGTGCTTCAAAGTTAGGCTACGTCCATCTGCAATCTAGAATTACAGATGGGCCAGATTGCAAGCGAGCTAAAGAACAGACTGCAAGGAGCTCTGCCGAGTTCAATAGAACTACCACGCAACCCGGGGGGATCAGGTAAAGAGTAATGCCAGGTTGTGACATTGCGAAGTGGAAAAACTGTGGAGGGAGAAAGAAAAAAGCTTAGCTAAACTGCTCCCATTGCGTTGGAACCTGAAATTGCGGTGACCCAAGAAGAAGAAAGGGAAAAAGAAGTGATAGAGGCAGAAGTTGTGTTCACCTCTAAGCCAACAGAAAAGGGGATCGTGAGAGTGCAGTTGCCACCTTTCCTACAGAGACTCAGAAAGAAAAAGAAGGACAACATATAGTACCAACACTTCCTGTCTATGTTAAAAAAATTACATATTAATATTCCATTCAGTGAAGTGATTGAAGAGATGCCTGCATACGCGAGTTTCTGAAGGATATGGTAACCAAGAAGAGGGGCACTGGTAAGTTTGCGATGGTGCCTTTAACACAAAGCTCGAAATCAATAATTCCACCGAAGATGAGTGATCCTGGGAGCTTTACTATACCTTGCTCTATTGGAGGACTGTACATTGGGCAAGCATTGTGTGACCTTGGAGCAAGCATCAACTTGATGCCTCTGTCGATCTTTAAGTAGCTGAATGTGGGGTAACTTGCGCCCACGACCGTGACTTTCCAACTTGTAAATAGATCTCTGGTACATCCAGAGGGGAAGGTGAAGAACGTACTGGTCACCATCGAAAAATTTATCTTACCAGCCGACAAAGATGTGCCCATCATCCTTGGGCGACCATTTTTATCAACAGGTCGTGCCCAGATTGATGTGCACAAAGGAGAGACCACTTTGAGCATAAATGGACATGAGCTCAAGTTCAACATCATCCGTGCCATGAAGTTTCCTGATGAAGAATACCTACATGACTCTGATGACGACCAGAATTTGACTAAAGAAGAAAAGCTTGACGAAGAGAATGAAGAAGAGGATGCAAGCGCATCCATTGTTGCATGTAATGCGATCATAAAAAAAACAAACAATGAAGTTGAGATGATCGCAACCCAAGAAGAAGAGCCAATAGAAAAAGAAGAAAGAAAAACAATGCAACCATCCTTAGTAGAACCACCAATAATGGAATTGAAGACCCTACCGAACCACTTAAAGTATGCATTTTTGGGGTAGACTGAGAAGCTGCAAGTAATTATTTCCTCGCAACTTAATGAAGACCAGGAGAATGCATTGATGAGCATTTTGAGGAAACATGTGCGAGCAATTGGCTGAATGCTCGCAAACATCCGATGAATTAGCCCAGCATACTGTATGCACCGAATTCGTCCCAAAGAAAACCACAAGACAACGATCAAACATCAGTGCAAACTCAACCCTGCGATGAAAGAGGTCATTAAAAAGGAGATCATTAAGTGGTTAAATGCGAGCATTATTTATCCGATAGCAGACAACACGTGGGTCAGCCCTGTGCAGTGCATGCCAAAAAAAGACGACATGACGGTAGTCCCCAACGAAAATAATGAGTTGATACTGCAAAGAACCATCACCGGGTGGCATATTTGCATAGACTACCGCAAGCTGAGTGCGGTAACGAAGAAAGATCATTCCCTCTAACGTTCATTAACCAAATGCTAGATCGTCTTGCTGGAAATGACTTTTACTGCTTTCTGGATGACTATGCTGGGTATAACCAGATTATGATTGCGCTAGAAGATCAGGATAAGACCACATTCACCTGCCCATATGGGACTTTTGCTTTTTGCCGCATGCTGTTCGACCTCTGTAATGCGCCAAGCACATTCCAAAGGTGCATGATGGCCATCTTTTTAGACTATCTTGAGGACTCTATTGAAATCTTAATGGACGACTTCTCTGTCTATGGGCACACCTATGAAGTCTATCTGGCCAACCTGAAAAAGATACTGAAAAGATGCGAGGAGACGAATCTCGTTCTTAATTGGGAAAAATGCTATTTTATGGTAAAGGAGGGCATCGTGTTGGGGCACAAGATTTCTCAAGACGGGTTGGAGGTGGATAAAGCAAAAATAGAAGCAATTGAAAAACTTCCACCTCCAACAAGTGTGAAGGCTGCCGGATTCTATAGATGCTTTGTCAAGAACTTTTCGAAAATAGCACGATCGTTGAGTGCATTGATGGAGGTTGAGAGAAAATTTGATTTTGACAACAATTGCCTCAACGCATTCAGGATTTTGAAGAATGTGCTGACAACTGCACCCGTGTTAATCGCACCTGATTTGATACTTCGTTTTGAATTAATGTGCGATGCAAGCGGGTATGTGATGGGAGCAGCTCTGGCACAGAAGAGAAAGACTATCTTACATCCCATCGCATATGTGAGTAAGACGCCGAATCCTGCTCAGATTAATTACACCACCACAGAAAAAGAGCTACTTGCAGTAATTTTTACGTTGGAAGAAGAGCTATTGCAGTAATTATTACGTTGGAAAAAGGTACTTATCCATACTGATCATTCAGCGAAAATTATTTAATGGCAAAGAAGGATGCAAAGCTGGTTGGTCAGATGAGTTCTCCTTCTCCATGAAATTAACATAGAAATAATTGATCGCAAAAGGACGGAGAACCAAGTTGTGGATCACTTGTCCAGATTAGAAAACCCTGAGGTTGACCGCAATGAGTCAGAGGTGAGTGTGGTGTTCCCTGATGAGCAGCTGTTCCACATTGAAGAATCTCCATGGTATGCTGACATAGTCAACTATCTAGTTTGCAAGTAATTTTCAGAGGATTATACTGACCACCAGAAGAGGAGGCTCAAGTACGAATGCAGAGCATATTTCTGGGATGAGCTGAATCTGTATAAAGGGGGGCAGACCAGATTCTGCGACTATGCATACCAAATGTTGCTCAACAACGCATATTATCGCAATGTCATGACTCACCATATGGTGGGCACTTTGGAGGACAATGCACCACATCTAAGGTTTTACAGAGTAGATTCTTTTGGCCAACATTGTTTAAGGATGCAGCTAACTACGTGATAAAGTGTGATCGGTGCCAACGCACAAGTAACATTTCATGGAAACGTGCAATGCCTATGAACATCATCTTGGAGCTTGAGTTGTTCGACGTATGGGGTTTCGACTTCATGGAACCATCCCTCCATTGAATGGTAAAAATTATATTTTGTTAGCCGTCGATTATGTATCCAAGTGGGTAGAGGCAGTGGCATGCATCACAAGCGATGCAACGGTAGTCTCTCAATTCCTGAAGAAAAACATTCTCACTTGTTTTGGCAACCACGTGCCATAATAAATGATGAAGGGTCCCACTTTGTCAATCATACTGTCAAGGAACTACTGTGAAAATATAACATTCTCCATAAAGTGGCCACCGCATACCATCCGCAGACGAATGGTCAGGCCGAGGTGTCCAATCGAGAGATCAAGCTCATACTTGAGAAGGTAGTAAGGCCTTCGCGAAAGGATTGGACAACAAAGCTCGACGATGCATTGTGGGCATATCGAACTGCATTTAAGACACCCATAGGTATGTCCCCATATGCGTTGGTATNGAAAGGATTGGACAACAAAGCTCGACGATGCATTGTGGGCATATCGAACTGCATTTAAGACACCCATAGGTATGTCCCCATATGCGTTGGTATTTGGTAAGGCGTGTCATTTGCATCTGGAGCTAGAATACAAAGCAATGTGGGTGGTAAAGAAGCTAAACTTTGACTTGAGGAAAGCAAGAGAAGCGAGAAAACTTCAACTGGTTGAGCTGGAGGGATGGAGGATCAACGCATATGAGAACGCAAAGATTTATAAGGAGCACCCAAAGCACTGGCATGACAAACATATATGCGGCAAGAACCTCCAAGTCGGACAGAGGGTCTTACTATTTAACTCACGATTACGACTCTTCCCTAAGAAATTAAAGTCACGTTGGTTTAGACCATTCATAGTTAGAGAAGTATTTCTGCATGGCACGGTCGAATTATCGAATGATGACGAAATCAACGTATTCAAAGTTAACAGGCAGCGAGTAAAAGTATATCATGGAGAAGGCTGGCATCGCCAAGTCGACTCCATGGAACTAAGAGACTCTGAATAAGAAAGAAGTAGGTGGTCCCTGCGCTATCAGACGATTGAAATTCATTATTTCTGCTATTTTTCTTGCAACGATCCAGGCGAACGATTGCGGAGATGTTTCGCGGAGAAGTAACTTATCTTATTCTGTCACCGCAATCTAAAGATAGGAGATCATCGCAAAGAAGGATGCATCAACAACAACAATGCGGTCGACAGTGCAAATTTGGGGGTTGTATTCTTCCTTGACTTTATTCCAAATTTTGCACTATCACATCGCATTTGAGTTTTAAAAGTTTTATCATCGCATCCTCTTTGATTACCGCAATCATTTGATATTGATAAATTTAATAAGTCACCGCATGCTGTCTCTTTGTCAATTATGATTTCAATGATGAAACACATGCTTCTATTTTTTTCATATATACTAGAATCAACTTAATCTTAGAAAAGTCACCTCATGAAATATTTCTAGAAGTTAGAGATCTAATAGTTTTCTTTCAAACTCTCTTTACGTAGCTTCCTAAGAACATCGCATAACTTCTTTCAATCTTTTGGCAATGGGGACATTGCCACATTTTAAATTTAGGGGTGAGGTATTTATTTTTCGACCTTGCTATTTTTAGCTTTATGGAAAAAAAAATTCTGAGAATAACAACTCCACTGTCAACACAATGGGGAAGCCCATGTTGATAAGAATTAAGTTGTGAAAGGCACTTACCCGTAATTAGATGTCCGCATGACACACGTGGGGGCAAGCCAAAACAAAAGTAAGTCATCAGGATCAACGCATAAATGAATTATCGCAACTCTGCTGCCAAGTAGATATGAGTTAAGTCTGAGAAAGAGGGCATTGCTCGTAGTTCGATGTCCGCAGGAAACACCTGGGGGCAAGCCAAAACTAAGGCAAGGCACTTGGATCAGCGAAAGGTCAGAAAAAAATAATAATGTCAAGAAATATGCAAAGATAAAAATCATTTGACACCCCGGTGGAAAAGTTTTCTTTTTGAAACAAATCATGCGATGTCCCAGAATTTAGTAAAGTTCTTTTGAAGTTAAGCTTTCGGTCCCTAGGTCTTAGAAATATTTTAAAAGAAGACTTGAATAAGACTTAAGGAAATTTTGGTGTATAGAATTTAAATGAAGTATCCTTGAGAAATCTAGGAAAAGAGATTTGCAGTTGACTTGTTAAAGAAAATCTTTAGCTTATGCTTGAGGACAAGCATTGTTTAAATTTAGGGGTGTGATAACGGGCAGAAATGCACGTTATTACAGTGCTAAGTTCTTAAACAATACTAGCTTACGTTGATAAAATATGTTAGATTGCGTCCAAAAAGCATTAAGTTCATAACATTGTAGTCGCATGCATTCATCTCATAGAAACAGTTAACTTTTTCTATTTTTATGCAGAATATGCGTTGACGCAAGTCGAAAAGCGAGATCGCAAGAAATCAACGGTCGAGCACAGCATTACTGCAAGGCTTTGCGGTTATTTGTGTTCACAAACATTTGCTCAAGAAGGATTGCCGTATAGAGCCAACGCAACTTGATGGGCGCATCTGGGTGAAAGGCATAATTAATCACGATGGGATAGAAAGCTGATGACGGTCGAATCTGAATTAAGTGGACAAGCCGCTAACGATAACAAGTACATTCAGCTTTTCAGTGACAAATATTCGGTGCATCAGTCAGAGAATTAAAACCATCCCATCTGTGCAATCATAAGAGAAAAGCCGCCCTTCACCTCGAAGCTTTATAAATATCGAAGGCATCCTTCAGAAAAGGGGTTCAGCAAGTTCGGATACTTAGATAAATTTCTCCATAGTTTAGCCTTGTGCATAGTCTTCCTTTTTATTTTAAGGTGGAGCAAGAGAAGAGCCGAGATGCTGGAAAATCGCTCAGGATAACTCGAGAGAAAACCCAGAGGCGTAGAAAGCAGAGAGCGGGCCGACTCTCGCGAGAGTAAGATTATCTTTTAAACACGAGTAGAAAAAACAGTATAAAAGCTTGGGAAGCAAGAGATTGCTACCAAGCTCTTTATTCTCTTCTTACATTGTTATTTTGTACTTCAACTTTATATTTATACAATGGAAGTTTTTATTCTACATTTGTTCACTCTCTTAGCACGCATGAGTAGCTAAACTTATCGAATGGGTTGAGAATAACTAAGCTAACATGACCTTGGACCTTTATCGCATGCGATTATCTTGTTTTATGTCATGCCCAACACTCCTTTAAAGTTACTCGAGAGAGAGTCTGAAGAAAGAATATAAGACTTGAGAAAGCTAGGTTAGAATCTAGACTTGATAGAGCAAGATTAGATCTGCATAAACAAGAGATAGGAACTTAGAGATACGCTCTGTTTGTCAACCTGCATCGCATGCACCCTAGAGATAGGTATGATATTATGTGGTTGCCTTATTTGTGTGTGTGTCATTTTGTCATCACATAAATAAGAATAGAGGCTTATGTATACGTCCTATAAACTTATCACATATATCGCATGCGTTTTAGTATTAGAAGCCGTAGCATTCGCATCGAGAGATGGTTTACTATTGTATGTGTGTTGCATGAACGCATCCTAGGAAGTGTTAGCCGAAATCTTTCTCAACCCGTTCACCCCATACTCATCGCATCATCCGTTTATCAACTCTTTTCGAACTCCACCGCATTTGGTTATTTTTATTACCACAACCAACATTCCTAACAACTACTTGATTTAATTGGTTACCACAAAGTCTTTTGAGAAATTACCTCCGCATATTGTTTTTCCAAGTCCTTGAGTTCAACCCTGGACTTACTAGGAAACTCAGTGGGGTTTACACTTGGATTCCACTGAGAAAACTTGAGTGCTCAACGCATTTTCATCATCGCATTTCATCCATAATTCCACATCATAAAATAATGCATCAAAGGCCACATCCGACCTTTTTGTTACAAATTATTGAGATGTTAGAGTTACTCACTTTGGTGGAATCGTTCCTGGATTCTTTCTTCAGAGAGGCAGCATCAAAAGGCTAAATTGGTGTGGAGTGTTAAATGAAGTCTGAATCTTTCTAATACAAAATGTCATGTTGTTTTTACTTCTCTTCGAGCTTCGTCTAAAGAAAATTGGTACTTCGATAGTGGGTGCTCAAGACATATGATAGGTGAAAGATCATTTATTAAGAATATTCAACCTTTTAGGTCTAGTTGTGTTACTTTTGGGGATGCAGCAAATGGTAAAGTCCTAGGAAAAGGCCATCGATAGGTCTTGAAAGAGCTATGTTTTGTATACTAATTCCCTCAATTTTACTTCAATTCTTTGCTTAAAATGTCTATTTTGATAGGTATCTAATCCCGACACAGATGGAGTTATTTCGAAGAATTTGGAGCTAAATCGAGCCAAACGACACCAAAGAATCACTTAAGAAAAAGAGCCAAGACAAATTATCACTTTACCCCTCAAAAGGAACAAGTCAACATGCTTCAGGAATGTTCGGAGCATCGCAAGCTCCCGCAACACTAAGATCAACGCTAGAGGATAGAATGTACCATTTTGCTGTAAAACAGGGCAGCGTCGCAATGCTCTATGCAGCATTGTAATGCTCCGAAAATTGATAGAAAAATAAAAACGCATGCTCGCGCCCGTGTAACGCTACGTTGAACTTCTTCAGGGCAGCGTTACAACGCGGTGACCTTCTTCAGAACAAAAAGGCTTCAGTTCAAACTTCAACCAAGAGAGGAAAAACTCATTATTTTTTTTGATAAAGAGAATTTAGATTGAAATTAGAGAGAAAATTTCACAAATTTGTTCTTGTATTGAAAGATTTCTTGCAAAATTGACAATTCCCTAGTGAATTGTTTCATAGATTTCATCATATCTTCAAAGATTTCTTTTAAGACTTCTCAATCTCATGGCTAAGTAATTCTATTTCTTAGGAAATCTTGTTACTAGGTTTAACCCTATCATTGTTCTTCAACAATTACTTGAAAATTCAACATTCCATAATCCAATAAGGAAAGACCCTTAAAAACCCATATAGCCAATTAACATGAATCATATCAATTAGCCCTAATCTAGGTCAAAAACACTTCTATATAGAATTTATCATGTGCTTTTCTTAGAATACTTTAAAGACGTGGGTTATCATGATTATGACATTCAAGAAACACGTTAGAGTAATTTTCAAGAATGATTGAATGAACGTTCTAAATTAAGAAATTCAAGAGTTAAATTTCTTTCGTACCTAAGTCTTCCCTCTTTAGAATACATGTTTCTTGTTGAAGGATTAACTGCAAACTTAATAAGCATAAGTCAACATTGTAATCAGGGTCTTTCTGTAAATTTCTCCAAAGATCACTGTCTTATTGTATCTTCAGATGACAAGACCATTATGACAAGCACTCATTCATCTGATAACTGCTACCTTTGGTCTATCTGCCACATCTGAGAAACAATGATGCAGATATTTGGCAGAAGCAGTTAGCGTATGTTAGTCTCCGTTCTATCAAAATGACTATTGCTAGCGCAGCTGTTTCAGGAATATCATCCTTGTCTGGAGATTTTGATGTTATTTGTGGTGATTGCCAAGCCAAAAGAAAAGTTATACATATTCATAAGAATGTTCCATTTTATTCTACCAAGCGAGTTCTTGATCTTCTTTACATGGATCTAATGGGACCCATGCAGGTTTAAAGCCTGGGAGCTAAATGGTTTGATTTTGTTTGTGTTGATGATTTTTCCCCTTTCATCTGGGTACGGTTTATATGTGATAAATTTGATACTTTTCAAGTATGTCAAACTCTTTGTCGTCAACTTCAACGAGAGCAATGGTTACAAATTGTAAGAATTTGTTCTGATCATGGAAAAGAGTTTGAGAATTCCCAGTTTGAGATTTTCTGCAATACTAAAGGTATTCAACATGAATTTTCTTCCCACATATCTCCTTAGCAAAATGGAGTTTTGAAAGAAAGAATAGATCTCTGCAAGAAATGGCTAGAACTATGTTACACGCAAAAAACTTGCCTCTATACTTTGGGACTGAAGCCTTAAATACGTGTCATATTCACAATCACATCTTTATTCATCCTGGCACCATGAGCACGAATTATGAAATCTAGAAAGGGCGCAAACCAAATGTTAAGTATTTCCATGTTTTTTGAAGTGTGTGTTATATTCTTGCTGACAAAGATTCAAGAAAAAAATGGGATTCAAAGTCTAACAAAGGCATCTTTATGAGCTATTCCTTAAATAGTCGTTCGTATCGAGTGTTCAATAAATGCACTCGGAGTGTGATGGAATCTATAAATGTAACTATTGATGATATGCAGAATTCAGAGGGTTATCAAATGAAGATCAAAGTGACATGATGCTTGATATCATCGTTGTCAATGACATTGTGTCCCCTAAGATTCCTTGTGATGACCTCAGTGAAAACAATGATCCACCTACGTTTGACAATGAAGTCATTCCTATTTCCAGTCGCATCCAAAGAAATCATCCTCTAAGCAACGTTATTAGAGACCTTAATACTAGTGTCAGTTCGCAAAAAAGAGAAAGTTTATTACCTTAAATGATAGGGAATGTGTGTTTTACATCTTCATTGAGCCTAAGAATGTTAATGAGGCTCTAAAAGATGAATTCTGGATGAATGCCATGCAAGAAGAGTTAAATTATTTTCAACAAAATAAGCATAGGAATTGGTCCCGCATCCAAAGCATGCCAATGTTATTGGGACTAAATGGATCTTCAAAAATAAATTAGATTAACATGAATCTGTCACACGCAATAAAGATAGGTTGGTGGCTCAAGTTAACACTCAGGTGGAAGGTGTGAATTTTGATGAGACTTTTGCTCCTGTAGCCTATCTTGAGGCAATTCGTTTCCTTCTTGGAGTCTCTTGTATGCTTAAGTTTAAACTATTCCAGATTGATGTTAAAACTGTATTTCTAAACGTTATGCTAAATGAGGAAGTCTATGTGGAACAACCCAAGGGTTTTACTGATCCATCATGTCGGCAACATGTGTACAAACTTTGTAAGGCTCTATATGGTCTCACGCAAGCTCAAAGGGGCTAGTATGAGAGATTAGTTGAGTTTCTGTTACAAAAAGGGTACACTCGTGACACATCTGCCAAAACTTTATTCACAAAAAGGTTAAGAGAAGATTTTTTTCATCACTCGTATATATGTTGATGACATTGTATTTGGTGGATCTCCTTAGTCCCTTGTAATTCAATTTTTTGATCAGAAGAAATCATAATTTGAAATGACCATGGTGGGAGAGTTGTCTTACTTCCTTGGACTTCAAGTTAAACAACTAGCCTATTTATCTCTCAAGAAAATTATGCCAGAAACATGCTTCAGAAGATTGGTTTGAATAAGGTAGGATCTAAGTGTACTCCAATTTCTACTCATGTCAAGCTCTCCCAAGACCATGATGTTGCTAATTTTGATGATAGTCTATACAAAAGTATGATTGGAAGTCTTCTCTATTTAACTACTAGTCGTCCTGATATTACCTATGCAGTAAAAGTTTGTGTTAGGTATCAAGGGAATCCTATGACAAGTCATTTGACTAGTGTTAAATGAATCCTCAAGTATATCAATGGAATTGTTGATTATGGTCACTTATATTCCTCAGATTCAAATGGAGTTCTTGTTGAATATTGCGATGTTGACTTAACTGGTAATTCAGAAGATAGGAAGAGTACCTCTGGTGGATGTTTTTTTTGGGAAACAATCTTATATCTTGGTTCAACAAGAAACAAAATCACGTTTCAATGTCTACAATCGAAGCTAAGTATATAGCTACTGGAAGCAGTTACACCCAACTTCCATGGATGAAACAGATGCTTCAGGAGTATAATGTTGTCCAAGATGTTATGATCTTGTTTTGCGACAACTTAAGTGCAATCAACATTTCCAAAAATTCTGTTCAACATAGCAAGACTAAGCACAATGATATTAGACATCACTTCATCAGAGAATTGATTGAGTCGAAGACTGTATCTCTTGAACATGTGAGTACTGATAAACAAATTGCGGACATCTTCACTAAACCATTGGATGGTACTCGTTTTGAATCCTTGAGAGTTATGCTTTTGGTGTGTAAAGTTTGTTTATAACAATTAATTATTTTGATAAGAGAGGTGTCATTGGAATTTCGCTCGATTACCAGGGTTGTCAGGTGATAATGAATTTTTTTTCATTTTTCATTAATTGAGATTATCATTTTTCTGGTGGTTTATATTCTCATAAACTTTTTGAATTTTCAAACGAGTATATTTTTTAACGTGCCCTTTCTTTGATCACAATCTCCACCACTATTGTATTCTTCTTCTCTTTTAAGTCGTACAGTTATCTATGGTTAACACTCGAAGCGTTGCTTAGACTTCTGGTAAGAGAATGGTTAGATTAAAAGAGAAAGCTAATCCAAAATGGCATGTTAGTCTTAATGTTTCTCCGAATAAGGTTGACAATCCAGATGTTAATGTTGATGAGACTTTATTCAAGCATCATTGTGTGGAGCATTTATCTTTTGCCTGTCCTTCCCCAAATACGATTAAGGAGTCTGATGATGTTTCTAATGCTCCATCTAGTTTGCATGAAAGTGATTCCCGTTCTACGGAGCCTATCTTTGTTCATCCACTTACTATGGTGTTGGTTTATGTTCGACTGTTAAGAATGTTGACTCAAATGCTTCCAAGGTAAGTTCTGACTCCCCTTCTTTAAATGCTATTATTCCTCCTCTGCCTCCTCTAGGTGTCTCTGTAGGGCCAATTTCGCTGCCCGTGGTTGATGTACCTACCTTGCCAAACATTCCTTTGATATCCCCCATCTCCGGCGATTTAAATGCATGTCGAAAGAAGTCGTTGCTCATTGTGGGTCTTATTGATGTGCAGACCAATTTGAGTCTTGCTACTGAAATTAGTAGAAATCAAATCTTCGAGGAGTCTTCGTTTCAAGGTTCGCTGCCTGAAGGTCTCTTGTCTAATCTTTTTGGGTTTTATAAAGGAATGGTTGAGGCAGTTGCTAAACATTCTCTTGAGCCTGATAATGTTTGTGAAAATTTTCTATGTCTGATGAAAAAGGTTCGGATGATGTTCAAGATGCCATTGACATATTACTTAACCTGGGAGAGTAAGTTGATGTTCCTCTTGAAAATGTTTCTCTGAGGTCTCCTATCTCAGGTCCCTCTTTCTCAGGAGATAATCAGGGTGTCCTCTTCTGTGG
Source organism: Benincasa hispida (assembly GCF_009727055.1). Lineage (NCBI taxonomy): Eukaryota > Viridiplantae > Streptophyta > Magnoliopsida > Cucurbitales > Cucurbitaceae > Benincasa > Benincasa hispida. Next base: position 39,526,281 of record NC_052351.1, on the reverse strand, counting down.
AGTCTGATGTGGGTAGCTTTAGATTTGGTTCTAGTTCCTCCGATAAGACTTTCTCTAATTCTTCTCATGACCACATTCCCCTTTCTTAATTGAGGAAGAAGAAAAATGGGGCTTCTACATCAGCTTTTACTGAGTGTGGCCCATCTACTTGTACTCGATCCGAAGGATCTTCTCCTGTGCATTAAAGGGGTGGTACTGTTTCTGATTCTTCTGTTGATTTTTTTGAGTCAACTAGTGAAGATGATATGGTTGTTTTCTGGAACAAGCCTCGAACCATAATTGGATGGCAAAAGATTCTTCCAAATGTCCCTATTATTCCAATTGATAGGATATCTTTTTTCAGTGAGGATAATGTTCAGCATTCGAAGTATGAGGTGCAATGTCGTATTACTAATGAGAGAACTCTCTCTAATCAGACCAAATCTTGTATGGAAATTATGCATCTTCTTCAACATATTGGTCTTCTTAAGACTGTTTCGGACCTTGGTCCTTTTTATCCTTAATTATTGAGAGAGTTTATTGTGAATTTGCCCTCTAATTTTGATGATCCTAGCAATCCTGATTATTAGAAGGTCCACATTCATGGTCATTGCTTCTCTATTTCTCTTGCCTCTATTAATGCATATGTTGGACGTGACGAGTCTCCGGCTTTAGGTGCTACTCATCCTTCCATTAAGGAGTTCGTTACAAAATTAACTATGGGCACTTGTTCTCAGTGGCTTGAGTCAGGTCAGTTATTTACTTCTACACTCAGTGTCAAATATGCTATTTCGTTTCGCATTGGCATTGCAAAGTAGTGTCCTTCTACACATGGCCCCAGTCTCTCTCCTTCTCTGGCCAGTCTTTTATATCAAATTAGTATTATGTCTACTTTCAACTAAGGAGTTTTTGTGTATAATAAGCTTCTAAGGCATGTTCATTTACCTTCAAGCTTCCAATTAGTCTTTTGAGACTTCTCTTTGGTATTCTTTTGTCTCGATGCCTAACAATTCTTGGCCTCAATGATGCGCCTAGACCGACTTCTTAGCTCATGGATCTCGACTACAAAATCTTTTAGGGCACTCATGTTCCGACATTGTGCACAACATTCGGCCTCCAAGGCCTCTGACATTCCTCTCTTAGAGGATCTCTAGGCACCTGAAGGTGGTTTGCTACTTCCCACTAAGTTGGGTACTCGCATTCTATGGATTTTTTCTCCTGAGTCTCGTTCTCTAACCATAGTTGTTCATGATATGACTAATCGTTGTGCTGAAATTGATGCCTTGGTTCATCTCCTCATTTTGTCGCTTCCTTGATCTGGTGTGGATCCTCATTTAGCTAATTGATTTTCTTCTTGGCAAAAGGGGAAGATAATTATGTGGTTTTGTGGTTAGTTTGTTGGTGTTGGTTTGTTTTGATGTTTTGAGCTGATTTTGTGGTTGTGGATTTGCTTATGTTGCTTTTTCTTTTTTTTTTTTTGTCTTGGTTGTACTGTGTTGTTTCTGTTATTGTCGGGATTGTAATGTGTGTTCTCATAATGAAGTGTTTAGTTTCATCTCATTTCTACTCAGTTTGTTGGTTGTTTGCCATAAAAGAAAATCTTATGCCAAAGGGGGAGTTTGTTATTATTGTGGTTGGCAGATAATGTTTTCTTTTATGTTAGATTCTTTGTCTTTATCTTTAGTAAGATTTTGTCCTAATCGGTGGTGATCTGCTAGAATATTTTTCCTTCTTTGTTGCAACTGGTTATGGACTATCGACCTTTTGAATGAGAGATATTTATTTGGCTTTTTGGAGTGTTTAGGTCAGTAGTCTAAATCCTCTTGATTTAGAATATTTTTGTTCAAAATGTTTGGTGAAGGAACTGGGATTGTATGTGAATTATCTTCGTGAAATTAACCAGACTATCTCAAAAACAGTTTCTAGAAAAGCAGTCGTTGATAGAATTGTTAAAGATATCAGGTAAGTGGTTATTCATCTGAAGGTGAAGAGAAGGTGAGATCATCATTGCGGCAGCAGTTTTAGGGGGAGTCTAATTCTACAAACTCATAGAAAAGCATATTGACATTAGGGGGAGCCTAACTAGTTCAATAATAATTCAGTTATGTGTAAGCTAACTTTATGCAATTTTAGTTGATGTGCATGCTGTAGAACTCAATCACATACTAGTGAACTTCTTTTCACCTAGGCACAGAGCCTCCCAGACGTAAGTGTGATTACAATGAACTAGGTTAACAAATTTATGTATTTTCTATCTTTCTCTTGTCTCTCCCAGTTGTTACTATTTTTATTTGCGACATCTTTCCTAGCATACAACATCATTGTGGTTTACCCTTTTCTATTTTAACCTGCTAACTAATTTAGATTTTCATACATTTATTTCATATAGCTTAAATAGTCAAGTTGTCTTAGTTGTTCCCTTCTTGGTGTTTTGAATAACATTCCTTAATTGATCAATCCTAGCCTTGGTTGATGAACATAAAAATTTCTAAGGCACCAAATATTTCTTGAAATCTTCAAATTGATCACATCACAGACAATGGAAGGTGTCATAGACCTAAATAACTATCCCAATAAAGCTTGATCAACAGTGTTCCACTCTTTATACATAAGATTGCAATTGATTGTAGATGTGGAACTACTTCCTCCATCAGTAGGTATAAGAAATTCAAGGTTGAGACTTCGTGTCATGAACAAAATCATCCATTTTTGGCCTATAAGAATAGCCAAAACCATACTTTTCCACGGTGAATAGTTTTTACCCAATGAGTTCTGTTAATGCTTGAAGGGGAATAAACTTCTTCGCCTTCAAGTATGCCACTCGTGAGAGCAATGAACACCCATGTGTCAGTGACTTCAATGAGTTGTCTTCACAGTATATATATTTTGTATTGGGATAAGTGATTTAATTATTGAAAGTCGAAAATAGTTACATGTCCCTTTATTTAGAAAAATATATCCAATATAATTGCCTCTTAATCAGATTTGGATGTAAACCTCTAAATACAATGACACAAAATTGTCAAGTCATATTATGGCGGTTTCTTCCAATAGTTTCTCCCTTACTTACAAAAAATGGTAGGTGATAACTGACAGTGCATGGAAACCAGGATCCAAAATAACAGAAATACACGGAAAAGAAATGGGAGCTGTACTTTTTTGTCATATAAATTAGAAAGTAACCTTTCATTGCTGCTACACATGAATCCTTGAAGCAACCCAAGGGAAGTTAAAGATAGCCATCATGGGCCCAAGCCCCTGTCTATGGGCTGGCTGGCTGGCTGTATATGTGGTCCAATGGGCACAACTGGACCACTTCTAAATGGGTCCACCCACAAAACCCGACTTTACAATGCACATTGAACAAACAAAGCTTAGTATAATTCCAGAATTTAGCAAAAAATGGAAGGGCCAAGGGGTTTTAATATGAATGGAAGATTGGGTTTGCATAGTCACTTCATTTTCGTTGGGTCTCTCAATCAAAGGCAAACAAAACTATAAATGGTCCCTGGAAGCTTCCTTTTTCTGTATTGAAATTCAGAGTGAATGCAAATGCAAAAGGCTTCTGCTTCATCAACTAGTGTCTTGGACATCCATTTGGAGGGGCCATCTTCTCTTCTCACTTGTCGCTTTCGCTTTGTCAATGGAGTTTCCAACCGCCCCTATCGTACTATTTTATTTTGCCTCTCTTGAGAAACCCACATTATTCATCACCAACTGTTATTTATCGTTAAAAAATGTACTTGTTCCACACTTTTAGCACTCTACCAGTAAGTATATATGGAGTAACTTAATGCAACTACCACATCATTAATTTCAAATATAGCTGTTCTAGCCATTCAAAGTCTCAATTTCCATCCAACATTTGAACAAATTTTAATAAAACTCTACTCTAAGATAGTTTTGAAACATTAATGAAATAGTAATATGGTAATTTTTGAGAGAATAAATGTAATTTTTTAAACAAATAACAAAAATAAGGAATAGCCTTTAATTATTGGTTGAAATGAATAAGTGAAGTATATTTGCAACTTGAGCTACTTCTAGTTCCTACAGAACAATTAATAAAGTTTACTATTCACAATTGGCGAGCCTAATCTAATTGAGGAAAGAATGATGTGTGTTTGTTGGGCCGATGACCTTTCACAAGTCTCAAATACTCAAGATCAACGTTGGAGAGATGAAGAAATGGCTCAGAACAATTTTGCCAAATCCTCGATACTCGAAACTCGACGCTTGACTCCTTGCTACTCGATCTTTGATCAGAATTCCCTTCTTCGTCTGACTAGTCTCTGTTAAATCCTCGATACAACTCGATAACAACAGAGTTAATACTCGATCGTACTCAACGGTTCTTGAACAATACTCAATGCAACTCGAAGGTGAAAACGATGTACTCGGAGCTACTTGATAGCGAAGAATTGATGCACGATTGACTCAATAATCTAATTACTCGATGCGATTTGAAATGTAAACGATTAGCGTGCAATTTGCAGTAAAGAATTACTCGATTGAACAAGAAAGATAAGGGAAGAAGGAAGAGACATCGTGTTTACGTGGTTCAGCAAGGTTGCCTACGTCCACGGGAAGATTTGAATCTTTTTACTTAATGAAGATTGCTTACAGATTTTGATGTTTGCAAGAAACTAAGAAAAATGATGATAACTCTAGGTAATTCAAATTTAAAATCAGTGGTATTTATAAGAGTATACCAGTTGACCATTACAAATGTTAGTTATAAACAAACAGAAACATGAGCTATTTGAGTCAAAGCTTCTTCAAATTCTCCACCTTGACTCCAATGCCTTGCAATCTTCATGATCTTCTTGATTTTGACCGGTTTGACTACCCTGTGTCTAGAAGCTCAAAACCAACCTGTTCTAAATATTTAAACAATTTAAACTTTGAAATAGGTTTTGATAACATATCACCTGCATTGTCAGAAGTATGGACTTTTAAAATTTCTATCTCCCCTATCTCAATTTTATCTCTAATGAAGTAATATTTGATATCAATGTGCTTTGTTCTAGTATGAAATTATGGATTTCGGGACAAATAGATAGCACTTTGGTTATCACAGTAGAGTTTCACTACTGTTTGATCTATTCCAAAGCCTTTCAGCAATCCCTTGAGCCACAAAGCCTCTTTGATTACTTCAATTAGAGCCATATATTCAGCTTCAGTTGTAGATAAGGCTACTATAGTCTATAGTGAGCCTTTCCAGCTGATTAGATTAGGACCAAAAAGGAAAAGATAACCTGTTAAGGACCTCTTTTTGTCCAAATCACCAGTATAGTCAGCATCAACATACCCATAAAGCTCTAGTTTTTGTCTAGCTGACTTTTGATAGACTAACTTAGAGTTTTTAGACCAAACTAGATACCTTAGAATCCCTTTAGTAGCCTCTCAATGTCTCTTACCAGGATTAGACATATATCTACTAACTAAGCTAACTGAATATGAGAGATCAAGTCTAGTAGAAATCATTAAATACATTAGGCTTCAGACGGCTTGACTATAGGGTATGACAACCATCTGTTTTTTATGTTCTTGGTCAGGATCCTTAGGAGAGTTAGCTGAGGACAGCTTAAAGTGTTGGGAAATGGGTAAACTCACAGGTTTGGCATCATTCATATTGAACCTTTTAAGGATCTTCTCACAATAATTGGACTGACTGATGCTTAGAATAGACTCCTCTTTGTTCCTATGGATCTCTATTCCTAGGACCTTGCTTGCTTATCCTAAGTCCTTCATATCAAACTCTCTTTTTAAGAGGTTTTTAATATGGGTTAGATCTTCTTTGGACCTACCTGCCAGTAACATGTCATCGACATATATGAGTAGGTAAACTTTGTCCTTGTAAGAACCTGTGTTTACATAAGCACATATGTCAAATGAACTTCTTTTGAACCCAATGCTAGAAATATAGTCATTGAATCTCTTATACCAGCATCTAGATGATTGTTTTAACCCATTTATAGACTTATTGAGTAAGCAAAAGAGAATTTCTTTTCCTTTAACTTCAAATCCTTTAGGTTGCGTCATATAGATTGTCTTCTCTAGATGTCCATGAAGAAAGGCAGTTTTGACATCTAGTTGATACAATTCTAGATTATTTTAAGCAACTATGGATAGAAGAAATCTTATGGAAGTCTGTTTTACAACAGGAGAGAAAATATCAGCATAGTCTATTCCTTCCCTTTGAGTGAACCCCTTTGCAACCAATCTAGCTTTAAATCTAGGCTTTTGATCACTAGATACTCCTTCTTTCAGTTTTAAAAGTCCATTTAGAAGCAATAGGTTTATACCCTTTTGGTAGAGGAACCTAGGACCAAGAGTCTCTTTGTAACGACCTGACCCCCTAGGACTTAAGTTAGGCCGTTACTAAATACATGCGTACATGGAACTCAAAACGACACTCGGAAATGGCGAAATAAATGCAAATTAAAAAAGATAAGTTCAAAATACTTTCATTAAATTCAAATACTAAATCAATAGTAGGATACCCATAAATCATAAAGGATAATAAATAAATCTAAAAAACGATTCTTAAAAGTAAGTTTTAAACATCAAAACTAAAAATTAAGAGAAACATGAAAAGAACTTTAAATCTCATGAGTGGAAGCGTAAAAACTAGTCCCAGTGGCTCGATCACGAATTCTGCTTGTCCATCGCCAGTGCATCTCTACCCTTACCTGAAACAACAACATGAGAAAGAATGAGTATAAAATACTCAGTAAGTAACCCCATACTGGAGTCAGGCTGGGCATCTATGTCCTCTAGATACCCACCTCTGGTTGAACATATAAACTGCTCTAGTTCTCATAAGACACATATGCACATGAAACAAGAAGGAGACTGAGTCCTATCCTATTGTGTTAAGTATGCTCACTACCTCTGGTGAATCCCGAAAGAGACACAAACTAGTGAATCTCGAAGGAAACACAAAATGGTGAATCCCGAAGGAAACACAAAATCTAATGGGCATCTAACTAATCAGTAAGGACATTTGCATAGTCTCAACATCATAGTCATCACTGTATGAATCTATGACATACATATAAACCTCAACATCATGGCTCTACTACATACACATATACCTCAACATCATGGTTCTACAACGTACATGTATACCTCAACATCATTAGATCAAATACAACCATGGAAGCACATACCATCTCATACTAGCATTCAAATGTCTATGTGCATAAATAAATAATTCGGATCTCGTAACAGAATATACTTTTAATCATGTTATACTATCAATCTTTCATGTTGTCATTCTGCCATAACCTTCATTTAACATGCTAGCAACATCAAATGCCTGGCCCGTGGGCAGTTTCAGTAGTAAGATTACTTACCTTGATATTAGGACGAACCAAAAAGCAATTGAATCTTTGTGAAATTCTTGAATCCTTAATCAAGCCTAAACATAAACCAAGCTTTAAAATTAATAGTCAAGGCCAAATTCCAAACACCCAAATATTACAAAATATTTCCAGATAACCTTACCTAAGGTGTGGTCCAATTCAAATTCACCTTCCAAACCTCCAATTTTAAGCCCAAATAATTAGCAAACTAAACTCTTCTTCATCTTGAATGAAATTCTTGAATCAACCCACTAATCATAATTTGAAATTTAGGCTTACATGATTAAAGCTTGAATCAAATACATATTTCACTACCAATGTCTCAAATAAATTATCCATATATAGCTTCGTCAAAAAATCACTTCCAAATGACTTTACCAAAATTTCTCAACAACCAAAATTAATCCACAAGAGGGTAATCAAAGCATAAAACTGACCAAAACTTGCTAAAACAAACTCCAACTTCACTGAACAAGACCTCAATACCTTCATAAACTTGAATCCAAAGTTGAAACACAATGGGTATCAACCAATTGATGATAAAAGTAAATGAGTATTCAAGAATCAACCGAAAACAAACTCAAACGACAGAAATTTTACCCAAATCGATAGATCCAGAGACGGCAAAAGCGAACAATGCTTGAGCAGTGGTGGACGGAAGTCATGAAGAAGAAACTGACGCGGCGGCTCTGGGCGGCGTCGGATGGGCTCACGAGCGTGAGGGAGAAAAGGGGGTGGGGTTTGACTTTTTATAGAAAATAATAATAATAATAATAATAAAAAACAAAAATGAAGTAAATATAATTACATTTAATTCTTTTTTGTTTTATACTATTAAATTCCTTTCTGTTTCAAAAGAAAATTAATTCCTGTCATTAATTTTCAATTTGAATTTCAAATTGAATAATTTCACGCCACTTATACTTGAAGTCCAAATTTTCAAAAATGCCCTCCAACTAATAACAATTACTGGAATTCCAAATAATAAAGTTACTAAAATTACATTATTACTAAAAAAATGTGCGGGGTGTTACACTCTTAAAGCATATTTCGTGCTAAACGACCTCGAGTTTGTCATGATTTTCCGTTGGTTGCCTTTTCTAATTTTACCGATTACATACATTGGAAAAAGTCTCTTAAAACATATTTCGTGGTAAAAGACCACGAGTTTGTCATGGTTGAGGAGTGTCCTCAAGTCCCAAACCCTAATGCACCACGAGATGTTCGTAATGCTAATGAGATGTGGATGAAGGCTAATTCGATGGCCCGACTTCACATTTTGGCAAGCATACCTGTTGCATTGGCCAAAAGGGTTAAGAACATGGTCTGCCATTGCAAGAATTGTATGAACGTAAGTTCTCACTTTTTGAGAAAAATGGGATGGATGATAATGAAACCATTGGTGTCAGTTCCTAAGATAACCTCTAGTCCTTCTTGAATGTTAAGGGACTAAAAGAGAAAGCAATTGTTGCTGACTCTGAAGAAGTTCATGGATGAGAATTGCTCTCTGAAATGGAACTTGGAGCTTATATAGGTTTTGATAGAGATCCCACTACTCTCCAGAAAAGGAAGAAGTCTAAAGAAAATAAATGTGATTTATTTGTCTTGGAGACGTGTTTGGTAGAGAATGATGATTCTGCCTAGATACTTGATTCATGTGCTACTAACCACATAAGTTCTTCCTATCAAGGATTTAGTTCCTGGAAAACGTTGGAAGTTGGAGATTTGACTCTTCGAATCGGTACTGATGAGGTTATTTCAGCTATTGTTGTAGGCAGGTTAAAGTTATTTTTGGACAAGAAACGTGTTTATGTAGCTCCTCATATCAAGAGGAACTTAATCTCAGTTTCTTGTCTGATTGAACAAGATTATTCCATCACCTTTTCTAAGAATAAAGTGTTTATTTTTAAGAATGGTATGGAGATTGGTTTTGGTTCAATGGAAAATAACTTGTATGTACTAAGACCGTTAGTCATAAAAGCCTTGCTAAATACTGAAATGTTCAAAACGGCAACAACTGCAAAAGGACCAAGGTTTTCTCCTAAGGAAAACACTCATCTTTGGCATCTAAGGTTAGGTCACATGAATCTTAATAGGATTGAGACGTTGGTGAAATGTAGACTTCTAAATGGTTTAGAAGAAAACTCTTTGTCGGTATGTGAATCATACCTTGAAGGCAAAATGACCAAACGACATTTTACTGGAAAAGGTTATAGTGCCAAGGAAACCTTGGAGCTTATACATTCAGACCTCTGTGGTCCGATGAGTGTAAGAGCGTGAGGTGGGTATGAATATTTCATCTCTTTCATAGATAATTATTCAAGATATGGGTATCTATACCTAATGCAACATAAGTCTAATTCTCTTGAAAATTTCAAGGAGTATAAGGTTGAAGTTGAAAACTTGTTAGGTAAGAAGATAAAAACACTACAATCTGATCGTGGTGGAAACTTAGAATTCCAGAACTATATGATAGAACATGGAATTACGTCCCAACTCTCGGCCCCAGGTACACCTCAGTAGAATGGTGTATCAAAAAGGAGAAACAGAACTCTATTGGACATGGTTCTGTCTATGATGAGTTATGCTCATCTTCCAAACTGATCATTTTGGGGATTTTTCAGTGGAGACTGCATGTTACATTTAAAACAATATTCCCTCGAAAAGTATTTCTGAAAAGCCTTTTGAGTTATGGAAAGGCCATAAAGGTAGTTTACACCACTTCAGGATTTTGGGATGTCCATCCCACTTGCTTGTGGCTAACCCTAAAAAGTTGGAACCGCATTCGAAAGTTTGCCTATTTGTAGGCTATCCCAAAGAAACGAGGGGTGGATACTTTTTGATCCAAGTGAGAACAAGGTGTTTATGTCGACAAATGTTATCTTCTTGAAAGAAGACCACATACGGGATCATAAGCCACGAAGTAAGCTTGTTTTAAATGAGATTTCTAATGAAACTACTGAGAGTTCAATAAGAGTTGTTGAACAGACTGATAGATCAACAAGAGTCGTTGATGTCAGTTCATCTAGTCAACCATCTCTAGAGTTGAGACTGCCTCAACGTAGTGGGATGGTTGCAAAGCCACCGAAACGCTACATGGGTTTGACTGAAGTCCAAAACACCAGTCTGATGAGAAGTTGAGGATCCAAGGACTTATAAGTAAGCAATTGAGGATGTTGACAAAAATGAGTGGATTAAAACTATGATCAGGAAATGGAGTGTATGTACTTCAATTCTATATGGGAACTTGTGGATCAGCATGATGGGATAAAACCTATAGGGTGTAAGTGGATCTACAAGAGGAAAAGAGGTGTAAATGGAAAGGTGCAGACCTTTAGGGCTAGACTCGTGGCAAAGGGTTATACCCAAGTCGAGGGAGTGGACTATGTGGAAAATTTCTCACCTGTTGTCATGTTGAAGTCTATCAGGATTCTTCTGTCCATAGACATTTTATGATTATGAGATATGACAAATGGACGTCAAGACTGCCTTTCTGAATGGTAATCTTGAGAATACCATTTACATGGCTCAACCAGAGGGGTTCATTGTTCCAGATCAAGAGCAAAGGGTTTGCAAGCTTAATAGGTCCATTTATTGGCTAAAACAAGCATCTAGATCTTGGAACATTAGATTTAATAGTGTGATCAAATCATTTGGCTTTAATCAAAATGTTGATAAGCCTTATGTTTACAAATCATCAATAGCTCAATAGTGTTCTTAGTGCTGTATGTGGATGATATCCTACTCATTCGGAATGATGTAGTTTTCTGACTAACATTACAAAGTGGCTAGCTAGCCAATTTCAAATGAAAGATTTGGGAGAGACACAGTTTGTTCTAAGAATCCAGATCATTCGGGATCGTAAGAACAAAAGGTTGGCCTTGTCTCAAGCATCATACATTGACAAGAAGTTGATCAGGTACTCGATGTAGAATTCCAAGAGGGTTTATTACCCTTCAGGCATGGAATTATTTTGTCTAAGGAGCAATGTCCTAAGACACCTCAAGAGGTTGAGGAAATGAGATGGATTCCCTATACACCAACTGTTGGAAGCCTCATGTATGCAATGTTATGTACTAGAACTGACATTTGTTATGCGGTAGGGATTGTCAGTCGATATCAGTCCAATCCAGGATTAGATCACTGGAAAGTGGTCAAAACGATTCTCAAGTATCTTTGGAGAACGAGAGATTATATGCTCGTGTATGGAGATAAGAATTTGATCCTTACAGGATACAAAGACTCTTGACTTTTAGACTGATAGAGATTCTTAAAAATCGACATTAGGGTCAGTGTTAATTCTGAATGGAGAGGCTGTAGTTTGGCAAAACATCAAGCAAGGATGCTTCGCGAACTCCACTATGGAAGCCGAATACGTAGCCGCTTGTGAAGCTGCTAAAGAGGCTTTTTGGCTTAGGAAGTTTCTTACCGATTTGAAAGTTGTTCTACATATGTTCTTGCCGATCACTCTCTATTGTGATAATAGCGGGGCTGTGGCAAATTCTAAGGAATCTCGGAGTCATCAAAGAGGAAAACCCATAGAACGGAAGTATCATTTAATCAGGGAGATTGTGCATCACGGTGATGTGATAGTCACGAAGATCACATCAGAGCACAACGTTGCTAATCCGTTTACAAAGGCTCTCACGGCTAAAGTGTTCGAGGGTCATCTGGAGAGTCTTGGTCTAGGGGACATGCGACACCTTGTCTAGGGCAAATGGGTATAGAGTATGTCTTAGTTTATTGTGTATTGTACTGTTTTTATGTATTGTACATTAGTCCCAAGGCATTAGGACAAGTCAAAGATTGTTAGGATTGTTCTCTCGGTGATCTCGTAGTTTGTAAACATATGTACACATATTGTTATTAATAAAATAATTGTTATATTATAAGCATTTACTCAAAATCCAATAAACTAAGATCCGTGGTTATTTCATGTAACTTAACTGTATATGTGAGATATACAAGTGGATCATACCTTAAGTAATAACCTAAATCTATAGTAGATGGATAAAGGAGAGATACCTTATCCTGTTGACACTACAGATATAACCCACTTTGTAGATGTTTACAAGTGATGTAAAGTGTTACAAATGGTCTGATCCTGACCATTCATGTGGAGACATGCGTGCGGGGGTATCCTAAACAAAGAGTTTGCATAAGATCGGACCACGAGATGATTAGTCTCTTTATATAATGTCATTGATAATTGAGACTTACATTTCACTAAATTGACCATAGGTGACATGACCTTAATCCTGAGTGAGTTGGGAACTCCTGCCTTTGAGGGCGGTCCTTTGATTTGTATGGGTGAGAGTGGCCAGATTGCCAACTCAGCAAGCCTACCATTTTGGGATTCGTCTAATTGGGGAGTTGGGAACTCAGATACACAAGACGAAATTCACTCCTTCCCCGAAGCAGGGGTAAGTAGATAAATTGCTCCTTTAAGGGCTGATTCCGGGTCTTGAACATAGTGGTCACACCCTCTCCTGGCCTGAGAGGACTTAGTCATAGTAGGACTATGACTTATTGTTCACTAGAGGAATCAGTGGTACTTAAGGAGTTAGNAATCAGTGGTACTTAAGGAGTTAGATGTAACTACACGGGGTAAAATGGTGAATTCTCCCAATTGTACTTACGAGCGATTTGTGAAGGGTCATCGCATTGTTGATTGGTTATATGGACACAAAAACATATCTGTATTGCGAAGACTGCAGCTATCGGTCTTTAGTGAAGTGACCAACAGTTAATGGATGGTGGATCTCGTGATTAAAAAGTTTAATCAGTTATTCATGTAACGTTGGAGCTTCAAACTACAGGTCCATGAGGTCTTCTTGGTAGCTCAAATTAATTTGAACTGTTCAAATTAACAAGAGAAAATTCAAACTACAAGTTGACAATCAGATTTTGGGTTAATTTGAACTGTTCAAATTAACAAGAGGAAATTAAATTATATGTGATGTAATTAATATGATGTATTAGATACATTAATTGGATGAATTAATATAAATATGATTTATATTAAATACCATAAAATTGAAAAAGAACAATGGTTTATATGTTTCATATGATGAAATATTAAAACTATAGGTTATAAATATAATATGATTATTATATTTATTTATAACATATTAATTATATGATAATTAATTATTCTTTTTCTCTAATAATTGAATTGAGTGGGAGGTTATTGGAAGTTTTATGGTAACTGTGAGATAAAAAGGAAAATGGTTTTCCAAAATTAATTTGACGATTCATTCGGAATATCTCACAAAAAAGGCTATCAAGTAAAAAGGTTTTACTAAGCGATAGCATCAAGTGCATACACGATCGAGCTGACTATACGATAGTTACTCGTTTACTTGTTGCTAAACGATTAAGTAGCAAAGTTTATACGTTAGGCTTCCATCTTCTAAACGATCGAGTATTTTGTCTATACGATAGACAATCTTTATCCCCCACTTACTCGATCGTCTACTCAATCGTATACCTCCTGCTTTCCTCAATCAAAAATCATACAAAGCCCACAACTTCTGGATTCTCACACAGAGAATACCAAGGTAAGATTTGTAGTGGTGTTCCTGTTCAATTCGAGGATCAAGTTAGACTCAATTGGGATCGAGGTTTTTTCAGATGTTTGTTGAGATCGTATTCTGTTAGTTGCGTTCGAGTTCGTGGTGATTGAACGACTTGCTGAACGATCGAGGGATACTTAAAGAAGAGTTCTTCAAATGGTTTGCGTAATCTATCTGGTGTATCATTCTTTATAAATAACATGCTGTAATGTCTAATTGTGCATAATCTGTTTGTTTTCATTTAGACTATAATTGTTTGTGTTGATTCTCAATGGGATTTGGACTGATCCACTTTCGCTGCTCATGGAGATCTTTGTTTAGATTTCCTTAACCCTATAGGTCGGAATGAACATAGTTCAAAGCTCCTTTGGTGGTGTGCTGAGATTTTGTGAAGCTTTGTCTAGTTGTTTGACCTAAAATGCAATGTTCACAAGAAGAAAAGTGCTCATTGATACCTTTGGGCAGGATTCCTTGCTTGGAATGAGCTTGCATCCCTTTCTCACTAATATGGGAGAGTCTTTTGTGCCATAAGTCAGCCTCTGTTAAGCTTGTTGTTGAAGTTGTGTAGGCACTTGTCATCACCTCTACTCCTCTCACAATGTAAAGATTATTGACATTCTCACCAACCAACACAACTTTGGAATCCTTGATCACTTCAAGAACTCCACCTTTTCCTTTGCATTCACACCCAATGGAGTCCAACATGCCCAAAGATATCAAGTTTCTCTTGAGCAAAGGTACATGTCTAACATTTATTAGAAGCTTGATTGATCTGTCTTTTAGCTTCAAAGACACTGAACCAACCCCATTTACCTTGTAGACTTCATTGTTGCCTATGTACACATATTCTCTATCAATTTCTTTGTAAGTATTAAACCAAGGTCTGAAAGGTGTCATGTGATAGGTACATCCGAAGTCTAGCACCGAATCATGCTTCCCAAGAGAATTAATTTGGTTGGTTTGATTTCTGGTAGAGGCTAAGGCATCAGAGTAAAACTAGGAACTTTCAACCACTGATGCTTCTAGTTGTTTCCCCTTTTGATCCTTCTCTTTTTCTGGGTTTTTCCATTTCAGACTGTAGCAGACTCTCAACAGGTGACCTTTCTTCTTGCAGTAATTCCATCTCAACTTGGTCTTAGGCTTGTGTTCTTCACCTGACTGATTTTTATTCCCCTTAGACTGGTTCTGTTTGTTCTTCCCCTTGGCAAACAGTCCCTCTGCACTAGGCTGCTTCTTCTTAACTGACTGAAGCTTTTGTTGGGGTTGATGCCCTAAAGTCTCGTATCCTGTAGTTTGTAAACAATTTGTACAAACGCTTGTGATGCATAATATATGATATTTACTTCACTTCTTGACTTTGCACATTTGGATGTTTTATTTGCTTTATCACAAACTAATAAACTTAAAATCTCTTGTTGTCTTTATGTAACTTAAGCATGTATGTGGTGACATACAAGTGCATCACGTCTTAAATGATAACCAAAATGGTCTGTAGTATATGGATATAGGAAGAAAACCTTATCCTAGTAACGCTACGGACGCGGCCGCTTTGTGGAATAGTTACAAGTGTTGTAACTTATCACAGATGGTCTGATCCTGATCATTTGTGTAGGGGACATGCGAGCAGGGGCATCCTATACAAAGAGTTTGTATAAGACCTGACCACGAAGTGTTAATATCTCGTCATATAAGCCCATTCATGACAGAGGACTTCACTTCACTAGGTGACTATAGGTATCATGACCTCAATCCTGAGTGAATTGGGAACTCCTCTACTGAGGGTGGTTCTTTGATTTGCTTGGGTGCAAGTGGCCAGAGCGCCAACTCAAACCTACCACTTTGAGGATTCGTCTGATTTGGGAGTTGGGAACTCAGTTACACAAGATGGAGTTCACTTTTTCCCCGAAGTAGGGGTAAGTAGATAGATTGCTCCCTTAAGGGCTGATTCCGAGACTTGAACGATGTGGCGCCACACACCTTCTCATGTCTCTTATTTATTTATCCTTAAAGCATGCAAGTAATTTAACGATTGTTAATGCATATCAATATGTTTGAATGTATATGTGGAAATTCTGTCACAATGAATTGGAAAGATCCGCTTCCACTCATAGGTACTCTTGTATAACAGTTCCTTCAATTGGTATCAAAGCTCTCGGTTTCTAATATTTCAATTTCATTGCTGCAAAGAATTCCATTTACATTCTCGGTTGGTGCAGCATGTCTACTCTCTATTTTAATTGGCAAATTGTTTGTGGATGTATGGATTAATGGAGTTTTTTGGGATGAAACCTCGGTTTGTCAAATTCTTTTACATTTCCAATTAATTGTAAAGGCCTCTGCATTTTCGGGTATAATTAATTGCTATCGAGTCTGTAATTTCAAAGTTAGTTTGAGTCTTGAGTCGTTCGTGAAGAAGTTCGGAGCAAGGCTTACTGTTCTTCAAGGAAGAAGACGATCAAGTGTTGGTCAGGTCGTTTAGACGATGGGATAGATGATCGTTGAATATCGGATGCTCGGGTGTCGTTTAACGCACACGCGCACTAGACGATCGTATAGCTCAGCAAGCCTCATCACTTAGTTACTGACTATACGATCGCGAAGTAAATGCGTGGTAAATTGTTTACCTTTCGCGTGTTAAGCGATTTTCTAGACAATCAGGCTTTGCAACCTCGTTGTCGTCTATGAGATCGTTTACCTGGAGACGTTTACTAAATGATGGAGCTTTGCCCGACGGTTCAAGACCCGGTTTGCTCGGTGAAAAATGTAATAGATAGAATTTCATTCCGGTTTTGTGTTGGTTCATCCCGATCCATTAATCTATGATTTTACACATGCGATGTATATTCTTTTTATGTCATATGGTATACACATATAGAAAAATTCCACATCAGTCATGCATCTTCTCTTTATTATAAGTGTTATAATTTAGAGAAGCATGATTTAAATTACGTAAGTGCATACTCATGCATCATATAATATAAGATTTATATTTATGCATGCATTATATATTAAGCATTATGTTTACAAGCATTATAAATACCTCGTTATGTGGCAATGTATGTTTTAGTTGTTTCTTTTATAAAGGTTATAAAATGAAATTAGGACTAAAATCAATAATAAAAGGTTAAAGTGTAGTAAATCTATTTGTAAAAGACCTTTTGTCTAAGGCGGGTTCTGTCTAGGCTGGGGTATTTAAGGTGACGACAACGGAACACCCCTACCTAAGAACCTACCTGGAAAGGTGAATTAGATAGATTTGATGCATGCATGCAAGTTAAGGACAATCCATTAAAGAGTTTAAATGTGACTACTTGAACTTGTTTTATTTCAAAGACAAAAGTTGTTTTTTAGCAGACTTAATAAATGACTTAGACTATAATCAATAGCTGGATTGTCTAGGTTAATGAACCCCTAGGTAGAACATTCAGTAGGAGGTAAATGAACCCCTAGGTAGAACATTCAGTAGGAGGTACTTGGGGCATTTAATGCTTCATTTAAACCTCTTGCGTTTCTCTCTTATTGTCCACACCATGAGATCTATACTCGGCCTCGTGGCACCCTGAGAGTATCCCCCTAAAGAATGGTGTTTGGATAGGTCAATATCAAGGTAGATTGAGAGAATGTTCATAGTAAGTGGGAGCGGGAAATGCGACAGCATATCCCACGGTCTCTCTCGTTAGATTAAATAAAGTTTATGCGCTTCGCCTCGAGGCATTCTGGGAGTGTCCCCCTAAAGGATGGTGTTTAGGTAGGTCAATATCAAGGTGGATGGAGAGAATGTTCATGGTAAGTGGGAACGGGAAATGCGACAGCATATCCCACGGTCTCTCTCGTTGGATTAAATAAAGTTTATGCGCATCGCCTCGAGGCGCCCTGGGAGTGTCCCCCTAAAGGATGTTGTTTGGGTAGGTCAATATCAAGGTGGATGGAGAGAATTTTCATAGTAAGTGGGAGCGGGAAATGCGACAGCATATCCCACAGTGTCTCTCGTTGGATTAAATAAAGTTTATGCACATTGCCTCGCGGCACCCTAGGAGTGTCCCCCTATAAGATGGTTGTTTTGTGCGTTTCTTTATTTGATCTCCTATAAAAGGATAAGGTTACTTAGTCTCTTGTCCTAATCTGCTTTTTCCCTACAGTGCGCGTATTAGGACGAGACTCTAGGGCAAAAAACGAGGGGTTACACTTACGCAGAATTGTTAAGGGCTAACAATTCTAAACCGAACAAATTGTGGTTGTTAGGTTCAGTTCCAAGAGTTGGTTCTGCCTAATGGTTGAGAATGTCTCATCCCAGTGAAAATACATTTAATCACTCTATCGGTGACGTTTGTCATGCCTTGCTGGGGCATCATTGCAAAATAGAAGTCTTATCACTTAGGGTACTTAGAAACTGTTTTGCTAAAACTAATTGGTTAAAATGTGGTTTTGCAAAGTCTTATAGAAGTTTATTCGTTTTTCAGCAACAGATTTAAAAATACCTACAACCATTATTAGTTTACTTAGCACCGAAAAACTGAATGGCCAAAACTATTCAAGTTGGAAACATATGATCACGACGATACTCATCATCGAGGATCTGAAGTTTTTCCTTACGGAGGACTGTCCTCCTATTCCACCTAACGAGGCTACTCGAAATGTTCTGGGGCCTTAGGAGCTATGGACACGGGCAAAAGAGAAGGCACGAGCCTATATCTTGGCCACTCTTATTGACGTGTTGGCCAAGAAACATGAGTCCATGGTCTCAGCACGTGAGATCATGGAGTCCCTGCGGGGAATGTTCGAACAGCCGTCTAGACAGCTCAAGCATGAGGCTCTGAAACACATTTTCAACTCCAAAATGGAGGAAGGCACCTCTGTTTGTGAACAAGTGTTGAATATGATAGTCCACTTTAATCTGGCGGAGATGAATGGGTCTAAAATCAATGGGGGCAATCAGGTTAGCATTATCCTGCATTCATTGCCGGATAGCTTCCTCCACTTTGTTGGCAATATAATTCTTAACAAAGTGGATTATACCCTTACTACTCTCTTCAACGAGTTGCAGACTTACCAATCCTTGCTGAAAAGTAAGGAAAAGAGGGAAGGTGAGGCAAATGTTGTCTCGTCTTCTAAAACGTTCCATTAAGGTTCGACCTTAGGGACAAAGTTTGCACCTTCAACTTCTAACTCTGAAAAGGGGAAGAAGAAGAATGGTGGTAAAAGGAAAAGGAAAGCACCTGGTAACCCACCATCTATCGCCTAGAGGAAGCGTAACCGCCGGTTGAAAAAGGAACATGTTTCCACTGCAACCAGGATGGACACTGGAAGAGGAATTATCCTCGCTATCTGAACGAAAAGAAGGCAGCCAAGGCTAAGGCCAAGGCAAACAAAGGTAAATGTGATTTACTTGTTTAGTGGAGAATGATGATTCTGCCTAGATAATTGATTCGGGCATCACTAATCATGTTTGTTCTCCTTTTCAGGGGATTAGATCCTGGCGACAGCTGAAGGCTAGTGAGATGACGTTGCGAGTAGGAACCGGGCACATCGGCTCAAATGTGGCAGTGGGAGGCATCCAGTTAACTTTACAAAATAGGTTTCTTGTATTAAAAGATGTCTTTGTAGTTCCTAGACTAAAAAGAAACCTTATTTCTATAAAGTGTCTATTGCAATGCAAATATACTCTTTCTTTTAAACTAAATAAAGTGTTTATTCATAAGGATGGTGTTGAAATTTGTATAACTAAACTGGAAAATAACTTGTATGTGCTAAGACCGTTAGCCTTAAGTTCCCTCCATAACATAGAAATGTTTAAATCTTTTGTAACTCAATCTAAACGTCAACGAGTTTCTCCAAAAGAAAATGTCCAACTTTGGCATCTTTGATTAGGGCACATCAATCTCAATAGAATTGAAAGATTGGTGAAGAATGACTTTCTAAGCGAGTTAGAAGAAAATTCTTTACCAGTGTGCGAATCTTGCCTTGAGGGTAAGATGACGAAAAGAACTTTTACTAGAAAAGATTATCAAGCCAAA
Source organism: Benincasa hispida (assembly GCF_009727055.1). Lineage (NCBI taxonomy): Eukaryota > Viridiplantae > Streptophyta > Magnoliopsida > Cucurbitales > Cucurbitaceae > Benincasa > Benincasa hispida. Next base: position 39,506,343 of record NC_052351.1, on the reverse strand, counting down.
GAGCCTTTAGAATTAGTAATTCTAACCTTTACGGTCTTATGAATGTACGAGCTCGAGGAGGCTATGAGTACTTTATCAGTTTTACTGATAATTACTCTATATATGGGTATGTTTATCTAATGCAATGAAAGTATGAATCTTTTGAAAAGTACAAAGTATTCAATGCTGAAGTTGAGAATGCTTTGGATAGACTTATTCAAACACTTCGATCAAATCGAGGTGGAGAGTTTTTGGATTCACGATTCCAAGACTATTTATTAGAACATGGACTCATTTCCCAACTCTCAGCATTGGGTACACCTCAGCAGAATGGTGTAGCGGAGAAGAGAAATAAAACCTTGTTGGACATGGTTCGTTCGATGATGAGTTACGCATCTTTACCAGACTCGTTTTGGAGTTTCATAGTGGAGACTGCGGTATACATACTTAACTGTGTTCCTTCCAAGAGTGTTATGAGAACATCTCTAGAGTTGTGGAACAGGCTTAAAGCTAGTTTACATTACTTCCGCATATGGGGTTGCCCAACACGTGCTTGAGGGAAATCCCAAGAAGTTGGAATCACGGTCGAGGTTGTGCCTCTTTGTAGCCTACCCCAAAGGTGCACGAGGGGGTTACTTTTACGATCGGTCCAAAAATAGGGTGTTTGTTTCCACGAACGCTACTTTCCTAGAGGAGGATCATATCAGGGAGCACAGTCCACATAGTAAAGTCATGTTACGTGAGCTTTCCAATGAAACTATTGAAACTTCAACAAGAGTTGTTGAAGAACCTGCTTCACCAGCCAGAGTTGTTGATGATAGTTCATCTGGTAGGTCGATTCCACCTCAAGAGTTGAGGGTACCTCGACGCAGTGGGAGGGTTAAGAACTTGCCTGAATGCTATCTGGGTTTCACAAAAATCCTAGCTATGGTGGCAGATGGGGACGTTAAGGATCCGTTGTCTTATCAAAAGGCAATGGTGGATGTTGACCGAGATGAATGGGTCAAAGCCATGAATCTCGAGATGGAGTCGATGTACTTCAACACAGTATGGGATCTTGTAGATCAGCCTAATGAGGTAAGACCTATAGGTTGTAAATGGATCTACAAGCGCAAACGGGGTGCTGATAGAAACGTGCAAACCTTCAAGGCTCGACTTATGGCAAAGGGTTATACCTAGATGGAAGGAGTCGACTATGAAGAGACTTTCTCACTTGTTAGCATGTTAAAGTCAATCTACATCCTCATGTCCATTACCGCTTATTATAATTATGAGATCTGGAAAATGGACGTCAAGACGACTTTTCTGAATGGTAATCTTGAGGAGACCATTTACATGGTGCAACCTGAAGGATTCAATGCACAAGATCAAGATCAAAAAGTTTGCAAACTGAATCGATCCATTTATGGGCTAAAACAAACGTCTCGACTTGGAATTTTCGGTTTGATACTGTGATCAAATCGTATGGCTTTGACCAAAACGTTGATGAACCTTGTGTTTACGAGAAGATCGTCAACAGTTCAATAGTTTTCTTAGTGTTGTATGTGAAGGAACTCTTAATGAAGAGCATCCATGAGCGCGTTCAGATCTTTCTGATTTCATTGTGATCGAAATACAACACATACATTCTAACAGACAGTTATGCAAATTCACACAAATTAAAGGAATGTTTCGAACAATAAAAATACAAAGGAAAGAGATCTCATACCAGTTGAAGACCTTCTTCAAACGTTGAACTCAGACGCAGCGGAAGAATCTCTACGTGAACTCTATCGCCCAGCAAACCAGTCAACTGCAGCAGCATGGTCATCTACACGAATGGTAGCAACACGAACAGTCACAAACAAGAAAGCAGTGAGGACGACACCACCAATTGGAGCCCTTGGTATTCTCAGAGTGAGAATCCAAAGTGTGGTCTTTGGTGAATTTAGTAGAGGTCGGAGAAAAAACAAATAGTGTAGACGATAAGTAAGTGGGAGAGAAAGAGCTATCGTATAGCTGTGTGCTTATCATTTAGAAGAAGCTACACGATCGTGTAGGTTTTACTAAGCGATTGTTTAATAAAAGTTAGACGATCGTTTAGAAAACGCGGCACGCTATGCGATCCTTTAGGGACGGACGTGCGATCGTTTAGGTGCTGGTGTGCCATCGTTTAGACGATGAGCAACTATTGTATAGGCTCTCAAACTAGGTGATCGTTACATTTTCACACCGATTGCGAAATTTCGAACTATTGCCAAATGAAAACAATTTTCATTTTATTCTTCGGTTACAATAAACAATTTCGAATTCTCCTACTAATGCACGATCGATGAGAGGTTTTCGGCCAATTATCATATAATTAATCAATTTAATTAATAAATATAATCATATTATATTCTTACTCTATAGTTTGATATCACATATCTACTATAGAAATTTCTCCTCCACTTGGTATAAATTATATTTATATCTAATTTTCTCCAAAGTAATGTATCTTATACATTTAGTCAATTATATCATATATAATTAACCGGTCCAATTATATCATATATAATCGAACTCCCTCTTGTCACTTTGAACATTTCAAACTGACCCAAACACTTATTCTCGACTTTATCCAAGCTACCCAGGAGACCTAATGGACCTGTGGCTCGAAGCTCCAACGGTCCGTGAATAGCTGACTAAACTCTTTAGCCACGAGATCCACCATCCGTTAACTGTCAGGCATTCCACTAAAGACTAACAGCTGAACTCTTCTTATCACAGATATATTTTTGTGTCCATCGGATATAACCAATCATGAGTACGATGACCCAGCTCCAAAATCAGACGAATCTCCAAAATGGTAGGTTTGAATCGGCGACCTGGCCACTCGCACCATAGAAATCAAAGGACCGCTCTCCATGGCAGGAGTTCCCAACTCACTCAGGATTGAGGACATGTTACCTATAGTCATCCTAGTTAAGTGAAGTCTCTGTCATGAACGGTGTTATATAACGAGATGTTAACACTTCGTGGTCAGGTCTTATACAAACTCTTTGTATAGGATGCCCCCGCTCACATGTCCCCTACACGAATGATCAGGATCAGACCATCTGTGACAAGTCACAACAATTGGACCATTCCCCAAGGCGGGCCGCTACGTAGCGTACTAGGATAAGGTTTTTCTCCTTATCCATATACAACAGACCATTTTCGTTATCACTCAGTCGATGATCCACTTGTATGTTACCACATACAATGCTTGAGTTACATATAGATAACCAGGGATTTTATGTTTATTGGTTTGTGTAAAGCAAATAAAACATACAACTGAGCAAAAAACAAGATGTGAAGTTAAATATCATATATTATACAACAAAGCGTTCGTACAAACTGTTTACAAAACTGCAGGACACGAGACTTTAGGGCATAACCTCAATAGTATGTAGACGATATTCTACTCATTGGAAATGATGTAGGTCTACTGACATGCAGTTGATAACTAATGAGACCCAATTCCAAATGAAAGATTTTTGGAGAGGCTCAGTTTGTTCTGGTATACAGATCTTTCGGGATCTAAGAACTAAGTGCTAGCGCTATTAACCATCATGATATTGACAAGATCTTGCCCAAGTACTCGATGAAGGACTCCAAAAGTGCCTACTGCCATTCAGGCATGGAGTCACTTTGTCTAAGGACATTGTCCTAAGACGCCTCAAGAGGTTGAGAATATGAGACGGGTCCTATATGCATCTGCAGTTGGCAGTTTGATGTATGTGACGCTCCTGCACTTAGTCAGACATCTCTATGCTGTAGGAATAGTCAGTAGGTATCAGTCTAACCCAGGCCAAGGTCACTTGATCGCAGTAAGACTCCTACAAGTATCTTTAAAGAACGAGGGACTAGATGCTCGTGTATGGGTCTAGGGATTTGATCCTTACTGGATACATGGATTCTGACTTTTAGACTGATAAAGACTCTCAGAAGTCCACTTCAAGGTCAATTCTTACTCTTAACAGAGGAGCTGTAGTGTGGCGGAGCACTAAGCAGGGGTGCCTCGCCGACTCCACGATGGAGGCCGAGTACGTAGCGACTTGTGAAGCTGCTAAGGAGACCATCTGGCTCAGGAAGTTCTAGATAGAGCTGAAAGTTGTTCCAGATATGTCTAGGTCCATCACCCTCTATTGTGACAATAGTGGTGCTGTGGGAAACTCCAAGGAGCCCAGGAGTCATAGGCGCGACAAACACATAGAGCGAAAGTATCATCTGATCCGCGAGATAGTGCATCGAGGAGACGTGATCATCACAAAGATCGCCTCGGAGCACAATGTTGCTGACCCATTTACGAAGGCTCTCACGGCTACAGTGTTTGAGGGGCACCTTCAGAGCATGGGTCTATGGGACCGTCCGCCTAGTACTGGGTTTTTATGCCCTAGTTTATTGTTTTGTACTTGTTTTTATACACCCCACTTCGCTTTAAGACAAGTGGGAGATTGTTGGAGTTGATGCCCCAAGGTCTCGTGTCCTGTAGTTTGTAAACAGTTTGTACGAACGCTTATGATATATAATATATCATATTTACTTCACTTCTTGACTTTTCACATGTAGATGTTTTATTTGCTTTACCACAAACCAATAAACTTAAAATCCTCGATTGTCTTTATGTAACTTAAGCATGTATGTGGTGACATTCAAGTGGATCATGTCTTAAGTGATAACCAAAATGGTCTGTAGTATATGGATATAAGAGGAAAACCTTATCCTGGTAACGCTACGGACGCGGCCTGCTTTGTGGAATAGTTACAATTATTGTGACTTGTCATAGATGGTCTAATCGTGATCATTCATGTAGGGGACATACGAGCGGGGGCGTCCTATACAAAGAGTTTGTATAAGACCTGACCACAAAGTATTAATATCTCGTCATATAACCCCGTTCATGACAAAGACTTCACTTCACTAGGATGACCATAGGTATCATGACCTCAATCCTGAGAGAGTTGGGAACTTTTGCCATTGAGGGTGGTCCTTTGATTTGCTTGGGTGCGAGTGACAGAACGCCGACTCAAACCTACCACTTTATGGATTCGTCTGATTTGGGAGCTGGGAACTCAGCTACACAAGATGGAGTTCACTACTTCCCCGAAGCAGGGGTAAGTAGATAGATTGCTCCCTTAAAGGCTGATCCCAGGGCTTGAACGATGTGGCACCACACACCTTCTCATGGCCCGAGAGGTGTTCACACACAGTAGAACTATGTTGTATTGTTCATTAAAGGGATCAGTGGTACTTAAAGATTAAGATGTAACTACAGGGGCAAAACGGTAAATTAGCCCAACTATACTTATGAGCATCTGTGAAGGGTCATCGTACTGATGATTGGTTATATCCGATGGATATGGAAATATATTTGTGGTAAGAAGAGTTCAGTTGTCGGTCTTTAGTGGAATGTCTGACAGTTAACGGATGGTGGATTTCGTGGCTAAAGAGTTTAGTTAATTATTCACGTACGTTGAAGCTTCGAGCCATAGGTCCATAAGGTCCCCTTGATAGCTTGGATACAATTTAAGAATCAGTTTTTGGGTCAGTTTGAAATGTTCAAATTGACAAGAAAGAGTTCGATTATATATGATATAATTGAACTAGTTAATTATATATGATATAATTGACTTTATGTATGAGATACATTACTTTAGAGGAAATTGGATATAAATATGATTTATATCTAGTGGAGGAAAAATATTATGGTTAATATATGATATTAAACCATAGGTTATAAATATAATGTATGATTTTATTTTTATTTATTAATTGGACAGTTATGGGATAATTGGTCGGTGTCTCTTCTGTTTTCGTAACTGATGAGTAAGATGAAGAATCGTTTTGAAACGCTTAAATAGGTCATGGTGTGTTGTGATTCTAGAGAGTCATCGCTTAGTAAATCAGAGCATATACGATAGTGTTGTTTACTTAATGATCGCTTACACTCGCGCACGCTACTTGTTAAACAATCACTTATTTTTTACTAAACGATTGTTTAATGCCAGAGCTTTACTAAACGATCGTATAGACGATCGCTTACCTTTTCCTACACGATCGGATATTTCATCTAAACGATCAAGCATTTTGTCTATACGATAGACGAGTCTTTCTCCCACTTGCTTGATTATTGTATACGATCTCTTTTCCTCCTCCCTCTACTAAATCCGAACAAAGCCCACCCTTTGGATTCCCACTCCGAGAATACTGAGGGCTTCGAGTGTTGGTTTCGTCCCCATTTCCTTGTGTTTGTGTGAAGCTGTTCGTGTAGACGATCGGGGTGTTGTTGGACGATTACTTGCTGGTCTAGCAAGAGCGAAAGGTCGTTCGTGGAGAGAGCAAGATTTCAAATAAAGAAAAGTCTTCAACTTGTATGTTCTCTCAGTCTCTTATTTATTAATCCTTAAAGCATGCAAGTAATTTAGCGATTATTAATGCATATCTGTATGTTTGAATATATATGTGGAAATTCTGTCACAATGAATTGGAAAGATCCATTTCTGCTCATAAGTACCCTTGTATAAGAATTCCTTCAGTTTTAACTCTCTTGTTCTTAATGCTAAAATGATGGCATCAGTAGTGACTGATTCTCTACTATACTTCAGAGCATTCGTCACCTCTTTTATAGGATTCAGGTAGAGAGTTTAATAGCACAAAAGCATCATTCGCATCGCCAATTTTCTCACTAAGGCTCTTGAACTCTCAGACTATCCTCTTGAATTCATCCAAATTTTCTGAAAGAGACTTGGCAGAATCCATCTTGAACGTGAAGAACTTCTCCTTCAGATACATCTTGTTGGGGAGATCCTCTTTGATGGCAAAAAGACCTTCTAGCTTGACCCACATCTTGTAGGCTGTATCTTGATCAATTACTTGCCTCAAAATACTGTCACTAAGATTCAGAACTATAGTCCTATATATCGTGAGCTCCATGTCTTCTCTTTCTTGTGTTGATATGGTGGTTAGCAGTGTTGATGAGTCCAAAAGGGCGTTGTTCAAAAATGACTTTGATTTTGGCCTTCCATAGGCCAAAATCGCCCTTCCCATCAAACTTCTCGATCTCATACCTTGCAACGATCATTTCTGATTCGAACGAGTATCAAAACTTGATTTCTTGAAAATCTTGAAGCTCCAAGAAAGTTGATCTTTATGGCCTTTAAGCGCTCTGATACCAATAATTGTTGGGTTGATGACTCTTCACAAGTCCCAAATACTCAAGATCAACATTGGAGAGATGAAAAAATGACTTAGAACAATTCTATCAAATCCTCGATACTCAGAACTCGACGCTCGACTCCTTGCTACTCGATCCTCGATCAGAATTCCCTTCTTCATCGACTAGTCTCTATTAAATTCTCGATGCAACTCGTCGACAACAAAGTTAATAATTGATCTTACTCGACAATTCTTGAACGATTCTCAGTGCAACTCGAAGGTGAACACAATGTACTCGAAGCTACTCGATAGTGAAAAATCGATGCACAATTGACTCGACAATCTAATTACTCGATGCGATTGAAATGTAAACGATTGGCACGCAATTTACAGTAAAGAATTACCCGATTGAACAAGAAAGATAAAAAGGAAAGAAGAGACACAGTATTAACGTAGTTCGACAAGATTGCCTACGTCCACGTGAAGATCTTGAACCTTTTTACTTAATGAAGATTGTTTACAAATTTTGATGTTTCCAAAAAACTAAGAAAAATGATAATAACTCTATATAATTCGAATTTAAAATCAATAGTATTTATAAGAGTATACCAACGGACCGTTACAAATGTTATTTATAAACAAACAAAAATGTGGGATATTTGAGTCAAAACTTCTTCAGTGTTCTTAGTCCTACAAAGTACTTCAATCATACCATTGATCACTCCATTCTTCTCCCACTCCCACGTGCCTAAGAAATCAAAAAGGTTGTCTACAGACTACAAGGGTGCCCCATATGAATGTTTTCCCGCCAATTCTGAATTATTCATAGATAATAACTGTCATTTCAATATAATCCCTGTATATATATATATATTTTTTAAGTCCCGTTCCCGCTTTTTTTTTGTTTTTGTTTCCTTTATATATATACATATAATTTTAGAAAAAGGAAAAAAAGGGGGGAAAAAAACTTGAAAATGAGACGGATGTTCAATGAAACTCTCTAAAACAATAAATTTCATTGTACTCTATATATATATATATATTCTGTTAAATGAATTTCTACTATTTCGTTTAGCGAACTTATAATAAACAAATAATTAATTAAAGGCGAGAGTGGAACTTTTTGTTTTTATATATAATGAGGTCATTAAAAAGTTTAAACGCACAAGGATTAAAATAAAATTTAAAAAACAACAAACAAAAAAACAAAAGAATATTAAAAATTAACAAACAAATACGATTGTTAGTCTTAAACAAAAGGGGAACAAAGAGAGAGAGAGAACTTTACCATGTAATTATTTATTGGTTTTAGTCAATAATTTAATAAAAGCATTTTAATGTCGATATAATTAGAAAGATACCAGAATATTAATGAAAAGCTTCGGGGTGAAAGTTAGAACTTGAAACATATTCTCTAAACTAGTTCAGGAAAAAGATATCCCCATCCAAACTGAAAATTCTCCATCCCTCACAGAAATTTGTCATCCTATAATAAGGGTAATGAAAGAAGAAGCGCTGCTCATCATCACCTGGCTTTTTGTTCGAAAAAACTGAAACCATATGGCCAGGAAAAATATTTTTTTTAAGAAAAAAAAAGCCACAGATAATTAAGACTTTTTTGGAGGTGTTGATTGATTAAACTTGAGGATACTGATAAAAAGAACTTACAGACATTGGCTGAGACTTAGCTATGAGAGTTTGAGGACTCGTTTCAAAAAAGCTATCCGAGTCCTTTTCTATGGTACTGGGGATCATGGGAGGGACATCTTTTGATTTATTAATCAAATGAAGTCCAGAAAAGTGATCACCCCAGATATCATATTTGTATTTATCCTGAATCCCAGACTTACCTTCCCCTTCTAATGAAGCTTTTTGGTTGAATAGTTTAGAGCCAGGAGCTCGAGCATGCAGAGCAATTTTGGAGGTTGAAGCAGCAAGAGGAGAGCATATGACATTTGGGGCAGGCCTGCCAGCTGAAGGAAAAGTGGCCGAAGGCTGCAAAATTGGTTTACTGTAACTCTTTCTCGACTCCAAAGGAGTCTCCTTGGAAGATGAAACAAAGGTGTCGATGCAGTTCTTCACACTAACTTCAGGTTTTGGTGAATTCGTGACGGAAGTAAGTTCAGATGTTTGTGCCTTGTGACATTGGGTTTCATCAACCACCCTAGCAAAGAGACTACTCACCTCAATAGACTGGTTCACATCAGGAGACATAGGCCATGTACGTTTCGGTGTACTAGATGCAGTGGGAGACAAAGGGGACGAAGGCGTAGAGTTACCACTTTGACTACTCGAAACTTCAAATAGACCGGCTAATTTCATGCCACCTGCCTTTTTCTTCTTTCGCCGCCTTCCCCTTTCCTTCCCAGTTTTCACCGTGAGGTAATTTGGTTGAGATGCTTCCACTGCATCAGAATTCTCTATTACAAGAGATTTTGACTGCAGGGAGGGTTGTGGTGCTCCTTCCCCTTCAAAAACAGACCAAACATCCGAGAGTTGACTGCTTTTCTCACTATGACGTACAGAATAAGTCTTCTCCACACTCTTTGTAGAACTCGATATACGCTTGATCTCATTCTTGCATGAGAAATCCAGAGAGCCCAAAGATATCATGTGTGGCAAAATCCAACAAAAGAACAAGAACATTACAGAAGAAATTAGGAGAACAGCAAAGGAGAATTTCTTCAGTCGTGTCCACGAGACTGATTTTCTGCAATTATTGAGCATATAGAAGGGTAGACTGGCCTTCATGGGTATAACAAGTATACCAGTAGCCAAGGCCAGTTCAAGATCTCTATACACCACGGTAGCAGAAAGATCAGTCTTGTATGATATCGTAAGTTTTTTTGACTCTCCAGGTTCAAGGGCAAAATCTTTACAATTATGTACTAAGAAACCATCTAACGCACATTCTGTACCTGATATTTTAATCTTCTTGAATTCCAATGGCAAGTCACCAGTGTTCTTGGCATAGAAGTCTTTCGATAATGGCAATGTACAGGCATGGCTAATCTCTTCCATGTGGACCGACCTTTCTGAAGGGGATATGTTGAGCAAAATTGGGGATTCAAGCTCAAACTCTATACTGATAACAGGCTTTGAACCCTCAAGAAGCAGCAGAGAAGACGAACCCCCGTATCCTCTCAATGACAGCCACTCCACACCAGACAGATTATTTCTTATCAAAACAGAACTTCTCCAGTGACATCGTTCCGAAGGGTAAAAAAATATTGGTCCAAAAAGCACATCACCATAAGGATGAACATAAGCCTCTGTAACTGCACCCTCTGCTAGTGAAAACCCATACTTCTTTGGCATAGTAGAGTCATTGTGAATCAAACCACCAGACGACAGGTGGATAAATCCTTCAGGGTCTCTGCATTCATCAATAATTTCACCTGAATTAATGATTAGCTGCATTACAACTGGCCACTCGCTTGGATTTTTCACAGTAATCCATTTAGCAGAATGACTTCCAACCTCGACCATGGGAAAAAATACCTCGTGCTCATCAAGCACAGACATGGACTTTGTGGTCCCCATCGAAGCCCAATTTTCAAGCACCAATTCATCTGCTTCTGCTCTCTCCACAGCCTTAAATTAAATGAAGCATCTAGGTCATTTCGCATATTAATATATGAAGTGCTACTTATGGAAGTAAATACAATTAATGTATGAAAGGGATGGAAGGGAACGCAGAAAAGGACAATATCTCAAGCTGTCTTACAACAATGGTTAAAGAAAGCTATGAATATAAATTCCTAGTATCATTTCCTTATCAAGATCTAAGTCCTTGGTAGCTCTTGGCAACCAAGCTTTCATAATTGCCTCTCATTATAAGTGTGTGCATTTTTTTTTAGAGAAGACTCATTATAAGCGTATGCATATAATGAGGATAAAATAAGATTGAAAACTAAGATTGCCGACTTTGGAAAAGGTTGAAACTGCAAAAAGACCATGAAAGAGCAAGAAACTTTCAACTCAAATTGATTGCAAAAACATTTCATGAACTTAAAAATCAGTGCGTAAGATTCTAAACGTGCTATGCCAACATATATACACCAGTAAGGAGTACAGTCATAGCAGCAACTATACTACTAGATAAGCATGAGAAATGCATGGTTGTAAGAAACAAGGTTTATTCCTAAATGAGTGACAACAAAATCCCGGCATGCAAATTATATTTATAAATTTGTTTTAAAAATGTATACCTTGATTTCTGGCTGTAACCGCACATGATTGGCCAAAAACCCTGTTCCTACAAAACCAGACGAGAAGTGTTCATTTTGCTTTCCATCTTCCATGAAAGAGTCCTTCCAGTATTCTGAACATAGAAGGAATATATCCTTGCAAGGTACTTCAATATGAGAACTAGTTGACTCATTAGTCAACACGAGTAATTTACATTTGCTATACATATTAACAATTTCAGGTGAGGCTTTGTGGAAGTGAGCATCTTGTTCATTACAGGTAATCAAAGCAACTTGTGTGACAGTGCCGGGGAAAAGTAGCAAGCCTTCCAAGCTTTTGAACTCAAAAACCTTGCTTTCAGCAACTTCAATAATTTTAAGAACACTAAACAAGTGAGAAGCACTGTTCTTCAGAGAGAGTGCAACGAAAACATTTCCATGGTACAGTAAGGGCTCAAAAGATGCAAATATAGACCCTTTATGATCATCATGAGTTGACCCCCTTTCAAGTTCAGCTTCAAGAGAGACGGCAACCACATCAGGCTTATCCTGTGAAGGCCTTAATAACTGCAGCCAAAATGTACCAATGATTGTCCCGCCATATTCAAATGACAAGTCCACTTCTATGATAGTTTCATTACTGTGAGGTTCTATCTTCCATTGTTTGTAGGGCCTCATAGATAACAATGGTGAGTCTATATGACCATGTTGGACAACCAAGCCTTCTTTGATAACTGATGGCTTTGGCTCATCAAATACCTGATATCTATCTACTCTACAAACTGCTTCTGTATGGTAATGTTTATCCTCTTTAAAAATTGATATCCATCCTGTTAATTCCTCAACATAGAGAACATCATCATAGGGATTGAATAAAGATAAATTTTTAGTCCATCTTCCACTTGACTGAACATTTAAGCTCAACAAGGGCTGGATTCCATAAGGTGACTGAATGGCAAAGCCTTTAGCCGGGACCAAAAAACCACCAAAATTTGTCTGCAAAATCAGATGGGCAGAGGACAAGCCCAAATATTTAGGTAAGAAAACAAAGTAAATAGAAACTGCTTCACCAGGTCCTAAAACAACCTCACTAAAATTACAAGAGTAGAACTGTGAGTCAGTGCTGAATGGTTCATAGATATGTAGAGTACTTTGATTGCATGTATTTGTCACAGTTATCAAAGCTAAAGAAGGTAAGTATAAGAATTTATGCTCCCAATCCAACTCAGTAGGACTAATATCTACAAAGGGAGACAGAGAACTATCTGAATAATCTGAATTTGTAACATCAAGATTTTTCTTCTGGGTAGAACTTGGGCTTGTCTGATAATGAGGATCACCTCTACATGTAGAAAGATCAACTTTACTGGTGCTTTCATGTTTTTGTATGGAAGACAGCTCATTAACATCCTGTCTTGAGTTTAAAGAACATGAAATTATCCCACCTTCAAATAATTCAAATATACCATAATCTGATGACTGGCTTTTGTTTGCAGCCAATTTGTCATCTTGAGTTGATCCAACTGCTGGTGATGAACCATCAAACAGACCCAAAGATGCTTCTACACCTATCCCTTTCTCTTTAAATGAAAAGTCCGTTACTGTCGAAGGAAAGCAAAATAAATGACTGTCAGTACAAACACTTTCAAAACTTAAGTGGGTTGTTGGATTGCTGCCCGAGCTGATATCTGCAGGAAAGGTACCATGGATGCCATTGGTAGGATTATTCATGTAATGTCCAGAGTCTTCATTTGACGCTGATTGCAGCTCAGAAATGAAGCATGGTCCACATGCAGCATGGTGAAAAAAAGCACAAGACAGAACTAGCATAGAAATGATTGCCTTGGCGAAGTCTGAATGAAACAGTCCCCTGAATAAACCAAAAGGGTATACTCCAGTCATTCCGGAAATTTTGCTCAGTCCAACATACACAAGAAGTGCAGGAAAGTTTGTTAACAACGAAAACCAGACACTAAAAATTGAAAAGCTACATTCACAATCAGATGGGTTTTCAACTCTCTACAATTCTCATTAAATTTTCTTCTTGTCATTCTCACCAGTCAGACGATGTCATGCGGACCAGCTGCTTCTGCAAATGTAGAGAAGAGCATACAAAAGAGTTAAAAGGAAAAATATCTTGTATGTCCAAGATTACCGCTTTCGAACATGACGGTTAACATTATCCAACATCAACTATAATGACTGATAAAATCTGATCACCTTGATTTTTTTTCCCCTTCAAGTTAGATAATAACTACATTCAAAATAATGTCCAAATGCAACAAAAAACGACTAAACACTGGATGATTTGATTCCGAGTATCGTGGAGACGGTTCTAATTTGAACCATCAATAGATTGGATTAGACTTCAAATCAGATTAGGACACCCTTTAATAAACAAATAACCCCAACAAAAAAAAAATCAATAAACACTCGCAGAAACAGAAAGTCGTAATAAATAAACAACCCGAGCTTAAACCACCCAGCCAACTTATCACCCAAGCCATCGTTTAAGCTCGGAATAACTTCAGATGAAAAATACGTAGACAAAACGATCAAACTCCACATAGAAACATTCAGAAGCAAAAGAAAGCAATAGCAAAACAACAGCTTCAGTAAAGACAGTAACAAATAGGAACAACCAGAAAAGGAAATGAAATCAACTGATAACCGGAGAATCCATTTTTTCAGCTTTTTGAAAACATCGGAAGCAAAGTAGGTGGATGTGAAGAAACAAGGGGGAAAGAAGAGGTAATTTCAGTAGAGGAAGAAGAAGAAGAAGAAGAAGAAGAAGAAGAGTGAGTTCAAAGGGGTGATAAAGAGCAGAAGGTTACCGGGAAAAAGAGAGTGAGAAATGAGTTGGAGCTGTGGTATTTAGGGCTGAAAACTCCATGAAGAAGCGCAGAGAAATACCATCTGAGTTGGGATGGATGAAAGTTTCCTTTTTAGGGTTTTGGTTCAAAATTGTGAGTTTGGGTTTTCTGGTCTGCGTCTTTTCTTAGAAGAAGCACATACCTGATAAACAGAACACCAAACGAATGGCTCCCTGCGAAAACTGGAAAAGGAAAAAGAAAAAGAGCCTAAAGGTGAAAAATAGCCTTTGTTGTTCTCAAATTACCAAAAACACCCCCTTCCCACCACCCGATTATTCACGGCGGTCACCGCCCGGTCACTTGGACTGGTCACCCTTTTTTTTTTTTTTTTTTGGGATAAATTATATTTTTGATTTTTGATTTGCAGATATTGGACCCAACAATTTTTTTTACAAGGAAAATAATCTAAAATTTTGTTGGGATTTGAAATGAGTGTTTTTTTTTTTTAATTGAATGAGGTTTCCATAAAATGAAAAATAGAAAATATAACTATAATTGGAAAATGATTATTAATTAATTATTGTAATTAGTTTCAATCAATCATACATAGTGCAAACTTGTTGGAGTTAGTAGTGGACCTCAACCTCAACTTTATTTGCCCCTCTAATTATAAAATTGAAACAAATTATATATCAAAATAGTGGATGTAACTCTTCAATCTCATTCAAATGTATAGAGAATCATATCTTTGAGATAGATAATCAAGTTGTTCTTTCTAACTATATGATGTGGGCTAACAATACAATTATAGCATCTTCCTTTTGCTTTCTCTTATCTACACGATTCCTTTAGTCATGTTTGTTTCTTGAGCATATCTAGGGGAATCACAAGACCTTCATCCTCTCTAACTATCATTTTCAATTTTTATTCTCTTTTACAAGTTTTCAAGATCTAATTAATCATACTTGGATTTTAATATTTGTATCTATGTTTGGTAATGCCTTCACAAAATTTAGTTTAAATGCTTTCTAGAATTCCTTATCTGATCTTCGTGGGTTGATATAGCCTAATGTGATATTCGACCCAAATTCATAAAGACCGTTGCGCCCATGGATCGTTAAAAAAAGAACCACATTGAGAGCCATATAGTCAAGTCTGACACTACTATCTCCGTGTACTTTGCTCTAAAATCATGCCACACAGAACTAGTATAAGTATGAGATCTCACTCTTCACACAATGTATATAATCCAACTACGTTGAAAGTTCGATGACATTTTGATTTCAATACTAACGTAGGCATTAAAGAGTGTTGTACAATACTACCGAAGCAATATACATTTTTTTTTTATAGGTTAGCTCGATCATCTAAATCGACCTAGCTACCACCTTACCAGATTCGCACATCGACATCTTCTATTTTTCTTGTCTTTATTTATTTCTCGTTTTCAAACATGTCACTGCTAAAAAAAAAGGAAAAAAAACAAAATATTATCCTAATGTAGTTATTGCAAATCTTGTGGAAGTTTAAATTACAGTTATAAAGAAAATTTGAATGTTTATGACCAAAATTGACGCACCTTGAAGAGTTTAGGAGACTAATTCTTTTCCTGTCCTTTTCTCTTTTTTTGTTTTTTCCTCTCTCAGAAACAAAAGAAAATTTAGTTTAAAAGTCATATATATCCCATGAAAGCTACATTATACTATTGTCTTCCTCAATTGTTCTTAAACTATTAAAGAAATTAGTAGACATGCCATGAAACATAATGTTTCGAGCTAATAGTTTCTACTTAGTCATTCAATGAACTGTCTTGTTAATCTACGTCTAATGTGCAGAAAAGAAGAAAAATCTTATAGTTAATTTTAATTATTCATTCTCAACCACAACAACACAAAAAAAAAAAAAACATACATTTTCTTGCAGATAAATGTAATGAACCAAGTAAGATATCCTTGTAATTGAGGGGAGTACGGGAATGTATAATTTTTAATGTTACATCATGTTATTTGAATTAATGTTTGATTTTTATTCTCGAATTATGATGCAGCTTTAATATTGGTAAGGATAAATATAGTAGCCTTGATATATGGTGAAAAAGTCAACCTCTCATTCACATTTTATTACTATAAATAGACTATATCTTACATAATTCTAAATGGAGCACATTATTCAATCAATGAAACTATAGGACTTCAAACATATATAATGAAGTCTCTTCACTAATTTTAGGGGTTGTTTCTTATCTTGTTGTAGATTAGAATGGTAAGATTATGGTTAAATTAAACGCAATATTCATAAACTTTGTTGAACTCTATGACTCTTGGACTTGGAAACTTTTTGTTTATACATTTAAACTTTGAAATTTGTTTTTTTTTTAAATAATATTTAATGATAGTTTTCTTTGCAATTAGATCGTGCAACAATTAAAATGTAAAAATTAGAAGCCTACATTATATCATTTACAACATCATTCATGTAAATTAACATGACAATTCATAGGTAAAAGTTAACTATTTAAATTAGTTGAGATATAATAAATGGTAACAATAATCTTAATCTTTTATATAGTTGCAATGTGTAATTTAATATTACATATACTTTGAAACTTTTATCCATTAGTTTTCACACTAATTTTTACAATTTATTTATTTAAAGAAAAAAAAGTTATACTTTGAAACAAATTTCATAGTTTAATAATTAAAATAGAATTTTTCAAAAGTCTTTTTTAATATGATATGAAAAGTGGGAGAACCTATTTTTGGATAATATGTAGTATATGAGTTAAATTATGCTAATTTTGGCAGAATTTTTGGGAGTCAATTGATGTAAGTTCTATTCCAAAAAGTTGAATTTAAGCAAAGAGATGAGAACAACGTACTGTCACCAGAGTGTGAAAGACTATTTTGTCCCCATCGACTACCAGACAACAAAGTAAAATATGGTTGATAACTTCACCGCAGCTTGTAATAATATATAATAATAATAATATAATTGGTCAAATTTAAAATATGAGAACAGCATTACGTTGGAAGGGAGTGGGAGGATTGTTGCAATTTCCCCTAATCTAAAACAATTTATTTGGATAAATAGTCAATTAGTTGTGCATTAATTAGGGATCGAGTTTTGTGAGGTATAGAAAGCACATGGGAATGAAACTCATTTGGCTCGTTGTTGTCCTGAGCCTGAAATTTTTCAGAGTCGGTCACCGTAATAAATACACTGTCAAGGACCAAGGGTAGTTTCGGAATCTTAAATTCCCTGCAATACGTACGTCCGATTTGTGAACACGACACGTGGAAAAGGGTCCTGAGTCTCAGCTGCCGCCTTGCTGATGTGTACTCCCGAGAAATTGTTTTACACAGCCCATACAGAGATATTAACGGAGCGGAGGCGGGCCAATTCTCGGCTCCTCTGCTCCTATGTAAAAATAAAAATTTCAAACGCTACGGCCAAGCAAATGAACCTCATCTTCTTGTAAAATTGGGCCGCACAACGAAATACTTGATACATAATATAAATAATTGATTTTAAAAAAATAAGAAATATTATGAAATTTTCACTAATTTCTTTCCAAAAAGTTGGGATTTCTCACCAATCTTCACCAATTTACAAAATCTACAAAATGACCACTATTTATAAGAGAATTGGCAAGTAGGAGGTGAAATTAGTTGGACACTAAGGATGTATACTCTTAAGACATATGAACTACATGCTCAAATACACATGGGGTAGTAGGAGAATATCATTTGTTCTTCTAGGACACCAAACTTTGTCACTGATGGACATTTATTATTATTATAATACTCTTCTTTAAATGCTCATTATATATATAAAATACGTCTCATTAAAACTTTACTAGGAAAAAATCCATGGGAAAAATATCCTAGTGAAGGAAAAACAGTACATGTTTCATGTAATTTATACTTTTAAAAGAATATATTTACTCCCCCTTGTGAAAACATCATTTAAAACCCCTGAGTCGTCATATTCCAATTTTGTGCACCAATTTTTTAAAGGTTGCAATAGGTAATGCTTTTGTACATAAGTCTATCATGTTATCTTTCGAACAAATTTATTGTACAGTGATGTCGTCATTTTCCTCACAATCAGAAGTGTAGACAAGTTTCAGTGAAATATGTTTTATTCTATCTCCTTTAATATATTATTCTTTGATTTGGGTTATGCAAGTTGTGTTATCTTCGTATAATATTGTTGAAGTATTTTTATTAGAAGATAATCCACACGTTCTACGAATGTGTCAAGTCATTAATCTTAGCCATACACATTCTCAACTACCCTCATTGATTGTAAGGATTTCAACATGATTCGAAGAAGTGGTTGTTATGACCTGTTTCACTGATTGGCATGATACAACAGTTTCTTCATATGTGAATAGATAATCTATTTGAGATCTAGCTTTGCATGGATCAAATAAATATTCAGAATTTGCATAACCAACTAGATCAAAATTTAATTTATTTGAATACAACAAATTCATATTAATCGTTCCTCGGAGATAACGAAATATATGCTTAATTCTATTTCAATGTCTTTTTGTTGGAGAATAACTATATCTAGCTAATAAATTATATTTGGTCTTGTATTATTAGTAAACTACATAAGTGCACCAATTGCACTAAGATATGGTACGTCAAGACCAAGAAGTTCTTCATTATCATCTAGAGGTCGAAATATATCTTTCCTCATATCTAGTAAACGAATTTCCATTGGAATGTTCAATGGATGTGCTTTGTCCATATAAAATCTTTTCAAAACTTTTCCTATATAAGTTGACTGGTGAACAAATATCTCATATGCTATTTTGTTTTACTGAGATCTTTCATCTCAAATTATTTCTTAAAATATTCTATTGCCTTCGAAAGCTATTCAGGAGTCTCAATTATATTTAAATCAACATATATAGTTATAATAGAAAATCTTGACTGTCGTTTCTTTATAAAAACACATAGACATATTGGATTGTTTTGATATCCACTCAGGTGATTATACCACATTTGTCCTGATTATTTCAATCCATATTCTGATCTCTATAATTTTATTGAATACAATTCCCAGGAATCTTATTTATATGTTTTAGATACCTTAAATCCTTCTGGGAATTTTATATAAATATCATTATCAAGAGATCCATATAAATATGTTGTGACTACATCCATAAGATGCATGTCTAGATTTTCATATACAGTCAGACCAATTAAATATCTTAGCATAATTACATCTACCATTGGAGAATACGCCTCATAATCAATACCAGGTCTTTGTGAAAAACCTTGAACAACTAGTCTTGCTTTATATCTTATGTCTTCATTATTTTCATTTCTTTTCCTCACAATACCCATTTGTATCCCACAGCTTTGACGCCTTCTGGTGTTTGGATCATCTTATGACCTCATTATTTTCACTCATTAGTGACAACTTACTGTGTTAGGATATCAATTTTTTATGGAACATTTGCAGTTGATATATGTGATTTAGTTACTTTCTTAGCATATATAAATGCATCTAGTAACTGTTTTGTTAGATTTTGCAAATGAATTTTCTTTTGAACTTCAAGATCACATTGATCTGTATGGGGATCTAAATAAGACAAGAACGATGCATTTCATGCAATCTATTTTCCAACTTCTTAATTTCTCTCCCTAATGTTGGAAATTTTATCTCATTAAAATGACAATCAGCAAATCGTGTAATAAATACATCACCTGTCAAGGGTTCAAGATATTTAATAATTGATGGGAAATCATGTCTAACATATATTCATAATCTCATTTAAGGACCCATCTCAATACACTGTGGTGGAGCAATTGGTACATATACAGCACATCCAAAAATTCTCATATGTGAAATATCTGGCTTATGGTCATAAGTTAATTATAATGGCGAGTACTTATGGTAAGCTACTGGCCTAATGCGTACAAGTGACACTGCGGCAAAATAGTATATCCCCCATACAAATGTAGGAAGCTTAGCTCTCATAAGTAATGATCTAGCAATTAACTGCAAACGTTTTACGAATGATTCTATCAAACCATTTTGTGTATGAATGTGAGCTACATGATGTTCAAAACTTATCCAATTGACATACAATAATATCATAAAATATCAAGACGAATGTAAATTCACCAGCATTATCAAGACGAATGGTCTTAGTTGTATAATTAGGAAATTGTGTTATTAACTTAATTATTTGAGTAAGTAACCTTGCAAAGGCAAGATTTCGACTTGATAATTAGCACGCTTATGACCATCTGTTGAATGTGTCTATTAATACCATAAAACATCTAAATGGTCCACTTGGTGGTTTAATAGGTCCAGATATATTACTATAAATTTGTTCTAAAAATGTAGGTGATTCAATCCCCACTTTAATCGATGATGGTCTAATGATTAATTTGCCTTGAGAGCAAGCAACACCCGAAAATTTATTAGATTGAAGAATCTTCTAGCTCTTCAATGGATGTCCATTAGAATTCTCAATAATTCTTCTCATCATTATAAACCCTGGATGACTTAATCTGTCATGCCAAATTGTAAATATGTCTAGATTCATGAACTTCAAGTTCATTGTTGCATATATTTCAATTACTCGTATATGAGTATAGTATAATCCAAAAGATAAAGCAGACAACTCTTCTAGTATACGTTTTTCATATGTGACAACAAATATGATATAAAGATACTCCATTTATTCTTTCTATCAGTCTCAATATAATAACCATTGCAATGTATATCTTTAAAACTAAGTAGATATCTCTTTGATTGACTAGAGAATAATGTATTGTTAATTGTAAGGTTTGTTCCTCTAGGCAAAATAAGATTTGCTTTTCCAAATTCTTCAATCTAGTTTGTAGAACCTGATATTGTATTTACTTTTGCTTCGAGCATTGTCAGTTTGGAAAAATATTTTTTACTTGTAAGTATTGTATGTGTAGTTCCACTGTCTGCCAGACATAGATTTTCTTTACTCAATTTTTAATCACCCAACATATGAAAATTATCTAGGTTTCTTCATACAAAGAAAATAATTACAATTAAAAAAACAACAACATTTGAAATATATAAAATTTAACATCTACTAAGAGAAAAAACATGAAGATGGTTAAAAACAACAACATTAAGTTAAGATATTTTCAAAGTCAAAGGAAACACTTGATGTTTCATCAATTTTGCCGATTTTCTCTTCAAGAGATTCAAAGAAGTCCGCCACATCCAAAATTGTCATATTTGATGGGTAAATTATGTCATTATCATAATATGCAAAATTTGCTTCCACATTTTTTTCTTTTTCTTTCAAGGATGCTTGATAAAGATCAACTAAGTGTTTTGACATACGACAGGTATGTGACCAATGCCCAATCATTTCACATCAGAAGCATTTATTTTCAACACTTTTTGAATTCTTATCTTGTGGAGCTTTTCCTTTGTGATCATCATTTTTTGTGGTTCTTTTGAAATTTGAATGATTAGAACAACCACCATGAAAATAATAAATATTTCTTCCCTTGCCACCGTCATGACCTCGACCACGACCACAACCTTGATCACGATTATTATTAAAATTCACAGCATTCACATCAGGGAATGGTGTCGTTCCGGTTAGTCGAGATTCATAATTTTCATTAATAACTCGTTATTTTGTTCGGCCCCGAGAAGACATAAAACCAGTTCGAATATTATTTAAAATCGTTCACTCAATATTGCTGTTGTAGGAGCATATTTGAGATATGAAATGTGGAAAATGTATTCTTTAACATATCAACATCAGTAATTTTCTCTCTGCATAACAACAGTTTCAAACTGATTTTAAATAATGTGGAGTTGTAATTACTTACTGATTGGGAATCTTGTAACCTCAAGTGCATCCACTCATAACGAGCTTTAGGAAGAATAACTGTTTTTTTATTATCATACTTCTCTTTCAAATTTTTTCACAAGATGCGGGGATCTTTTATTATAAGATACTCCATTTTCAAACCCTCACTACAACAAATCGCAGTTTTTTCGACGCTTGAAATGGTCAGAAAATGGTGGAAAACGCGTTGGTAGATCCTCATCCAACGACGTATTGATCGTCGGGAGTTTGGTCGGGAGAAATCCATCGGGAGTAGAACTCTCAACGCTGAAAAAGGACCATTGGGAGTTATAGGAACTCCCGACGGTTAATATACGTCGTCGAGAGTTCTTATAAGTCCCAACGGTCTATTCCATTCGTCGGGAGTTAAAGGAACTCCTGACAACCCTCTATTTCGTCGAGAGTGCCTTTCTCTCCACTCACCAAACACTTCCATTTCATTTTTCTCTTTCTCTTTCGCTTCTGATTTTTTTTCTACCACAGACAAGTGGAGCTTTTGTCTCCGATTCCAAAGTCACAGACGCTGGAGGAACTGAAACCGGAGGAGAAAAAGAAGCCCAAACCTGAAGAGAAGAAAGAAGAGGTACAACTACTAATCACACATACCAGCAGGTCTTATTTATTGGTTAAAGTTTTAGATAAAGTTATAGGTAATATTGAAACCAAATAAATCTGCAGTAAGAACAGTATAACAACGATCAGAATTACAAGAAATCATAGAAACTGGAAAGAAAAGAACTCACGAAAATGTAAGAACAGACGACGGCGAACAAACGACAGCAAACAAATTAGCGTCCCTTATGAACGGACCACCTCCCCCTTCTCTCTCGAAAAAACCAGCAAAGGACGAGTGTATAACGGCAGTGACCTTCGACAGCAGCAATTGACCAACTCCCTCTCTCTCTATCTCTCTGTCTTTCTCGGCGGAGACCACTTCTCTTTCTTGATCGCCGAGGGTTTCAGAATGGGGGAAGAAGAAGGCAGACGATCTGCCTTTTGTGCGATCTGGTTTTTATACCAGATCTCCCGACGGCCCTCGATAGCCATCGGGACATTTTTTGGGAGTTCCTAAGGAACTTCCGATGAATAAATAACTCGTTGGGAGTTACTATAACTCCCGACGGGTAATGTTCCACCGTCGGGAGATAGTTCCAATCTTTCGATGACTAGTATACGCTGTTCGGAGTTCTTTCTAGCTTCTGACACGTCCCTTACGTCGTCGGGAGAGCCCCTATCTCCCAAGACTGATCTCTGACGACGAATTTATTCGTCGGGAAAGCCTATTTTTCTTGTAGTGCCTCGTGAAGATGATGACGAATGAAAATCATGAATTTTGCTTTATCCTGATTGGATGTCGTATTTCCTTCTTTAATGCCTCTCTAAGATTCATAGCATCCAGGTAGATTTCGGCATCAAGTACCCACGACAAATAATTACTGTCGTTCATATAAAAGGTGACAAATTCTAATTTTGTGAGATTTGTCATGACAAAACTGTCATAAAATATTGCATTTATATTAGATTTAATAGATATTAAATATACAAAATAATGTCAAATTTATTAATTATGACAAATAGGAAAAAATCGACATACCTTTAAGACCTACTTTTAGCAAGGAAAACAATAGGAACTCGTGCTGAAAACGTGTTGTAAAATTGGAGAGTACAACGAAACACGAATATGGAGAATATATAATATAATAATAATAAATATAATATAAATAAATAACTTAAAGAAAATAAGAAAATTATGAAATTTTCTCTAATTTCTTTCCAAAAAGTTGGAATTTCTCACAAATCTTCACCATCTTACAAAATCCACAAAATGACCACTATTTACAAGAGAATTGGCAAGTAGGAGGTGGAATTAGTTGAACACTAAGGATGTATACTCATAAGACATATTGGAGTACATGTTCAAAAGACACATGGGACAGTAGGAAAATGTCATTTGTTTTTCTAGGACACCAAGTTTTGACACTAATGGGCATCTATTACTATTACAATATTTATAATACTTCTAAGTTCTACTTCAAAATTACCACGAGTGTGTGTTCAAAATACCCTACTCTCAATTGTACTAAAAAGGGAATTTTTTTTTTAAAAAAAACAATGTTATTTTAATATTTATTGATAAAAATAGGGTTGGTTTGAAACTTTTGACAGGGTTGTCGTCCACGAGTTTTGAGTTAGCACATAAATTGTGTACCCCGTCCACGATTTAAGGCCAACCACAAATTAAGGCTAATTTTTTTTTTCCACATTTTCTCCAAACTTCTGTCTTCTTATATTTTTTTTAGCATTTTTGCATCTTCGGAAAATCTTTTACGGTGAAATTCAAATTTTCAAAGACCTACGGTAAAATAAAAATTGAATCAAATTTGTAGGTACGAATTAAGGTTAAATCTATTTATTTTTTTTACATTTTCCCCCAACTTCTGTCTTCTTTTATTTTTTTTATTTTTTTTTCCGGAAAATCTTTTACTGTGAAATTAAAATTTTTAAAGGTCTACATTAAAATAAAAATTGAATCGAATTTCTAGCCACGAATTAATTCTAAATTTTTTTTTTCACATTTCCCCCCAATTTCTGTCTTCTTCTTTTATTTTTAGTGTTTTTTTTTTTTCATTTTCAAAGAATCTTTTACCGTGAAATTTAAATTCTTAAAGGCCTATGGTAAAATAAAAATTGAATCTAATTTCTAGCCACGAATTAAGACTAATTTTTTTTTTCTCATTCTCTCCCAACTTCCATTTCTTCTTTTATTTTTCCGTCTTCTTCCTTTATTTATTATTATTTTTTTTTGCATTTTCGGAGAATCTTTTACTATAAAATTCAAATTCTTAAAGGCCTACCGTAAAATAAAAATTGAATCAAATTTCTAGTCACGAATTAAAGTTAAATCTATTTTTTTTCATATTTTTGTCAACTTCTATATTTTCTTTTAATTTTTTAGTGTTCAAATTTCTAGCCACGAATTAAGATTAAATCTATTTTTTTCCACATTTTCCCTAACTTCTGTCTTCTTCTTTTAATTTTTTTTTTTGTATTTTTGGAGAATTTTTTACTGTGAAATTCAAATTTAAAATAAAAATTGAATCAAATTTCTAGCAAGGCTAAATCTATTTTTTTCACATAGATTTGTTTTACCGTAGATTTTTGTTTTTCACATAGATTTGTTTTACCGTGAAATTCAAATAGATTTGTTCCACTTTGTATCCACTTAAATAAAAAAATAATAAAAGTATGGAACTCGTGGACCTTGTTAGCTGACATAAAAATCGTGTACTGGGCACACCATTTGGTACCCTATTTTTGTCAATACTTTTTTCCTCCACTTTATTTTTGTAATTTCTTTCATATATACCCTATTTTTGTCCTTACTTTTAAAAAATACATTATTTTTTAACTTACCCCCTAAAAAAGTATATGTTCTACTTCAAAATTTCTTGTTTTATCATATATTTTTTATTAATATTTTAAAAAACAAAGTCTTTTAAAGATTAAAAGAATAGTTCTTTAAAAACAATTTGCTTTTTTTTTAAAAAAAAAAATGGCTAATAATTCAACTATTTAACTTAAGAAAAATACCAACCATGGTAAGAAATTGAGAGAAAATAAGTTTAATTTTAAAAAACCAAATGGTTGACGTGTTTGCATTTGTAATCCATATAGTTTTCTCTTAAAGAAAAATATTCATGAATATCCTAAGAAAAATAATAATATTTCATGTGTCAAAATGTAATTAAAATGTTTAAGCATAATTTTTAAATGTAATCCTCATCCTCATCTCATCTCATCTTAGTTAATGGGGAGAAAATCCTCTCCCCTCCCTACCCCATTTCCTAGCAAACATAAATTTCTCACCATTGTAACGTGGGTAAATGAACCTCTTTCTATACCAACCTAACCTCATATATGTGTTTTATTTCAACTAGGATATTATTATCCAAGAAATTTTAAAATCCATATCATATCATTTAATACTCCCCCTTCACTTGTGAATTTGAAATATGTAGATAACTCAACAAGTAAAAATCAATATTTATTATTAATTATGGAGAAAATAACACTGTAGATATTTAAATATAGGACCCCTTGAACCAAGTTATTATGATACCAATTTAAATCATTGATTAATCCAAAAACTTAAATTGATCGATAAAGATAGATTTAATATTACACCGTCTCGCAATGCCCATAGAGTGTTTATTATGGGTGGAGTCGATAATAAATTTGAAAACGATTATTGTGGTATGCAATATTAGTGAAGCTCAATTTGGATAGTTATTACGATTTAAGCACGGATGTAAGCATCATATTTCTCTTTATAACTGATCTTCCTACATTTATAATATAAACGTTGATTACGCTATTGTGAATTATTTTCCTGTAAATTAAGAAGAGTTGACAGAGATCATTCAACCAAAATAAAGCAGTGTAATACATTGGTTCGACAAGATTGTATCAATATTAGGCCAACTGTTATGCAGTAACAACTAAATAGGTATTACTGGGTTGAAATCACTAAGGTTTAGTTATTAGTATTACAAAACTAACGATATTAATTGGTTAGTAAATGCTCATTAAATTCAAGTAATTAGTTGTGATGGACATCTACCAGATTTTTATTGACATTTTTTAAACAATCCCATT
This sequence comes from Benincasa hispida, assembly GCF_009727055.1. Classification (NCBI taxonomy): domain Eukaryota; kingdom Viridiplantae; phylum Streptophyta; class Magnoliopsida; order Cucurbitales; family Cucurbitaceae; genus Benincasa; species Benincasa hispida. The sequence continues at coordinate 39,479,674 of NC_052351.1, read as the reverse complement.
CTTTTTCCCAAAAAGTAAAATAACATGGACAGCTGTATAAATGATTAAATCATAATTCTTAAAAACTAGTTTTGGATTGATCTTTATTTTCTTTTTTATCTTTAGTAAGAAAACGTAGAAATAATCAATAATATAACTTATTCAGAAATCAGAACATGATTTAAATTTATAGAAAATATTAAAATTATGAATAATATTTTATGTGTAAGCTACAACATGGATCCATCTCTTCCCACTATGATTACATATAAAATAAATAAATAAAATTGGGTAGACTCTATATGGATGAATCATCTCTAAATGCTTTTTTCTTCTTTCGGTAATTTGGTTCGTACATACTTAAAAAATTATCTATTAAAAATTGGTATTGTACTTGGAAGTTGGAAATAAAAAAGGAAGAGAGTTGATTTTGATGGGAAAGGCGAAAGGATGGAAGAAGTAGGAAGGGGTAGGGGTTAACGGGAGGAATCTAAGAAACGGAAAACGTTAAATAACGGGAAGACAGGTTGGCGGCGGTGTCACAATCCCCAAGATTCCTTGTGTCCAGTTGTCCGTATCTGAGTTATTTGTCTAGAAAAAGGTACGAAAGCGTCCATAACCGTCGGATTTGAGAGACTAATTCGATTGTTCGTATAAGAGGGTATAATCGGACGACGGAGATTGATTGTGGCCCCCACTCTCCTCGACTGCGTAAAGAGCAAGGCGGACTACACGGTCCTTTGTTTATTCGCTTTGGGAGTGGGACGCACTTCCTAACCCTACGCCTATATAATCACCAATCATCTTCTATGTAATTTAGGGTGTATTTGGCTCATTAACCTTAGTTTAGTTGAGTTAGTATATGTTTGGCCAACAAACTTTAAACGATATTGGAGTTGAGTTGGTATATTTTACCAACTCACCCAACTTTCTCTTCTTCTAATGTTTTTAGTAGTTTCACCCATTAGCCATTGTCTTACTCCAAGAACTAACTTCGGGCTCTGACAATCACCTCTAATGACAACTCTAACGACCAACTCCAAACTTTGACAACCACCTCCGATGACAATTTCGACGACGAAATCCGGACTCCGACAACCACATCCGATGATAGCTCTATTGACCAACTCTAAACTTCGACAACTTTCGTGCAACCAACTCCAACAACCAATTCTAGCCTCTAGAAACCATCTCAATGACCCAACTCCAATGACTACCTTCATGCTACCAACTCTGACAACCAACTGGCTCCGACAACAAACTCCAATGACCAACTCCGACAACCACCTACGTAGGCTCTGACAACCACCTTCGATTACAAACTCCGATGAAAATCACCTTTGATGATCACATTTGAGCGAGCAACTCCGAAGACCAACTCGAGGCTTCGAAAACCACCTTCGACGACAAACTCCGACAACCAAATCTAATATTACCTTTATGCGACTAACTTCGAGCTTCGATAGTCACCTCCTATTATAATCTTCAACGAAAATCATCTTCAATGATCAACTTCGACGACCACTTTCGTTTGACCAACTCCAAGATTCGAAAACCACCTCCGATGACAAACTTCGACAACCAACTTCAATACACCTTCATGTGACTAACTTCAGGCTCTGACAACCACCTCTGACTACAAACTTCATAAAAAATCATCTTCGATAATCAAATTCGATGACCATTTCCGACTACTATAAAATTGATGACTATTAAAATATGTTGTAGGGTTGTTGATTATATAAAAAAAATATTATTTTGTCTACATTATGTGTAGAATTTATACATAATGAATTCACATATCAAATGAATGTTAAGAATATTTAGACGAAAAGTATGTAACATATAACAAAAGAAACTATAAAATGAAAAAAAAAATCTTTGAACATTTTCCAGCAAGAATTAGTGAAAAATATAGATTTATTCTCTGATGATCCGAGAAAATGAAAGTGAAACTGTTGAAGAAATGTGGTGACATTCCATTCGCTGTTACGATGATGAAGGAGATTTAATTAAAAAAATTCATGACATAGTAAAAATATAGAGCAACAATGGGAAGAAGAAAAAAAAAGAAGATGATAATGAAATTCATAGCGAAAAATTAGCTAGAATCAAAAATTTTGATTTTGCTTTAGTTTCTCATTTTATTTAACCATATTTCTACAAGAAATGTAATCGATTAATTGTTGTTCATTGCCCAAAAAAGAAAGAAAGAAAGAAAGAAAGAAAGAAAAGTTTTAAAAATTAAAAGAAAAAAGTTGCAATCCATATTTTATTCAAACAAAGATGGGTAGAATTATTGAATAAAAAAGTTTCAAAACAAAAATAGTAATCATAAAAGCATATTATTTAGAGTTAAAAAAATTGCATTAGATACCTAGACATATAAACTCAACTATACACTCCAAACATAGACATGTGAACTCAGACCAAATAACTCTACACCCCAAACACAGATATATGAACTCCAGACATCCTATCTCAACTTAGTGCTCCAAACAGTCCCTTAGGCTACTGTAACCTCATAGATTTTTAGATAATTTTTTAGGGGAGAAAATATCTTTTTAGCCTACATGTTTTGGATTTAATTTTTATTTAGTCATTAGGTTTCAAAATGTCACATTTAGTTCTTAAATTTTAAGTTTGGTTTTAATTTAATCCCTAGATTTCAAAATGCTACAATTTTACATTCAACATTTGAATTTTGCTTTAATTTGGTCCCTATGTCTCAAATTTTACACTTTTAACCTCAATTTTTTACTAAATACTCACATTCCCCCTTTTAGAGTTAATTTATGTTAATAAATTAAAAGGCGTTAAAATAATTATAATTAATTAAGTTTCACTATTTTTATCACTTTTAAAATTAAATTTAAAGTTTTACTTTTGATTATTTTCAATTAATTAATAGAAATTGATGTCAATGATTAAAAGTAAGTATTTAATGAAAATTTGATGTTAAAAATATAAAAAAACTATATTAATTAATAGCCCCTTAGGCTATGATTTTTTTACCTTCGTGTTCACTACTTATGCTTATGTCTATACCTATGCTTATGTGTATGTCTATGTTATGTTATATACATCAGTGCCTCGATAGGAAGGCTAACAAGTTCATCTAGTGGCCCATAGTGGGTCACTTACTGAGTATTTTATACTCATCATTTCTTATGATACGTTTTTCAGGTAAAGGCAAGGATACACCGACACATGAAAGAAAGAATCTGTGACCATGCTCATGGGACTAGACTGACGCTTCTGCATATGTTTTCTCATGTCTTTCATGTTCTAGTTTTTAGCAAACGAATGTTTTGAGTTCTTTAATTGTTTTACTTTATTTCTATTCTAAACTTCATGTTTAGGAGTACCCCGATTCAAGGTTTTATGTTATTTAAACTTTTAATTGTCAAAATTCTTTACTTGAAATAAAAAGGTTTATTTCTTTTGCTTAAGTTGCAAGAGATTTATTTTTTTAGCTTATGCATATATGTATAAACGTCCTAATAGTATAGGTTAGAAAGTTGGGTCGTTATAGTTGATATCAGAGTCTAAGTATTTAGGTTTTGTAAATTGACTTACATCGTAAGTCCAAAATGCCCCTATTGAAGGGAATAGAATTCTCGCAGCAAAAGTGAGTGATTGCATTCATGCCTTAGAATTTCATTTTGGAACATGAAACTAAACAAAGAATGATGGAAACGTGGATAAACATACATAAGTCTAAAACATGCATTTCTACTGTAAATTACATAGAGAAAAGGGATGGAGATAAATTTATCTTTGAAGAACTATTTCTTCTCAAATTCCTCTCCAACAACAAGAACACGAACAAGATCTCCTTCTCACGAACATTGCTTCACAGCAAAATCTCGAACACAACAACGAGGACACCACCGCCAATGATTATCTTGTTATTCTCAAAGTTGTGGGCTTCCTTGGTTAATTTTGGTGAAAGGGAGAATAGTGTTCTGAGAGAGAATTTGACAGAGGAAGGAGATGAAGAAGTTAAAGAATAAAAAAAAAAAGAAAAAAAAAAGAGAACTTTTCTGCAAAATGATTTCACGTATCAATCAATTCTTCAACTCCTCTATCTAAGGCCCTTTGAGAGGTGTGAATAACTCCCTCTACTACTTAAAAATAACTCCATGGGAGTTAATTTTCAAATTTAATTATAATAATATTAACTAACTTAATATAATTAAAATTAAACTATATATTATATCTCATATAATATATAATCTATAGTTTATATGCTCTCATATAACCTATAGTTTTAATATGAATCAAATTTACATTAATTTTAACATATAGTTTTTATATGAATTCAATTTATATAATTATTATTTGAATTACATTCAAATGTTTGTTTCTCTCGTATAAACTTTAAAATATAATGTATCGACATACATTATATTAATTGTATCTCATATAATTAAATTCATTTAATTAATTTGAACAATCAAATTAATCCAAAATTAATTAATTTTCATTAATCTTTATTGAGCTAACAAAGAGACCTTATGAACCTACAGTTTAGAAGCTCCAATGATACGAGATTAAATAATTAAAATATTTAATTACATTAATTCTCATTCATTAACTGTCGGGTACTCCACATAATGACCGTCGGTTGTACTCTTCATACGGTAGATATATTTTTGTGTCCATTGGATATAACCAATTACCGTTTTATCTCTATAGTTATATCTAACTCCTTAAGTACCACTGATTCATCTAATGAACAATTAGTTATAGTCCCACTACAACTAAACTCATTTCTGATCAGTGAGAGGGTGAGAACTTCATTCTTTAAGACCCGAAACCTTGAGAACCTCATTCTTTAAGACCCGAAACCAACCCTTAAGGGAGCAATTTATTTATTTATCCTAACAATGGGAATGAGTGAATTTCTTCTTGTGTAACTGTGTTCTCAGCTCCTCACTCGAACGAATCTCCAAAATGTTAGGCATATTGAGTCGGCAAATTGGACACTTTCACCTACGCAGATCATAGGACCACTATCATAAGTAGAAGTTCACTTCACTCATGATTAAGATCAAGTCACCTATGATCATCCTGGTGAAATGTAAGTTTCTTCTAGTAACAGTGTTATAAAGAGAGACTAAATATTTTGTGGTCCGGTCTTATACAAACCCTTTGTATAGGATACCCCTACTCACATATCTCCACATGAATAATTGGGATCAGTTCATTTGTAACACTTTACAATAATTGTAACAAATACAAAGTGGGTCGTATCCGTAGTGTCACCAGATAAGGTACCCATTTATGTACTATAGACATTTTAGGTTATCATTTAAACATGATCCACTTGTATGTTATCACAAACCCTATATCACAAACATAATCCATTTATGTACTATATACAAACCCTTTGTATAGGATACCCCTACTCACATATCTCCACATGAATAATTGGGATCAGTTCATTTGTAACACTTTACAATAATTGTGACAAATACAAAGTGGGTCGTATCCGTAGTGTCACCAAGATAAGGTACCCATTTATGTACTATAGACATTTTAGGTTATCATTTAAACATGATCCACTTGTATGTTATCACATACATGTTTAAGCTACATTAAATAACTTTAGATCTTAGTTTATTGGTTTCAGGTTAATGCAACTAAATTTCAAATAAAATAATAACTTATTTTATTAAATAAATAATTTATTTGTATAAATAAATTACAAACTACGAAACCACGAGCTTTAGGACATCAACCCAACAATCTCCCACTTGTCCGAAAGCTAGCGGAGTATACAAATTACAAAGTATAAAACATATTACAATACACAAAACAATAAAGCATATAATATGGGTCCCATGTAATTTTCAAACACAATCAGATTAAGCATCTTCCGCTCATCAATTAGATTGTGTGTTTTGATTTCATATTTGGAAGCGAGATCCATAGTTTATTACGATTTTGGAATACAAGTAAACAACAACAAATGTAATCAACTAAAGCCTTTTGTTTTATCATTGATGGATTATGTTTTAGTTGGGATAAACATGGCCTCAATTTAGTGAATTAATTTTTCTCCAAACCAAAGAATATATTTTTATGCTAGTCGAGATAGGAACATTTTACCTACTCTAACCATTCAATTTTTTATTTTTTATCTTGTTATTTTTAAAATTAAGTCTTTTAATATCTCTTCATTTTTAATTTTCTTAGTTTATTATTTTTTTATCGATATTTTTAAAATTCAAGTCAAGTTTTGAAAACTAAAAAAAAAATAGTTTTGAAAACCTTATTCTTTTTAGAATTGAGCTAAGAATTCAACTTTTTTACGTAAGAATTATACAAACAATGGTAAGAAATTGAGTGAAAATATGCTTAATTTTTAAAAATTAAAAACTAAAACCAAATGGTCATTAATACGCGACCTTAGTATATTTAAAAGTACTATTTATTATTTTAAAAAGTAAATGTTTCTTTGACCTATTTGTTTGACATTTTAGAATCTATAGAGTTCATGAAGTTGAAAGTTTAGAATAAAAATCTATTTTAAACCATTTTAAATTCACGAGCCTATTTAAAGAAAGAAAGAAAAAAGGAAAAAAAATCTTATTAGACCAAGATTGAAATTTACGTCTAATATGATTAACTAATTTGTTAAGATATGTCAAATATGTCAAGTATTTATTAGATGTAAAATTGGAAGTCTAGCATCATATTAAACATGCATACAATTGAAAGTTTAGCATATTCATTGAGACTTAATGACCTATTAGGTAATAGTTAATACATTAAAGTTGTAATTATAACTTTATAAAGAAAATTGGTCAACATAAAACGATTAAAAAGAAGTCTAGTTTATTTTATTAATTAGGCAAGAAGCTAAAATAGAGGGTAGGAAAAAAAAAGGTGTAGGATATCATTAAAAAACTTTATAATACAATAATTGCTACAATAAAGTCCAGTATAATGAATCAAACACTTACACAACTTGTTAAGGCTTGTAGGTAATTATTTAAAAAAAAAAAAAAAATTGTTAAGCGCGGTAGTTGAAACATGAATATAAAGGTCAATCGTTGTGATCCAATATTTTGGCCTCATTCTCAAATAGTATGTATAAAGTCAATGCATCATTTTGAATATTATTGTATAGAACAATAAAAGAAATAGGAAAGTTTTTTTTTAAGGCAAAACATCACTTAATACTACTTAGCTTTTAAGGGTTATATCAATTAAAATACTGAACTAATAATTTTAATATAAACTTTTATAAATATATAAATTAACATCTTTATCTAGATTTGATTCATTCAATTAATATCTTGTGAATCTTATAATTTAAGTCAATTAAATTTTCAAGACCCTATTTAGTAATCATTTAGGTCTCGTTGGATAATAATTTTATTTTTAAAAATTAAGCATATGAATATAACTTCTACATCCAAATTTCTTACTTTGTTACCTATTTTTCACTAATGGTTTAAAAAATCAAACCAAATTTTGAGAACTAAAAAAAATAGCTTTCAAAAAGTTGTTTTTGTTTTTAGAATTTAGATAAGAATTCAACCATTGTACTTAATAAAAGATGCAAATCATCGTAAGAATTGTGGATGAAATATGCTTAATTTTTAAACACAAAAACAAAAAATCAAATAGTTATCAAACGGACCTTACCAAACATACACACTATTTATACCTCTAAATTTCTTCATTTATTATCTACTTTTTACCAATGGTGTAAAAAATCAAACCAAATTTTGACAACTAAAAAAGTAAGTTTAGTTTAGTAACTATTTCATCTTGTGTTTTTAGTTTTTGAAAAGTAAGCTTATTTCCTTCTCATTTTTCACGATGATGTGTATTTTTATTAAGTATAATGATTGAAATTTTAGCTAAATTCCAAAAATAAAAATAAGTTTTTAACAACTACTTTTTTTAGTTTTCAAAATTTGACTTGGTTTTTTAAACCATTATTACAAAGTAGATAACAAATAAATAAATTTGGAGGTGGGAGTAGTGTCTATAGGCTTAATTTTCAAAAACAAAAACAAAAAAACTAAATGGTTAACAAATAGAGCCGTAACTTTTATTTATTTATTTATTTATTTTTAAATTTGGCTAACCATTATACTTAAGAAAGATGTTGATCATTATAAAAATAGGGAGGAAATAGACTCAATTTTCAAAAACAGAAAACAAAAAATGAAATACCAAAAGAGGCTTATATTTTTCTAAGCCAATCAATTTATCCCCTTCACATTATTATCACTTCTAAAAATTATTTATGCATTAATTCTTAAATGTGTATAGATTTGCTTAAACATGTGTAGACTTCTACAAATGTCGGTCTAACAAAATGAACAATTAGAGTAAAGATAATGAATGATTTTTAAAAGAAATCTTGTTCTAGAAATCTAAAACTGTATTGTTTATAAAAGTTGAGAGGTTCAATTGATACAATTATAAGTGTTTCACACCAGATTTTTTCTAAACAAAACATAGTGGAGGATGTAAATCGATACATTTATAAAATTCTATAGTTTAAATTAATATAAATATTAGTTTTTGATTTAAAGTGATATTACTCATAGAGTTCATAGTATAAATTGACAATTTTTTTTTTTTAAAGATAAAATATTTTGTCTCTCCCCATTGAAAACTAATACACTTTAGAAATTATATATATATAAAAGTTGCAAATATAGCATAAGGACTAAAATATTCGGAAAAATAGTATAATGCAAAAAGAAAAATTGAAACTATGGTAGATCATATCGTCAATAGAAGTTTATCAATGATAGATTTGGTTATATTTGTAATTCTTTAAAAATATTATAATACATTTAATTATTAATTCAAAAGTACTAACCTATGTTATAAACATTTTTTAAGCATTAAAAAAAGTCGTTTCAAAAGATTGAACGAATTTTACTTCATCTTTATAATTCAAAATCAAAGGCTTCTTCATTAAGGTTTCATAGTAATTTTCCACGCTAATTAATACCACACCTCATTGTACTTCATATAAAGTTGGCCACCTAACCCATGAAGATTTACTTCAATAGAATTACAATAAAATGATAAATCTAAATTACAATGGGTTATCTATACTATATATAGAAAGAGCTAGAAAATATTTCCTTTTCCTTTTTACCTTTGTAGTATCAATAAATATTTATTTTACCTTTATCGATAGGATGCGACTATTTGAATATACGTGTCTTTTAAGTTATGTTACATTTTATTGATAAGACATGTCTGTTTGAATGTAAAATTATGTCTTTTTAAGTTCAATAGATGCAATTGATGTTGATAGAACGTGCTTTGTTCAAGTGGAGGTGGTTACACATTGAATTGACATATCCATTTGTGTATTGTTATGATCCATGTATGAACTTGCAAAAGTTATATGGAAATTTGAAAGACCACAAAATTTGAAAAAACTACCAAAAGTGTCTATATAAAAAAAATATATAAATTAAATCACTGGGAATGATCGATATATTGTTTCATTTTCACGTATTGCTTTCATGAACTTCTTCCTTTTTGAAATGTACGACTTCATTTTTCGATTCATTGTTTGTAACTTAAGAGTTATAACCCAAGTGTTTTTCTATGGAGTGTCGAAATTCCGTAGTGATATTACATAATGACCTATTATCGTTACATTCTTTCAAATGGTTTTCAGGTTCTCTTGAAGTTCACTAGAATGCAAAGAAATTAAAAAATTCTTCGTAATTAAGTTTATGAATTTTTCTCTCAAATTCTTTGTTCTTCGTAAATTTCTTTAATTTAATATGGTTATATAGCCTGTGACGAAAATTTATTTACTATGTGTCTTTTACTTATTAAATCTCATCTTTGTCTTCTTAAATATATTTTGAGATTAATATTGAATTGAAAGGTTTATCAGAATGTAGTAAATCAATCGTAATTTTGATGATATCTTGAAAAGATTAAATAAAAAAGCTAATAAGAAAACGAAACATAGAAAACAAAGTTTTATAGCGACAAATGTTTAGTAAGAAAAAGAGAGCATTTAGAGAGAGAAACAAAACTAGAGAGTGAGAAAATAAGTTAGGATATAGAAATTCTAAATAAAAATAGTTAGGAGAGCAACATACAGAATTTGAAATAATTAAAAACAATTATGAACAAATTTTATAGAAAAAAGTTAGAGACAAGATGTACAAATTTTATGATAAAACAAAAAGTAGGTATAGACATATAGAATCAATTTTAATTTTAAAGTTATTTTTTTATAATAAAATACGTTGGTATCTACCTTCTATATAGTCAAAAATATATTTTTTTTGGATCACAAAAACTAAGTACAGATATTATTTATTTATCACATATACAAAATTTTGTATAAAATTAAGTTTTATTTTTAAACTTTAAATTAAGACGTGTTATACACGTATTCTTTACTAGTAATTAATTAAAGATGCTTATCAAGTTTTAAGTACACACTATTACACATTAATTTTGAGATTAGGTTTTTACCAATTTTTTTTTAATGGTTAGTTAAAATGAACATGTAATAAAAGTTGACCCTTTTATTTCTTTATTTCTTCTTCTTCTTCTTATTTATTTATTTTTAGTTTTTTTGCAAAGGGACAAAACTTTGAATCCATTTTAACATTACCATAGATCAGTATATCAATTAATTCAGGTTACTTAGGTGGTTGAGCTTCATTAACCTAACCTTTTGATGAAATCAAATTTCTAGACTATTGATCATGACACCCTCATGCCTCCTAGAATTTATTTTGTATATATGAGTTCTAATACATTGATATAAATTGGAAAATTTTCATATATTGAAAAAATGTCAAACTATTTATAGAAATAGCAAAAAAATACTAATAGATATTGATGGGCTTGTATCAACTTCTATAAAAAAAAACATTAAAATCTTACTATTTTATATAAATAATTTTTCTTATTTTTCTATTTTTGAAAATCTCTTATATAAATTTATACGAATGTTGTACAAAGGTGAAGTATATCTTTCGAAGGTGTCTTTAATTCTTTTTTAATCTTTAAATTATACTCTTCATATTCTTATATATTTTGCCAAATGTCATAGGTTAAAATACGACCCACATTCACATATATGAATAAGTTTGGGTATGGAAATAAATTCACTTTTATCTAATTATAAAAAGATAGAAATATATACTCAAACATGTCAGAAGTTCAAACTTATATTTATTGTTTTCATAAAAGAAATATAAGAAATGTTGACTTTGTAAAAGTGAAGTTAAACTATACTTTCTCTTTGAATTTGATTTTCTTGCCAAATTCAAAGAATCCACTTCATTGGAAATTTTGTTTAATTGGAGAACTTCAATAGTATTCAATATTTCAATTCGAATTTCAATGCTAAAGTTAGTGAACTTTGGTATTATTGAAAAGGTCGAGTTTTTCTTGTTAGTCTAATATTTTGACTTCAGATTAATCACTAAAGTCGAGATATGCCATCATTGTTACAAGTGCTAATTTATTTTATTTATTATTATGTTATGTTATGTTATTTATTTTTTTTAAAAAATCTGTGCATGTATTAATACAATCTTATTAGTCCAGTCTAAGCGAGCGTGGGTCGGTTATTTAACATTTGATTTTAAAGAAATTGTTAAATTACGAATTTAGATTATAACTTTATATTTTAAATCAAAAAAAATTGATTAGTTATTGACCTTTCAATTTTGTATCTCGTAGATCTCTAAGATCACGTTTACACGAGAAGAAAGGTAATCCATCAATAGTAATATAAAAAGTAGGCCCCAATTGATTACTTTTGTAATTGTTTACATTTGTAATTGTAATGAGTTGTGAAACTTGCCTTGAAATCTATAATCAAATTCTGTAATATAATTGAGGAATGAGGGTGCTCAATCTAATCATGGTTGAAAATTGTGGGACCCACTACCTTTACTGTTATAGATATTGTTATTGTAACAGTGTGAAAATGATGAATCTACCACATTTATTGTTACTTTTACCTTTATCATGACCGTTAGATACAAACAATAACGGTAATAATAATAATAACTGTATTCATAATTTAATGTTACCTTTACTTTTATCATTACCATTACAGTCAAAAGCAATTTAATTATGTTTACGATACAGGCCTATTACGATTCATCCATAAATGAAATCTCATTATGATTACACCAATTTTCATTACAATTTAGTAAACGTGGCCTAAATTTTCAATTTTGTATCTAATAAGTACATGTTTGAGAGTGATTTTGAAATAATTAAAATATGGTTTTTTATATTTAAAATCACTCTGAAATATACTTTTAACACTCAAAATCAAATAAATATTTAATTTTATACTTTTGAACGCAATTTTCATATTACTTAAATTGATTTTAAATGATTAAAAGCAGTTTTTTTTAATGATTTTGAAAATAATAAGATTTTAACTATTTTAAAGAAAAAACTTAATTTTATGGAAATAATAAGGATAAACTTTTAATTATTTTGAAAAGGTGAGAGAAAAGAAAAAAAAACTTATTTTATGGAAATAAAAAGGACAATTTTTTTTTTAAAAAAAATAAAAATATAAATTCTGAAATTAACATTTATTTTATAAGAAAAGAATTACAAATGATTTATTTTTAACAATTTAAATGTAACCTATGACAAGGTTTAAATTATCAACAACATCAATAATTTTACATAAAAATATAGACTCTTGTTTTATGTATGAGAGTGACTATAATTACATGATAAATATATTCAGTAAAAAGATATTTAAGTTACAATTTAATTGCTAATATTTATTATTTTATTAAAATATATCATACAAATGTTAGAATGCTATTATTGTTGTTATTATAGACATATATGTAAGAATGCATATTGGGATGTGCATGGACGAAGCATGTTGTTTGTTGTCATTGTCAACTTTCAACTTACACTTTGTTTTATCTTTCCCAAACTTACATCAATTTTCATGCTATATATTTGTATTATCCTTCATCATTAAGCAAACTTGATTCCCAATCAATTATAAAAGCTTTAGGGTAAATTAAGTTTTTTTTTTTTTTTTTTTTTTTTTTTTAAAAATTTTAGCCCAAATAATAATATCAAATTAGACCAAATTAATTTTTTTAAAAAAAAAGAAAATTCATTGCTCCTTTTTTTTATGGTGACTATAAATCGATAGAGGTGTTCAACAGTTTTGATTTTTACTAATTAATTTGTGGATGAAAATATATATTTGAAATTAATAAAAAGAATTGGTGAGAATGAAATTGTCCATATAAGTGAAATTTACTTTGTATATGTAAATGAAGGCCACCTTTTTCAGTTGTTTAATGTTTTTTAGAAAAATTCTAATCAATAGAAAAATCTAAAAAATATTTAGACTTTAGAGTAAAAGTTCTAAAAGTGGTTTGTATTTTTGGAACTTTTTAATATGAAGTGTGAATTTTTTAAAAATATTTTGTATTTTTAAAAAGCCCCTTTTCTTAATTAATTAATTATTTATTGTTATTATTTTTTAAATCCTCTACATTACCCCCGAATGAAAATTTGGCCACTACTTGAGTCTTATGTCAATGAAATATTGGGCTTGGGCCTGTTTCGTATTGATGGGCTTCTTCCTTCCTTTTCCCAACATGACATGAACCATGAAGAATAGATAACAAGAATCGCGAAAATAAGGGACAACTTTTAAGAGATAATAATTAGGATATTTGTAATGCAGAGTAGAATAAGAAAAAACATCTAAAAACATATTATATTTTTAAATGTTTGTAAATATGGATGAGTTAACTAGTCAATTTTTTATTTTTTTTTTAATTTTCATTTTCGTCCTCCCTTATCTTATTTTGTTGTACAACTTTTTTTAGTCTTTTTATTTTATTTCTCTTCTTTGATTTTTGCTTCTTCACTCACTATTTTTATTTTTTCATATTATTTTCTTTCTTAGTTTTTGCTTCTTCTCATTTTTTTTTTTAATTTTATTCTTTTCTTTATCCGATTTTTGCTTCTTTCATTTATTTTTTTTATTTCCTTCTTCTTTTCCTTTTTCCTTTTTCTATTTTTCTTTTCTTTCTTCAGTTTTTTTTATTATTATTTTTTTAATTTTCTTTCTTCAGCTCTTACTTATTCTTTTTTAAAATTTTTATTTTCTTCCATTTCTCCGATTTTTTACTTATTGTCTTTCTTTTTCTTTTTCCTTTTTAGTTTTTCTTTCATTTTTCCAGTTTTTGCTTCATTTTTCTATTTAATTTTCTTTCTTTTTCTTCAGTTTTTGCTTCTTCTTTTTCTCTTATTTTAAAAATTTTTCTTTCCTTTATTTGAATTTTTTCTTCTTCCCATTTTTTTCACAAAAATTATGAGGCTGAGTTCCATACGCATGACTTGAAAGTATTCAATTCAGAAGTGACTTAACACGAACAAGCCAATCATCAAGTTTGATTATTATAACAAATAATAAATATAAATAACAAATGAAAGTCCATCAGTGATAGCCACTAATATTTTCTATCATTGATAGCTTAATCTTTGATTATATTTTTGTAGTTAATAGCCACTTGTAAAAATCTATCATTGATAGCCAACTTAGTGAATTTAATTCATAAAGTTGAATCTCGAACTAAAATGTAAGTGGAATAACTAGAAGTTATTACTAATAGAATGTTTATCAGTGATAGAAGCTATCATAAAAAAGAAAAGAGACTTATAAATGTTTGGGAAGGACAAGAAAGGGGCAAAAAGATGTTCAGTGGTTATGATTGATAGAAGCTACTACTAATAGCATGTTACCAATGATAGGAGCTAATACTAATAGTATATTATCGATGATAGAAGTTATCCGATAACACGTTATCGGTGATTGAAACTACCACTGATAGCACGTTATCAATAATAGAGAACTATCACTGATAGCATGATATCAGTGAGATTGTTGATAGCATCTTATTAGTGATGTTATCAGTGAAAGAAGCTATCACTGATAACCACAATATGAGTGATGTTAGTGATATCAGTGATAAAACTTAAGTGATATCTATATATCGAGTTTCTTTCAAAGGTGATAACCAGTTATAGAAATCTATCATTAATAGCCTTAAGTGTTAATATTTCAAGGTTGATTCTAACTGATGAAAGTCTATCATTGATAATGACTGATAGTTGCTATCAGTGATAGCTATGATAAAAGGTTATTAGTGATAACTACTATGGTAATGAAAGTTGTTGGTCTTCTTTTAAAGTTGATCACTATTTATAAATCTATCACTGATAGCCACTGATAGCCTTAAGTAGTAATATTTCAACGTTGATTCCAATTGATGAAAGTGAATCAATGATGGCTAATAATAATTGATAGAAAATTAAAAGTTAATATTTCAAGATTGTATTAATTTTTCTAAAATTGAAAGCTATCGTTGATAGCAACTATCATCGATAGCAATTGATAGAAGCTATCAATGATAGTAGCTGATAGAACCTATCAGTGGTTATCACTGATAGCTGCTATCACCAGTGGTTATCACTGCTAGCTGCTCTATCAGTGATAGCTTTTAATTTGAGAAAACTGGGAAGAAACGAAAACAATGGTGGCTAGGCATGGATTTTTTTAGTCTTTTACAATTTTTTGATCTATATATGCAATTATTTTATCCTTGTATTACATAATCATTTTGGGCTTAAATTCTATTTATGCAACTAGCCCCAATACTTAGGCCAAAAAAAAAAAAAAAAAAAAAGGAGTAAATTTTAAAGTTTAAAGTTTCATTTAGAAAAATGCTAAAAAAGTTCCAAAATTATAAAAATAACAAAATGAATTTATATAATAGAAAATACTAATTAATAAATGATAAAACTACCCTAAAACAACAAAATTAAGTACAAACGAGAATGCAAAGATATACTATTTAAAAAACAACTCAAATTCCATAATACACTCTCCCAAAACATTCTAGAACCACAAATACACAGTATCTAGACATTTCGGAAGCAAAAATTAAAAATCACTTAATATGGTTCTTAATGCTTATACCTGTCTATAGAACGCATGTATACGAGTGAAGATAACGACTAGGTAGTGAGAGTCATTAGAAACTTATGGATGTCTGCTACAACAATGGACTTCCTCCAAGGTGAGAAAGAGCAAAGTTGATTGTACAGTAAAATTGTTGTTAGCAAGTGAATATTTGAACGAATTGTAACTTCAAGACGATGTGACTATTGAAAATATAATTGTGTTTGACATCAAACCAGTTGTAGGAAATTTCATCATCTTCTTTCCATGTGACCATTTTTCTCATAGGATATTGAAAGTCAACTTTAAATACTATCAATCCCAGAATGTCATTGTTAGAAGCGATGTTCAAAGTAGACACAAAAGTAGGAAACATGTGTGCGAGCGAAAAAGGTTGGTGACATGGCGATGGTGGTTGTCAAAAGCTAGCCAAGACGATGAAATTGAAGAAAAGGTTGTTGAACCAATGATCACAGACATGAGACTGAGAAGGAGAAAAAGAGATATTGGGGGCCGTTAAGTGAAGAAGATGAGATTTAGGGTTTTTCGTTATCTTATTTTAATAATAATAATGATAATGATGATAATGATAACAATAATAATAATAATATTAACTTAGATTTCTAATTTTATTAGAAAAGTGATCTTAGGTCTATCTCAATCATATTTTAAAATATGATTATAGCCTAAGGTTTGCATGCAACTCTTTATTATTGATTTTAATTCTAATTTCATTTATTATAATAATTATAAGTAAATGAAACAATTAAAACCAACCATCACATGATTGACATATATAAATTAATTATAACATTTATAAATTAACCTAAGGTAATATCATGCTTCATGCAATATTCATTCATTACTAATATATAACATTTATATAACTAAGTAATGAACCATGCTATGACATGCATTCCATACAAACATTCAACATTATATTTTAACACTTATAATATAAATGATGCACGGATATGCTATAATGCATGCATACATACACTATAACTCTTATATTATATGATGCATGTGCATGCTTCATATAATTTAAATCATGCATACTAGTATATTATAATACATATAATATAAAATAATGCATGAAAATAAATGCATAACCTATGGTGGGTTTTAAAACTATATGACATACATTATGAAATATAATAAAAACATACATCACATGTATATTTAATCTAAAAGTTTATGGACTGGGATAAAACCTCTCTAAAAAGAAAAACAAAGGCTAACTATTACAAGATTTTGAATCAACCGGTTCGAAACAGGTGAGCCGGGTCTTGAATCGCTTGACCTGAACCGTTCCTCAAAGAATACCTTGCAGTTGATTGTGTAACAATCGTACCATGTGTCGAGCAGCTATGCGATGAGTATGCAACACTATGCGATCACGTAGCTAATGACTATGCGATGAGCATGATAGTCTACGCGATCGTGCAGAACACAAGCATGTGTCAAGTATCCAATACCGCACGATCGTTTAGCAAGTGAGCGCCTATGTGTTCAGATAGCCAATGCAACACGATCGTGTAACAAACTGTACACGATCGCGTAGCATTAGCTATGCGATCGTTTAGTAAATGCTATACGATTGTGTAGCAAATTCTACACGATCGCATAACAAAAAACTACGCCGATCGTGTTGCATTAGCTATGTGATCGTTTAGCAAATGTTATACGATCGTGTAGCAAATTCTACATGATCGTATAACAAAAAACTACCCGATCGTTTAGTTGTAGCTACACGTTATGGAACATCTGTTTCATCTTCTCCATTGAAACTCTTATCTACAACTCTTCTTTGAAGCCTCTGGAACACCAGAGCAACTCAAAACTAACAAATTTACAAACTCGATTGTAATAATAATGCCAAAAAATGCAGGGACCCTTTACAAACCAACTTTGTAAATTTAAAGAAAGCCTTAAACTGAGAGTTTTATCCCGAAACACCCATCAACAAATCCATCCACAAACATTTATCACATCAACAAGATGCAGAATATCCACCAGTACTGTAAATGATTCAATACAAGAATGAAATTTGGAATCAGAAACCTATAACCTGGCTCTAATACTAATTGAAGGAACTTTTGTGAGGAAAACCTTGAGTGGAAGCGGATCGACCAAATTCCATAAATTATCGAATACTAAGTTTACAATAAACATACAAATAGAAATGCATTTAAATTAAATTACAACATGCTATTCAAGAAAAAGAGTTACAAGAATTTTACCTTTGAAGACCTTTTTCTTCACAAATCCTCCCTCGAACGGACACGAACCCTTTTGAAGACATTCCTCAAAATAACCTCAAACAGAAACCCGGACACAACCACAATGGAGTCCTCAGTATTCTCAGGGTAAGAACCTAGAAGTTGTGGGCTCTGGCTATTTTGGTTTAGAGGGAAAGTTTAGGTGGAGGAAGAGGATCGAGAAGTATCACACAAGAACTCACAGAATTTTTCTGTAACTCTCTCAATTGTTCAACAACATCAACGTAGAAAAAGAAGAAAAAATGTTTTTCTTTTATTCTCCTCTTACCAAATTGAATAACCACCACACTAAAGTAAGTGGAGAGAAAAGATGGGGAAGGGAGTTATAACTCCCTTTCTTCTTCTTCTTCTTATTAATAAATAATATAAATATAAATATGATAACTAACTTATCATATTTTATATATATATATATATATATATATATATATTATAACATGATGTTATATCAAATATAACATATAACCTATAGTTTTAATATTGTATCACATATAATATAAACTATAGTTTCTTTTCTCTTTTAAATGACATTTAATATAAATTTCATTTATATAAAATTTAATAACTATGAATCACATTCATAGAAAATATATTTGAATCTCATTCATATATTTATTTCCTTCCATTAAACTATAATGTATAAAATACATTATGACAATTATATCATACATAATTGAAACAATTTAATTATATCATATATAATTAAATCTCTCTATTAATTTGAAAATTCAAATTAATCCAAAAACTGATTCTCAACTAAATCCTTTTGATCTACCAAGGAGACTTTATGGACCTGTGCTTAAAGCTCCATTAGTACATGAATAATTAATCAAACTCTTTAATTACATTATTCACCATCTGTTAATTGTCGGACACTCCACTAAAGAGTGAGAGTTGCACTCTTTGCAAATTGCTCGTAAGTACAGTTGGGCCAAATTATTGTTTTGTCCTTATAGTTACATCTAACTTCTTAAGTACTACTGATCTCTCTAATGAACAATAATCATAGTTCTATTTGTTGGGATTGGTGTCCTAATTCTCCTAGAATCTCGTTGTTTTGTAAAGATACACATTGTTTAATGAATAAAATAAGTGTTATTTAATTCTGACATTTACTCATATCTCCAATAAACAAAGCTCTTTGGTTATCTTATGTGAACTTAAGCATGTATATGTGATATACAAGTGGATCATGCCTTAAGTGATAACCTAAATAGGTCTGTAGTATAAGGATTAAGGTGGGATACCTGATCCTGGTGACATTACGGATACGACCTGCTTTGTAGAGGTTTGTAAGTATTGTAAACTACTACAGATGGTTGATTCTGACCATTCATGTGGAGACGTGCGAACGGGAGTTTCCTATACAAAGAGTTTGTATAAGACCTGGACTACGAGATGACTAGACTTTGTATATAACGATGTTGATACTAGAGACTTACATCTCACCTAAACGACTATAGATGACACAACCTCAATCTTGAGTGTTTTGGGAACTCTTGCCTTTGAAGACTTGCCAACTTAACATGCCTACCTTTTTTAGGACTTGTCTGATCTAGGAGTTGGGAACTCAATCCACAAGATGGAATTCACTTCTTTCCCGAAGTAGGGATAAGTAGTGAAATTGCTCTCTTAAGAGCTGATTCCGGGGCTTAAACATAGTGGTCACAACTTCTCTTTGGAAGAGAAGATATGACTTATGTTTATTAGAGGGATCAGTGGTACTTAAGGAGACAGATGTAACTACAGGGGTATAACGGATATTAGCCCAGTTGTACTTATGAGTGATCTGTGAAGGGTTGTCGCACTAATAATTGGTTAAGATGGACACATAATATATCTGTGGTAAGGAGAGTTCAGCTGTCGGTCTTTAATGAAGTGTCTGGTAGTTAACAGATGGTGGATCCCATGACTAAAGTGTTTAGTCAGTTATTCACGTACCGTTGGATCTTCGAGTTACAGGTCCATAAGGTTCCCTTGATAACTCAATGGATTTAATTGAGGATCGGCTCTTGGTGTTGATTTGAAATATTCAAATTGACAAGAGGTTTTTTTATTATATATGATATAACCGGTATGATGTATGAGATACATTTAGTGGAGGATTGATATACATGAGATTTACATTAAGTACCATGGAATAGAAAAAGAACTATGGTATATATGTTTTATGAGATGAAATATTAAAACTATAGTTTATAAATATAGTATGATAAGTTGGTTATCATTAGGGAAGGAGTGAGTTTCATCTTGTGTAGCTATGTTCCCAACTCCCCAATAAGACGAATCTCTAAAATGGTAGGCTTGTCGAGTCGGCGATCTGACCACTCTCACCCATACGAATCAAAGAGCCGCCCTCATAGGCTGGAGTTCTCAACTCACTCAAGATTCAGTTCATGTTACCTATGGTCATCCTAGTGAAATGTAAGTCTCTATTATGAACGATGTTATATAATGAGACTAAACATTTTATGGTCCGGTCTTATACAAACTTCTTTATATAGAATATCCCCGTTCGCATGTCTAATACATGAATGATCAGGATCAGATCATTTGTAGCACTATGCAGTAATTGTAACATCTACAAAGCGGGCCATACTCGTAGTGTCATCAGGATAAGGTGTAACATTCCGAGCTTTTCATAATTGAAATTTTGTATTTTTGTAAAGTTTGAGGATAATTTTATTAATTTCAAAACCCAGGTTTGTTTAAAGGAAAGATATGGACTTATGTCGCAATTAATTTAAGTTTAAATAAATTTAATTTTAAAGTTAATGTAAAAAATTAAATTTAATTTGGGGAAAATTGGTTTGATTTTGAAATTTGGATTTTAAGAGGAAAAGGAAAGAGTTTTAAAAATATATATATATTCGTGTATTGAAAGAAAGAATAAAATAAGATAGAATAAAATAAAGTACATAGAATAAAATAAAATAAAACTAAATAAAATAAACTTTTCTTTTATTTATTTAATTTTTTTTAAAAAAATAATTCTCTCTCCCCTTTTTTCTTCCCTCACGCGACACATTCCCTCTCGTTTTTGTTTCTCTTCACGCCGTTAACACCCACACAGCCGCTGCCACCGTCCAATGAGTCGAGGTGTCGTCGAGTTTGTTAGATCTGAAGTCGTTCACCGCGTCGCTTCCCTCAGGCGCCGCCCAGCCCTCATTCGCCAGCTGCGGCCAGATCTGAAGGCCCAACCGCGTGTTAGATCTGAAGGCCCAACCCGTGCGTCCGTCGCCTACGCCATTCGCGAGTCTCCAACCGCTTGATCTGTCAGCGTTGCCTTGGTTTATGCCGCTTTACCTGTTTCGTGCGCCTCAGGTCTGTCCGACATCGAAGTCCTAGCCATAAGTCTTTAGCCGCCCTATGTCGCATGCCAGACTGTCTGTTAGTCGCCACTAGCTGCAAAAGTGCCAGCCTTCAGCCCGATGCCCAGTGGCCCAGCCCCTTTTGCCGCACTCACGCCGTTCGAGCCAGCCTTTTGTTGCCGCAATCGTCGTTTGGGTTTCATTGGATTCTTAAATAATTTGGGTAAGAGCTGAGTTTTGGATTTTTCTTTGAGGGATTTGATTATCCCATTTGGTTTTAGGTTAAAATTATTCATCTCTCTTTATGTTTGGACTATAGAATCAAAGATTGAAGATTTTGAGACATTTCTTTAAAGTTTAAGACCAATTTTGGTGGAAAATTTGTTAAGGTTGGTAAGTCTTTGTGAGTTTTGAAAATTAACCTTGAGCCAAGCCACGATTTCAGTAAAGTTAAAATATGAGACCATGAGTAAACTGGTTAATTATAAAGGACTCATGGATTAATTTAAATATTGGATTTAGTATAGGTGTCGCTTCAAGGCTCTGCTTGGCAAGGAGGGGATAAGCTTGCTTGAACTAATTTGGATTTACTTTGAGGTCAGTAATCTTACTACTGGAACTGCCCACGTGCTAGACAATGATAACTATGATTTATTGAGGATTATTGATTAGCATATTGTAATGTATGCCTTCATTGACTGAGGTTTTAAAGAACTAGAGCTAAGTATTGATAATTATGATTTACTGAGGATTATTAATTAGCATGATGTTTACGTATGCCTTCATTGATTGAGATTTGAAAGGACTAGATGCGCATAGAGATATATGAATGCTAACATGATTTGAGTATATTATGATTCTTGGAGATTCTGTTGACTCTGAGGATGATGAGATGTATATGTATGTTATGGGACTAGGACAATGAGATGTATATGTATGTTATGAGACTAGGTTAACGAGAGGTATATGTATGTTGTAGAGCCATGATGTTGAGGTGTATATGTATGTTATAGAATCATGTTGTGATACTTGTGATGTTGAGATTGTGATAGTGTCCTCACTGATTAGTTAGATGCCCACTAGAGGTTGTGTTTCCTTTGGGATTCACTAGAGGTTGTGTTTCCTTCGGGATCCACCAGGGGTTGTGTTTCCTTCGGGATCCACCAGGGGTTGTGTTTCCTTCAGGATCCACCAGGGGTTGTATTTCCTTCGGGATCTACCAGGGGATTCACCAAGGGTTGTGTTTCCTTCGGGATTCACCAAGGGTTTTGTTTCCCTCGGGATTCACCAGAGGTTTTGTTTCCCTCGGATTCACCAGAGGTTGTATTTTCTTCGGGATTCACCAGAGGTTGTGGGTCCTACGGGACTTACTAGAGGTAGTAGGCATACTTAACTACAGTAGGATAAAAATAAGCTTTTCATATATGTATGTGTCTCATGAAGACTAGAGAAGTTTATATATTCCACCAAAGGTAGGCATCTAGAGGACATAGATGCCTAGCCTGACCCCAGTAGTGGGGTTACATACTGAGTATTTTATACACATCCTTTCTCATGTTGTTGTTTCAGGTAAAGATAGAGATGCACCGACGATTGACAAGTGGAATCCGTGATCGAGTCACTGGGACCAGTTTTATGCTTCTGCTCATGAGATTTAGATTTCTTTTCATGTTTTTTTTAACTTTCAGTTTTGATGTTTGAAACTTACTATTAAGAATTGTTTTCAGACTTATTTATTATCATTTATGATTTATGGGTACCCTATTGTTTGTTTTTAATATTTGAATTTAATGGACTTTTGAGCTTACCTTATTTATTTAGCATTTATTTCACCATAAAAGGGTGTCGTTTTAAGTTCCATGCATGCACGTATTTAGTAACAGCCTAATTAGAGTCCTAGGGGGTCGGGTCATTACATAAGGTACCCAACCTTATCCATCTACTACAAACCATTTAGGTTATCATTTAAACATGATCCACCCGTATGTCCCCACATATACGTTTAAGTTATAAAGACAACCTTGGATGTTAGTTTATTGGTTTGTGGTTAATGCAACTAAAACATCACATATTTTATAGACAGTGAATAAAATATCATATATTTTATTAATCACATAATGAGTTTGTTCATACAATGTTTATAAACTATAGGACTCTACGAGATTTAGGGCATCAACCCCAACAGTATGATAATGATTTTTGACTTGAAATTTTTAGGTTTTGAATGCTTTACACCTTTAATGTTGTGACTTCGAGTATTTTAAACCCTGAAGTTTTATACGATTGATGTTTACTTGACATTCAATAAACACATTTTCAAATAGTCACTCATTGGGCTAGTAGCTCACTCTTTTCAATGTTCTCTTTCCCCCAGATAGTGGTTAACTCCCTAGATGATAGCTATACTGCTAGTTTTTCACTTAGAGTGCAAGTTGAAGTTGAAGAAAAAAGGAAGAAAAGCTTAGGTGGTTTGTGGTCTTGTCTAGATTTTAGTTATCATGTACTATTAGGGACTAAAGGGAACATTGTCGGGACCCACTGTTCTGTGTGTATGTAAATTTGTTGCTTTATATATGTAAATCTGGACTCTTGTTTAAATTCTTGTAGTCATGAGATTTCTATGTAAGGAATATATGTTATGTTATCGGGTGTCCAAGGCTTTTTCAGCAGGTAATGGATATGGAGATAGGCAATGGTTGCTATAAGAGGGTTGGTAATTACTGTCTTCATATCTCCTCCTAGGATAGAAAGGGGTTCTGGGAGTAACAAATATAATAAGATGATAATGGATAAAAAGTGATTAAAAAAATACAAAAATAATCAAATTTAAATGAAATAAACAGTTTGTTAGATGATAATATGTATATAATTTTAAGTAGAATCCTAATCGAGATAAAAAAAAATTGATCCAAATTTAAAATAATAAAAAAAGAATAAAATAAGGTAAAATTTAAAGATATGTTATAAATTAAAATCAAAATGGTGATAAACAAATTAAAGATTGATTAATTCGGAATATTTTCAAAAAATGGTTAAATCAAATCAAAACAGATAACTAATTTGAATCAATTAGGGGGAGAAAAATAAGCAAGGGGTCGGTTTATTTTAAATCAATTGGTAAAGTAATTATCAAAATCTAGTTTGAATATTAAAAATAAATTCAAATTCCAAAAGAGGGCAAAATTACGGAGATACTCATTTTCAATTATTAATTACGGAAGGATCTATTAGATTATAATATGATTAATTTGGTTATTAATCAAGTTCTCCAATTACAATGCATTTATATCTTAGTTAGTAATTAAGCTTTCCACTTACACTGTATTTATATCTTGATTATTAATAAGACTTTATATTTACACTGTATTTAATATTCCAGACATAAACCAACTAAGGGCAAGTCAAGTATTATCAAAATGTCAGCTAAAATAGTGATTAAATATGAAATATGTACAATTGAATCTAATAACACATATAAAACAATTTAAACTTTAAAAAATACGGAAAAACATCTGGTTAATTTATTAAGAATATGTATAAAATAATGAAAAAGAATTCAAACATTTGAATAAATTTAAAATTTGATTAGATAAATGAAATTTGATAATTTATGGATATTTAAAATATAAATTTGGTAGAAACATATGGATATTTAATTCAAGTGAGATTAATTGAAAAGTAGTTAAATAGAAGCTAAATTAATAATAGAATCGACATTGAAATGTTACCTATCTGAGGAAAATCAGGAAGTTCGGTTATTTGAGTAAAGCGGTTATTTTTAGTTTTTCAATCAAATCGATTGGAGGGAAGGTGGAGAATTAACGCATTAGCAATTACTCTTTATATAGAATCCCACCATTATTTATGATTATGCATTTACCATATATTTGTAGTTTCATCAATAACAAAAGCTATGAACTAGACAAGGGTAAAATATGGATTTGAAATTTTGTGGTTATGTGCATGTCATGTAAGTTGCCATAAATCTTATTATTTATCATTGTGCCATTTTTCAAAACCAAACTCTAAAATCTACAATACGCTCCAATTCCCCTAATAATTAAGTGTATAATAATTTTTTTTAAAAAAAATATTTCAATAACAAGATCTATTAGTTACAGATTCAATCGTTAATAGACTCCTATAACTTTATTATTAATATACTCCTACCAACAATATGTTCTATCATTGATAGAGTTCAAAAGCTAAATCTAATTTTTGTTAAATCTACAAATTCTTTTACATTGTGTTATATCTATTAATAATTTGGGTTTGACTACAACATTTACAATTGTTCCAAAAGTAAATTAAATTGAATAGGATTTGGTAATCAATTTGATTAATTTCAAGGAGAGTTGATTGTGTGTGATTGAGTTGATTTTCTCAGAAAATATTCTTTTCAGAGGGGGCATGCTTGCGTTGGTTTAATTGAAATAAGTCATATCCTAACCATCTTGAACAAGGGCCCCACCAAATTTTGACCTAGTTGTAATTACGAACGACCTATGAAAGATTGACTTTACTAATCATGGTTATATCGAGTGGACAGAAATATATCTACAGTGAGAAGAGTGTAGCTATCGATCTAAAGTGAAGCGTCCCAATAGTTAATGAACGTTGGTTAACTAGGTTAGAGTTTAGCCGATTAATCTTCGATTGTTGGAGCTCATAATCTGTAGGTCCATTAGATCCTTCTGCTAGCTCATATCGAACTAAACCTTAGAATAATGTGATGAAAGAATTTAAATTGTTCAAATTCAGCTTAGTAAAAACCGTTATTTATATTCAATATACTTA
Organism: Benincasa hispida; assembly: GCF_009727055.1. Taxonomy (NCBI): domain Eukaryota; kingdom Viridiplantae; phylum Streptophyta; class Magnoliopsida; order Cucurbitales; family Cucurbitaceae; genus Benincasa; species Benincasa hispida. The sequence continues at coordinate 39,453,302 of NC_052351.1, read as the reverse complement.
ATATATTGTTGTTTAATTATGAATTAAACAATTTGGAGAGGTAAAAAAATATTTAAATGTGATTTAAATATTGCACATATGAAAAGGGATTCATGGTCGGGTTGGTGTTAGTTATTAATTTAATATTTGATATTAAATTGTTTAATTAATTATAGAGAAATTGTATTGTATGACAAATACATTTTAAGAAACCAAAGCCAAGACTTCAACTTTTTTGTAATTGTAGGTGTGGCAATCACATAGCAATCACATAGAAATCAAATAGCAATCAAATTTTCAAGTGGAAGTTTTTTGACATGTTTGCCAAAAAAGCAAACCTAGGGACACGTGCCCAATTTTTTTTTTTTTTTTTTTTTTTTTTTTTTTTTAAATTAAAGTTGCAAGCCCCTTAATTATATAATATTAATTTTAAATAATTAATATTTGATATAAATTATATTAATTGAATGTTAATTAATTATTTGAATTAATTTATAAAAATTATTTAATTTTTGAGTTTATGAAATTAAATTTAAAAATTAAGGAAAATTTTATAGTGGAATTGTCCCATTTTTTTCATTTTTAAAACACTTAAATCCACTTTCTAGTTTAAGACTCAAGCGGTAGCCAGAACTGTTCGTGATAAAAAAAACCCAACGGATTGCTTCAATTTTGAGCTCACCAAGGTTTGCTTCACCAACTCTGGTTTTATAGATTGGTATTAGTATGCTTGATCCTTAAATTAATAAAATTAAAGTGCTTAAGATCTTGATTGCTTCCGCTTGTGTGTTACTAACTCCTTCATGTAGTGAAATTTTAAGGAATTGTTAAAATATATATTTAGTTGAAATAAAAAAATGGTTAGAAAAATAAAGTCGGAAAATTTTTCCCACAGGGATCGAGGAGAAATTCATGGGGATGGAGAATGGAATAAAGGAGCGAGGATAGGGAGGAGGAAGGCTTCTCCGTATCTGCTCACCCCCGCCCCGCCCCGCCCCATAGACATCTCTAATCACAGGCCATATATCAATTATTTTTTTTTTCTTTTTCAAAATGGTGCTTTCTTTTTACACTACAAGAATTTTTACCTATTGGTGGGTAAAAGAATTTTTTCTTTTTCAAAATTCGGACTTATCCCGACGAAAATATGTGTGGATAAAAGTCATTACAAAAAAACCTCACATTTTCCTTATGTTGGGATTGGTATCGTAAATCTCCTTGTAATATTGTAGTTTATAGACTTTGTATAAATATATTATTGTCAATAAAATAAGTGTTATTTTATAAGTATATACTCAATCTAATAAACTAAGATCCTAGGTTATTTTATGTAATTTAAACAAGTATGTAGAAAAATACAAGTGGATTTTATTTTAATAATAACCTAAACGGTCTGTAGTAGATGGATAAGACTGGGTACCTTATCTTGGTGACACTACGGATATGACCCACTTTGTAGGTGTTACAAGTGTTGTAAAGTGCTACAAATGATCTGATCCTGATCATTCATGTAGAAACATGTAAGCGGGGATATCCTATACAAAGAGTTTCTATAAGACCGAACAACAAAATGATTAGTCTCTTTGTATAATGCCGTTAATAATAGAGACTTATATTTCATTAGGATGACCATAGGTGACATGACCTGAATCCCGAGTGTGTTGTGAACTCCTGCTCATAAAGGCAATTCTTTGATTTGTATGGGTGAAAGTGGCCAGATTGTCAACTCAATAAGCCTACCATTTTGGGGATTCGTTCGACTGGGAAGCTAGGAACACAGCTACATGAAACGGAATTCACTCATTCTCCGATGTAGGGACAAGTAAATAAATTGCTCCCTTAAAGGATGATTCCAGGGCTTGAACATAGTGACCACACCCTCTCCTAGCTCGAGAGAGACTTGATCATAGTTAGACTATGACTTATTATTTATTAAAGGGATCAGTGGTACTTAAGAAGTTAGATGTAACTACAAGGGCAAAACGGTAATTTTGGCCCAGTTGTACTTACAAGCAATTTGTGAAGGGCCATCACACTATTGATTGGTTATATCCAATGGACACAGAAATTTATCTGTAGTGCGAAGAGTGTAGCTATCGGTCTTTAGTGGAATGACTGGCATTTAATGGACGTTGGGTAATTTAATAAAAGAGTTTAATTAATTATCCAACTACCGTTGGAGCTTCAATCTACAGGTCCATAAGGTCCCTTATATAGCTCAACATGGATTTAATAGAGAACTATTTTTGGATTAATTTGAAGTGTTCAAATTATTTGAGAGAATTAATTATATATGATATAGTTAATTAAATTAATTATATATGTGATATAATTAATATAATGTATTTGATATATTATATAAGGTAATATGAGAGGAATTTGAATATGATTCAAATATTAATTATATGAATGAGATTCATGTAATTAAATTTAATATAAATATGATTTATATTAAATACCATAAATAAGTTGAGAAGAATTAAATATTTGGATATGATCCAAATATCAATTATATGAATGAGATTCATATAAGTGAGTCTACTATAAATGTGATTTATATTAAATGCCACGTATGGTTGAGAGAATATACATCTACAGGTTATATTGTATTTGATACAATATGTAGTTATAGATTATGTATTATATGAGATATAACATATAGTTTATATACATATGATAAAGTTATTATTATATATATAATAATTATTAATTTAATTTTATTAAATTAATATTAATTAATTAAAGGGAGAGAGTTATAACTCCCTCCCCTTAATTTCTCTCAGCCAAATACGTGATGAGAGGGGTGAGAGAGAGGCATAGTCTTGCTAATTCATCTTCCTCCATGAAACACTGAGAGAATAGTACTCTCTAGAGAAAATGAAAAGAGAAGAAAAGTTCTTCTCTTCCCTTCTCCTCTCCATCTCCTTCCCTCTTCCAAAACTCTAAGGCAGAGCCCACACCTCCTGCCATTCTCAATCCTTAAGGAAAATATATGAGGCTCTATTTGGTGGCGTCCCTTTTGGAGAAGGAGATCCGTTCGTGACTTTGTTCGAGGAAATTCTTGAAGAATAGTCTTCAAAGGTAAGGGTTTCTGAAACCCTAAGTTTTCCTTTATGAATGCATGTTATAATTTATGTAAATGCATACATTGTTCTTGGTTTACTATAAAACTTACATTCAATGAAAAATGGATTTGGGATGATCTTGCTTCAACTCAAGGTTCTCTCCTCATAGAGTTCCTTCATCTTTCCCCCTCGTCCCCTCCCCCCCCACCACACACACACACACTTTTCCTTTCCCCTTTTTCCATTTTTCCATTTTTCCATTTTCCCCTCCCTCCCATCGACTCTTCTTTTCCCCTACTTTCCTTTTCCCCTCTATTTTTTACACAAGCAGTCGTTGCACGCATCATTGATCTTCGACTCTCCAACGCCTCAACGTCGTGCGCTTTAGCTCTGATGCTGCCGCACGCTACCTCTGAATATGTCGTGCACTTTACCTCCAATGCCTAAACTCCTTTGAATATGCTTTTTTCTGGTTGAGCTCCAATGCCCCAACGCCACTGCACACACGCATTGGTTGGATTTCCTTGTCTTTGTTTTTTTCTAACAAGTAAGTCTATGAGTTGTGTTTGTGTTATTATTTTGGTAAGGGTTTTTTTTGTGTTAAAAAGCAAAATCATGAAACGAGAACATGAGCAACTTTTCTTTTTAATCATTTTTTCCAAATCAATGGAGAAGCAATTATAGATTATGTATAACATTGTAATCTAGCTAATTCTAATAAGGGGTTTGATAAGTGATGATCATTGCAATTTGGCTAAGTGTCCTACAGCTCCAACAGTTGTGGCTAGAGGATGCCCTATTCTTTAAGGCCTAAATCATATTATTATTATTATTATTATTATTATTATTTGATAACATGAATCCTTATTTAGTTCTTAAAAGGATGATGTATAAATTCATTTATAATAAACTTTTAGTTGTTCAGTTTTTTCTTTATTTCTTTTAAGATGAATTTATGTATTTGTTTCAGATTGGAATTAAGATATTCATTTGTTTATGAATGAAATTGTTCTTCTATCTTTAGTTTGTATGGATGGATATAATGAAGGATGAATTATTTGTGTATTTTGGTTTTGATTTTGTATATGAGATTTATTTATTAATATTAAAATTTAATTCTTTTTATGGATATGATATGCTTTAAGTTTTAAAATGGAATTGCTAAGGATGTTCAGAGCAAATTAACTAAATTTTACACTTTTTATTTGCTAGTGTTAAATCATCGATTGATCCAAAAACTTAAGCTGATAGGTAAAGGTAAATTTAATATCATATCATCTAAAACAAGTCTAGAAAAAAGTCGTTTTGTTTGATTGATTAAAAAGATTATAAGGAAAAATGAAGACTTTGAGGAAAAAAAATAGAAAATGGAATTCAAAGGTTTGGTTTATTTATTTAGCTTCATTTATTTAAATTTTATCAATAAAGGTTCATAATCGTAAATATTTGACCCTTTTTTTTCTGTACTAATGTTCTCATCACATACTTAATGCAGACTGGCCATTCTGTAATTTAAGAAGGAACACTTGAAATGTGGTGATTTCTCTCATGGTTTCATAATAAAGGCCAAAACTTAGAGATAATGGAATATCTCCTTCATATAGCCAAAAATTAAACATGCTTTATTCATTTGGCTCAATGATGAATAAGGATTGGATTAAGCTTAGAGATAGATTCTCAAGAGAGTACATTGACGGAGTTGCACAATTCATGGAAGTGGCAAAGTGTCATGTAAATGGAAAAGGGAAAAGCAAGATGCTTGTGCAAAAATTGTCAGAATTCAATGTCTCAGACATTAGATGGAGTAGAACAACATTTATTTGCTAATGGAATATCTCCTTCATATAGTAAATGGATTTATCATAGAGAATCGGTAAATTCAGCTTGATTTCAAAGAGTCACGACCCTTTAGCTCTTTCAACGATGATGGATTAAGAGAAGAACTTACTGCATACAATGATGATAATGAGTTGTTCAATCTTTTAAAGGATTTGCAAGGATAGATGAGAGAAGAGGCATATGATGAAGATGATGAAGACTTTGGAGATGAAATGCCTGAGAACATCAAACAAAGGGATACTTCAAACATTTTTTAGGAGTTAATGGATGAAGTACGCAACCTTGTACCCTAGTTGTACAAAATTTTCCTCATTGAACTTTTTGGTGAGATCGATGCATATTAAGGTTCTTAATAATTGGAATGATTTGATATGTTACTAGATTTGTTGAAAGATGCCTTTCCAACTGGTGCATGTATGGTTCTTTTAATAAAGCCAAAAGAAAATTACGTGACTTAGGACTAGGATATGATTCTATTCATGCTTGCAAGTACGACTGTGTTTTATTTTGAAAAAGATATTCTAATTGTCAAAGTTGTCCAGTGTGTGGTGAGTCTCGATACACAATAAAGAATGAAAAGAATAAGAAGATCCCAAACAAAATTTTACTTCATTTTCCATTAATACCAAGGTTGAAGCGATTGTTTTCATCAAAACATGTTGCTTTTGAGATGCGATGACATAAGGTAAACGAGTTGAAACTAATAGTGTGTTGTGACATCTAGCTGATGCTAAAGAGTGGAAACATTTTGATAGAGAGTTTCCTCAATTTTCTTTAGACCCAAGGAACGTTCGGTTAGCCTTAGCTTCAGATGGATTTAGTCCATATGGGAATATGAATACTGCATATAACATGTGGCCTGTGATGCTTGTTCCTTACAATTTGCCACCATCGAAGCGAATGAAGGAATCTAATTTTTTCATGTCTTTACTTATATCAGGACCAAAGTCTCCTAGAAAATAAATTGACATCTATTTACAACCACTAATTGAAGGGTTGAAAGAGTTATGGAATAATGGTGTACGCACTTACGATTACATGAGTGGGGGTACTTTCAGTTATGTGCATATTTGTTGTGGACCATTAATGACTTTGCTACATACGGGGACTTGTTAGGATGCAATACTAAAGGTTATCAAGCATGCCCCATTTGTAAACAAGATAGATCGTCATTTAAGATAAGAGGAAAAATCTCTTTCATGGTTCATCGACGTTATCTTCCAGATAACCACAATTGGCGTTAGAGTAAGCAACACGATGAAAAATTGGAGCATAGACCTCCACCCATTGTAATGAATGGAGATGAAATCCTAGAACAAGTCAATGTACTAAACTATCCAGTACTAAGTAAACATCCATCCAAACAAGATAAGAAAAGAAAAAGGACTATTAATTGAACAAAAAAAAGTATATTTTTTGAGCTCCCATACTGGTCTAACTAATGTCACGACATAAGTTAGATGTCATGCATATTGAAAAAAAACATATGCGATAACTTGCTTAGGACTTTGATGAATATTGAAAGAAAAACAAAAGACACGAAAAATACCCGTTTGGACCTTGAAGATTTGAATATACGAAAGGACTTATACCTACAAAGAGAAGGATCTAATTTGCAAAGCCACATGCGGCATATACTTTTACTACAAGTGAGAAGATAACTTTTTGTAAGTTCTTGAAATCAGTTAAGTTTCCTAATGGGTTTGTCTCAAATATATCACGATGTGTTAGCTTGAATGATGGAAAATTATGGGGATTAAAGAGTCACGACTCTCATATCCTACTCCAGCGACTTATTCCTATTGGTGTTGGAGCATACTTACAAAAGGATGTGTATACACCTATTGTGGAGTTATGTAAGTTTTTTTCATGATTTATGTGCGAGATTAATATGTGTTACAGACTTGGACCGATTGCAACAAGATATTGTACTCATATTATGTCTGTTTGAAAAAAAATCCATCGATTTTTTTTTATGTAATGGTTCATCTTATTGTTCACTTGCCTCACGAAGCAAAGGTCGTTGATCCGATTACGTATAGTTAGATGTACCCTATTGAGAGAAGCTTACGATCCTTGAAACAATACGTAAGAAACAAAACTCATCTCGAGGGTTCAATAACAGAAGGATTTATCATGAAAGAATCTTTGGCTTTTTGTTCCATGTATCTATCTGGAATAGAAACTAGATTCAATAGGGAGCCATGTAATGATGATTTAATTTTTGATGGCCCAAATTGTGGAGATTTTGATGTGTTTAGGCAAAATGTATGACAATTATGGGGGTTAATTGTGAAGACGCTAACTGAAAATGAGAAACAGATGACACATTGGTACGTATTAAACAACAACTTTGAGATAAATCTTATCGTAGATATGTTTCAGATCCTATATGTTTAGTTAATATCCTTAGTTTTCAAATTCGATATTATATCTAATGTCAATAAATAGGGAACATTTGAGACTAATTCATAATCAATCAGACACAACATCAGAATTATCTCAAAGGCATCAATCACAATTCCCTACTTGGTTCAAAGATCATGTAAGTATACTTCTTCAATTAGATATTTGAACATCAATAATGAGTTAAAAATTTTGAGTTTCAATAATCAATTAAAAATTAATAGGTTTACTCATTGTATTAAAGAGGAGAAACATCTGATGATATTTGCTCAATACCACTTAGTCCTTCTAATCAAGTCTGTTTTTACAATGGTTGCATTGTCAATGGAGTTATTCGTTTTCACTGTATTGAAGATCAACTCAACATAGTGACATTATGGTTCCTGGTAAAACAGAAGGAGTTGAAACTAATTACTACGATATACTAGTTGATGTATTGAACTTAGAATATAACAATGAAATATGTGTGATCTTTTTCAAATGTAAGTGGTTCGACACGGATCATAAGAAAAATAAAGTACGATAGGATTTAGGGTTTATATCAATAAATACATCCCATTGTTGGTATACATATGAGCTCTTCATATTTGCAACTCAAGCCAAATAAGTTTTTTTTACATCAATGACAATAAACTTGTCCAAAATAAATACGTATGAGACGTTCTAGAAGTAGATGGAGGTGAAAATGATGAATTAGAGTTGTTGGAAGTAAGTAGTTGAAAGGATTGAGGCAGATGAATCTATCTAGCATGTCATATTATGTCGAGATGACGTTGATCCTACTATTATAGAACCTCAAGTTAATCCGCAACAATTGAATCAGAGTGTACCATATTCAGAGGATGATGGTTCTATAAATGATGAACCCGAAGATGTAGAAGCGTCCACCAAGAAGAGTTCTAGTTCAAATAAATATCTAGATAGTGATGAACAAGATAATGAATAATTATATAATAACACTAGTATAATTCATAATTTCAAGTGTCATTCATGTTTTGTGTGGTTGTAGAATTATGGTAGGGCAACATCAAGATTGTCTAGCAGATGAACTAGTTAGGGAAGCTAACACTTTGGCTACGAGTAATTCATAATTTCAAGTGTTATATACGTTCAAAGTATATTTGATGTTATTCATGTTTTGTGTGGTTGTATAATTATAGTAGGGCAATGTCAAGATCGTTTAGCAGATGAACTAGTTAGGGAAGAAAACACTTTAGCTACGAGTAATTCATAATTTCAAGTGTTATACACATTCAAAGTATGTTTAATGTTATTCATGTTTTGTGTGGTTGTAGAATTATGGTAGGGCAACGTCAAGATCATCTAGCAGATGAACTAGTTAGGGAAGCTAACACTTTGACTACGAGTCCCTCGGTAGAGGCAGGCACGACCATTGCATCAAGTGATAGTACTATGTCTTAGGTTGAACATCTAAATATTATTGTAACCTCTAATTGAAGTAGTTTATTTGATCTTGTTATAAGATCCAATTATAGCACAAAATGGAAGCGTGGGCAAAGAAACATTAATTTGGATGTATATGTACATCGACATGGGCGGATCCCAATTATCATTTCTGAGGATGTTGGAAAACCAGTAAGCATCTTTGCTACAAAGTTTAGCAACACCATTGAGACCGCGGCCCAAGACACAATTTCATTGTACCGTTCTAAGTGGAAGGATGTACCTAGTGATGTCATTGGCACTAACTCATATGTGTACTTACCATAACTTTTGTTGAAAATGTAGACACATTTTATTGTGGATCTATCATTGAGTTTCATCAATAAGTACATAAGTCGACAAATACATAACTCATTTAGTGAATATAGATCAGAATTACCTAAACACTATTGTAGCTTTGAGAATCCTAATTGCTCATGAAAGCCCATCAGACAGGTAACAAATAAAGAAGATTGGAAGATTCTTTGTGATCGATGGGAGACTTCTGAATGATAGGTAAATTTTGTATTTTCGTTGTACTTATTGTTTACATAAATCACTCGTACTAATAAATTATAATTTGTGTAGGAAAAAAGGGAGAAGAACAAGAAGAGTAGAGAATGTCTCAATTTCAACCATTATTGTGGGTTGAGATCATTTCTTCAAGTGCAAAATGAATTGGTATGGTACGATGCAAATTCATTATTGTTTTCATTTCCTATTGAATCTAAAGAATAAATTTGTTTATTGAATTACAGACGATCGAGAAGAGTGAAAAAGTGGGCAAAGTGGAATTATTTTATAAAAGTCACTTCTCAAAGAAGGATGAGTGGATAAATGAAGCCAGCAAAGAAGCATACATAAGTTAAATTGTATCATACATACATAATTTTATATTAACCCTTATATATAATATATAACCTCAAAAACCATTATAAATATAGGTGGGAATGCAAGAGGAGATTAGAAAATCATCACAAGATGGACTTGAACCAACAATGGAGGAAATTATTTGTGACGGGTTCTGGAAGAACGATCAGGCCACATTAAAGGTCTTGGATGGAACCCAAAACCCAATTTAGCGATAGGTGGTACATCTTCCTCACAAATTGAGAAAGATGTTGGGAATAAGTATGAAAAGCTTGAGGCAAAGGTAACGAGCTTAAAGGAGAAAAATGTCATGTTGAAGTCAATAGTTTCGGGTTTTCAAGATCAATTGACTGAAATCATAAGATAGTTAGCTGCGCAACAAAAGCAAGGAGATGGACCTTCGAACAACTAGGTACATTATGACAACTTTCAATTCTTGGTTAGTGGATTTAGGAACTTAATTTGGTTGTTGTGTGGCTATCCTGCAGTTATGGTAGCCCACTTCAAATATGAGCGTTTTAATGGATTTAGGAACTTCATTTGTTTGTTTTGTGGTCATCCTGCAATTATGGTAGCCACTTTATATTATTTAGAAGCCTAATTGTGCACTTTGAAGGAACTTTGTTCCTGGCTTATTTGTAGGGATTCAAGAGTTAGTTTTATGCTTTTAGGACTATCGAATGACAGGTTTAGTTTTGAAAGAAATTTAAGTGGATTTAGGGGGGAAGGATTTACTTCGACATTTTCTATGCATTTGTTGCTACTTTGTAGGTTTAAATGGTATTTAGGTGGAAATATGACACGTTCATAGCTTGGGAGGAGGGGGGATGTATATGTTGTAATTTTTTTTTAGATTATCTAGAAGTCTAATTGTGCACTTTAAAGGAACTTTGCTCTTGGCTTATTTGTAGAGATCCGAGAGTTGAGTTATATGCTTTTAGGACTGTCGAATGACGGGTTTAGTCTTGAAAGAAATTTAAGTGGATTTAGGGGGGAGGGATTCACTTTGATACTTTCTATGCATTTAGGGGAGTGATGTATATGTTGTAATTGTGTTTTAGATTATTTTTAAGCCTAATTGTTCACTTTAAAGGAACCTTGTTCTTGACTTATTTGTAGGGATTCGATAGTTGTGGAGGTTTAAAGGACGTTTATGAATTTGTTTAAGTGCATTTACGACATGCTCGTAGCATGGGAGAGGGGTTCACGTCTTAATTATAACCATTTTAGTCACTTTATAGATAGTAAAATGGTTGTTTGTGGTGTCCATGCTTTAATTATGAACATTGACGACATGTGTAGTTTGAGAGGGGATCATTCCTCATAACCATTTAAAACATTTTTTTAAGTCTTTATGTGGTTGTTAAGATCTTTTTGTGCATTTTTCTTGGTTGATTTAAGAACATAATATTTATTTTTCCTATTTCAGATTGTTCGTGTAAATTTTTAAAGATGATTTTTTTGGAGATTGCGAGAAGATTTTGAGATGATTACTTAGTTTGGTTTAGTATCTCACTTATTTGGGCTTAGGGAAGATTAAACTTTTCTTGTGTAGGGGATTTGTAAGAAACTAGAAAAGCTCAAATTTAATTGTATATATAGTTTTTGTTCATAACTTATGCATTAAATATTAGTCTTGTTTTTAAATATATAAGCTTACTTTTGTTTGTCCCCAAATGATTTTTTGAGATTAATTTTTGTTTGTGCATAATTAGGTATTAAGGAAATAAAAATTTGGTTATTTAATTGTTGCAAAATATATATAAAATTATAAACAATTTATTCCGACACAAATAAACGTTGGCAGAAATCTGTCTATGGAACTAAAAATTTTTGTTGTTTAGAAATATGCTTTTGCCGACAAAAATTGTATTTTGCTGGGAAAACACATAAGCCGACGTGGTATTTATACCGACAAAAATAATTTTTGTCGGGAGGCACTTCTCTCAATATGGATATGACGACGATTATGCCAATGCAAAAAAATACGTTGGCATAACCTATCCCGACGTTTTTAGTACTTTGTCCAACATTTTTTTTTGTATGGGGAAAGGTGAAAAATTCTTTTAGTGTTAGTTATATGGTCTAATTTTCGTTGAAATCCATAGTATTCCTAAATTTGCATTAGAATCTATAAAGATATGTTTTTCCCCAATGATTCTTCTTTTCTTCTAGAAAAAAAAAAAATCTTATATGGTTTGATGGCCCCTAATTTAGTTAATGCAATTTTTTCCATGAACTTTTTTTAAAAATGTTGTTATTTGAAATTGTGGGAACTAAAAGATATAATATGGAAATTCTCCAATATCTATGTTTCTACTAAGAATTGTACTAGAAAATAGATTAGTACCCTTTGTGATATTTAAACTTTGGGAATTAGATTAGTAATGGGTGTAAATTCTAAAGATGAAAAATTATATATAAATCTTAATTTTTGGTTTAAAGTGATTATTCAATAGTTTATTTGTGAAATGCTTTCTCAAAGGGAGAAAAAGTAATTTATGAAATGATGGAGAGATGTAAGGAAGTGGAAAGGCACAAATTCACATGGTTGTAAGAGTTTTGCCAGGAAATTAGGCAGCCAAAAATGTCATCTCAGATTCTCATCTTAAAGCATATGGCATTTCAATCTAATTAATCAAAATCCAACCCCAACCAAAAGAAAGAAAGAAAGAAAGAAAATACAACTCTTTTGATTTGCCTTCTTTTATGGAATAATTTCATCTCACTTTTACTTATACTCTCATCAGACTTTTTGCTCATTATTTAGCACTTAGCACCATTTTTTCAAAAAGAATTTATTTCCAATAAATATTCCCAATTCCTTGTCTTCCCAAAACATATGGATTTGAGAAGGAAAAAGAAAAACAAATTTCCTTTATTTAAGAGAGATTTTTTAAAATGTTTTAATATATTTCTTAAAAACCTTGGGCAAAAGATCTGGATGGATTGATATAACATAATTTAGCTACATGTTTTATATTTTAACAATATTAATATACATTGGATTTATTTGACTATTATGTTATTTTATTTTTATCTATAAGTTATCATTTTGTGTAATTTTTATCTATTAATTATTTTGTTAGTAGATGCCTTTGTTTGAAACTAACTACGATACTTTTCCATTTAAGAATATAAATGAAAGATTGAGAGTGGAATAATTCCAATTCCGAAAGGTCTTTATCAATTGGATTAAACATTAATTGAGATTTATTAGCTATGGATGAAAATGACATTTTGGGTTTAGATGGATCTATATGTAGGTGGGATATATTGGCAAAACATAAAGAATTTAACTTTTTTATTTATTATTATATATATATATTTTATCTTTTTTTATAAGACATAGCTTTGCCCAAAGAAAATAAGACTTGGCTACATTTTACCTAGAATGAAAAGATGATGGGATTTGATTCTATTCCCCATCTATTAAATGTAAACCAACCCACATATATTAACTTTTAAAATATCCCTAACTCTGAAATTTTAAGTTGTCTTATTGTGATTTTGATTCTAAATGCCATAATTATTTGCTAATAATTATTTTTGGTTTGGTTTTAATATTTTTTTAAATATAAGAAAAAAAAATCATTTTTAACCCTAAACTTAACTCGTTGTATAACTTTCAATTTCTCCAAATTAAACTTTAAACTTGGTAGATCGGATCAATTTTAACTTTAAAACTTTCAATTTCATCAATTTAAACTTCAAACTTGAATAAGTGTATAAATTTACACTCTTAGTTAAGTTTTCTTTTTAATTAATGCACGTCAGAAAGATTCCTCACACGTCTAAAGCCACGTGTTACTCTATGATAGACGCTTGCTATCTTTTTAAGGATTATAAAAACTAAATCGTTCAAGATGATATTGTGAAAACGATATATAAATTACGAACTCGTCTCTTGAAAGAAGGACCCACATGAAAATAAATACACTCTTATGTTCTCCCCCACCTTTGGTGTTGTTACTAGCGACAAAAAGTGTGAAATGGTACTGTTGTAAATTATATAATTAATAAGATAAATTATTAACGTACTTAACTTTTTCTTTTTCTAAAAAAAATTCGAGCTTACATGAGTAGAATACTTTGGTAATTGACATATACTTCTATTCTTGAAATTGAAGATTCAAATCTTTATACCTCATACTAAATAATAATAATAATAAATAAATAAATAAAAACAATTAGAAAAAAAAGAGGGTTATCATACAACCCTACGCTATTAAATTATAACATACCGATTCTTAATATTAAAAAACTTGAGATTCCTTTTTATTTATCTTTCTTTTGGGTATAAATTTGGTCTTAAAGATCCGCTCAACTAAAATCTATTGTTGATCTAATTAAACAACGAATGTGATATTTAACCTTATGCAAATGTTGACCACATTCAATGTGATATTTAACCTATGCAAAATGTTGACCACATTCAATGTTTCGTGGAGCCTAGGGAGAGGCAAAATTAACTTTCCATTATATAATAATCTTTCTCTTATGAAACCTTAAAGGGAAGCAAATTAGAGAGTAACTTTAAATATCAACTTTTTATTGCAAAAGTAATTTAATCAAAGACAAATTAATGCGCATTACCAATGCCTAAGACTACAAATTTCACTTTTCATTGACATATTCTCTAAATCAAACGATTCAATATTGATAACAAATCGCCAAACCAATAGTGCCAAATCATATTCTGAAAATGTCAACAAGAACATGATACTAATAATAAAGTGTAAGCATTCTTCAGAAATTAAGAAATGATAATTGTAATTTGAGTTAGAGATAAAGCTTTTATTACTAAGACATCAGATCTCATTAGAATTCTATAGTTAATAGTATTTGGACGAGAGTAGTACTAAGTTAGATAACCACTTTGAAAGTCCTCATGTTGTATCTTACCTTCACTAATTAAGTGTGTTTAGTGTTTTGACCTTAATATTATTATTTTAAAGAAAATAATTTATTGTCAACCATATCTTGAGTTAGCCCATCTTTATTTGGTTGTAGAATAATAGCCATCTAATGTGAGGATCCATATGTCCAACAAAGAATATCATACTCTTTCATTAAACTGATGGACAATAATACATATTCAGTGAACAAAAATAGTGGTGTTTTGTAGGTAAAGTCCCAAAGAGGCCTCTTATATTCCCTCTGTTTCCCTTTGCAATCAAGAGAATCACAAAATTATGATCTATCCAATCATTTGAGATATGATAAGTTTAAGTCAGATATTACATTGGCTCAAGTTAACATATGTATTTTTTCAACATGCCTTTTCTTTTATTTGGGGAAGTTTAATAAAACAACCTAATCTAAGCTCAGCTCATTGTATTCTAAATGGTTGGTATATTTTAAAAGTTTTTGTTTTGTTTTGTTTTGTTTTTTTTTTTAAAGCAGTGTGTCGTCAAGTAACGTAAAAAGTGGACTATAAAGATAAAATTGACTTTTTTTTTTTTTTGAAATGAAGATAAAATTGAAACGGAAAAAGAATAAAATGTGTTTGTATGTGTGTGTAAATATATATTTTTATTTATTTATTTACACCCTAAATGAACAGAGCACATGCTTTCAAGTTGCATGTTTTACGATCAAACTCCACGAGCTGTGTCTTGTTTTGGTGGGGCCAAAACCATTCTTGTACCATGAAATGAAATAATTAAGAATCTTTTGAGAAAAATGGAAAAAAAATTAGAAAAAAAGAAGAAAGAAAAAGAAAGATTCTAGATTCACTCTTGGGTATATTGCTCACCCATTTCTCTATCCTTTTACAGTGGATAAAATAACTTATATTATATATATGGATAGCGGTAAACATAAATCCGATCCAAGTTTATTAATTTTAACTTATCATTTAAATTATATTTTATTATATTATATGTAGATAGATATAACTATGTTTTTTTTTTACATAATAATTTATTGGTTGCTGATTCAACGCAGAAGTAAGAGGCGCATGAAAGTATCTGGAAAATAGAGAAATTTATTATTATTATTATTATTTTTTTTAAAAAGTACTAAAGAGGATCAATAGGTGCATCAAGATATCTCAACTGAGTTGACGCACTCTTAACGCTCTCATTACGCCCCGGATCCAAAAGGGATGTATTCATAAAAAAATTTATACATAGAAGCATATGAAGCTCAAAGTCAAATGCAAAAAAGAGAGATTAAAGAAAGACTTTGAGTTAGCGATACAAGAAGCATCATAATTACAAAAGAGATATGATCTAGAGTCTTATTGTGCTGCGAGATATAAAATATCCTCCCAAAGACGTTTAGCAGTTTTATCCTTGTTTTGAAAAATCCTATTGTTCCTCTCCAAGCAAATGCATCACAGACAAAGCAATTTTAACAAAGGATTTTTTTGAGAAATATTTTTTGGCAAAGATACTTTATTGATAAAGAGAAAGAGAACAAAAGGAGGAGCTAGAGAAAACTCTCCAATTTAGAATAAGTAAGAGGCATATAAGTATTATAGTTATAAAAGTATTTAAATTATGTGCACCGAGAAGAAACAACAGAGATGATAACGTCCCAAGAGAGAGGCGTGACGTGTGTATCCTTGAAACATTGTTAGAAGGTATAATTAATAAAACAAAAGAACTCATAAATGATACTAATATTTTTAAACTTAATTTTGAAGGGGAAGAAAAAAGTAAATAGTTAACCGACTCTAAATTTATCAAATAGATTACTTTAATTTTGAAAAGAAAGAACACACATCTCTACTGCAAATATAATACTCACAAACTATCCGTAGATTAAATATGATTAGAAGTACAAGTATGTATTGTAAAGATAATTTAGGAGTGAGTAATTTATGTTTGGGAATAATGTTAGAAAGAGCTTTGAGATATGTTTATTAATTATAGGCTTTTGATGATTTAATGCACTAAAAATTCGGGAGGGTGGACCTCGCATGATTATTGTTCTTGGCCGGTCTCTGCTAACTTAAACTAACTTAACGACCACGATTCAATCAAAAAGCAACATTTAAACTAATTTTTCTCAATCTCCACCTACCATTTCCCCTCCACTTTCCATTTTTTTTAATAATGTCCCTAAAACATCCTTTTAAGATTCAATATCTTTCTTTTAAATTCCATCATATTATTATAGTAACTCATATTATAATAAAACTCCACAGCCTTTTCAAATTATTGTATTTGTTATCATTACCCAACAATAGTGTTCATTGCTAAAATATTTACAAAAGATATGTAGAAATAAAAACAAGATTCGTAAAAAGTTTCGAGTTCAAAACTCACTATTTTATTTGCACCCCATTTCATCACAATAATTCACATGAATATCAAAATTAAGTCAACATATAAAAGAATGGCCGGTGTTAAAGAATATATTGGACGGCTTACATTTATCATAAAACCTACTATTTAAGCTTTTGATTCTCGTAATGGTTCAAGCTTTATTATCAAATTTGGGTTTTTCTTTTTATTGGGTTCGTTGTTAATCAAGAAAACGACCCCCAAATGGAGGCATAATGAATTATTAGATTACTACAAACAAATTGAAGAAGGAAAAACAACAACAGAAATACCATTTGAGCACACAATAATTTTTTGTGGTCTATGAAAGATCTTTAGTTAGGCCATAAACTAACTTTACAAGAAAATAGAAAATGTTTTTTTTTTTTTTTTTTTTTTTTTTTTTTTTTTTTTTTGGGAGAGAGATAGAGAGAAATTAAAGAGAGAAATAATGGAATGCAAGATAACATAAGAAGAGATTTTCAATTGTTGATATGGTGGCCAACTCCAGGACTATGGCCAGGCGATGTGGGGCGAAAATCTTGAGGTAATTCTGCTTTGTTGGTCTTAAATTGTTGACTTGAACCGGCGGTCTTCACATGAACCGGCGGCGGAGTTCCGACCAATTTGGAGCATTTCTTGCATCTTGTGGCCTTCAGATGCCGGCATTCTACGTAAACCACCTCATGGCTTAAACATAAAACCAAAACAATAATCATAATACAAACCCCACAAACCCTACCATTTCTCTTCATCATTTATATTTATATATTCAAAGAGAAGAAGAAAGAGAAAGAAAAAGAGAAGTTTTTTTTTTTCTTTTTTCTTTTTTCTTTGTTTGAAGTTGGAAGTTGGAAGGAGAGATCTACTTTGAGTGTACTGAATAAGCTTTGAACTTAACCTTCTATATATATGGGTTTGTTGTATAAATAAATAAATAAGATAAATAGTAATATGGATGGCCTACAAACAACTATCTAAGAGAAACCCTTAAAATAATAATAAATATGTAGCACTTTAGCTATTGTTTAGTTGTCGATATTCTCTCATATGCTTCACTTTTTGAATTAATAATGTAATGTTTTTTTTAGAATATATATATAATGTTAATGTAGGGTAGTACGAAGTAGGTAGGGGTAGGTTATAGGGGTCTTTCTTTCACTTTGGAGAGATATTTCCAAAGGTTTAGGACCCTCTATTTCAGTCTTTAAGATCTTTGTTTGGTTTTTCTCTCTCTTTTAATTAACCTTTGGAACAGCTCTAGGGCTATATCCTGCCTTTTCACTAATCCAAAATAATAATAATTTTAATTTTAATTGTAATATTATTGTGTGTATATATATATATCTATATATTTTAAAGTGTCCTTCCTCCACTATTCCACATGCACCATCTTCCACTCCAACAACATTCCCACTATCTTCCTCTCTACCAATTTTGAGCCGTTGATTTTGTTAGACTATTTTACACTCTTAATTTGTAAATTGTGTTTCTGCTTTTTAAAAGAAAAAAAAGAAAAAAAATATAAAGGCTACCCGTCCTTAATGCGAATGGACTTCTTTCACTCTGGATCTTTTGTTAATGGGTCTGTGCAGTTTTTAAGTATCCTTATTGGGATAGTGGAATTTATTCTATTAATATATATAAGCGCTTACAAACAGTATATAATGTGTAATGTTGTATGAATAACTAGTTATTTTTGTATTTTTTTAATTAAAAAATGAAATGATACATTAAGAAAGTCTTCTCAATTCATCAAATCAAAGAACCTCACTGTCCGAAATCTTGAAGAAGAATGAACCTTGCAAAAAGAAGAAAAGGGTTTTCCATCCATTCAATTAAATGACTGAATGATGCCTACCCATTTCATTTCATCAATTGACTGATGCTGAAAAAGAGGGAAGAAGGGAAAAAAGAAAAAACAATTTTTTAAATTTTGAAAAAGAATGATCATAAAAGTGACAATCAACATTGAATCATTTTCTTTTTTAGTATTGAGAGGAGACACAAACCTAACTTGATGCCTTTAATTTATTAAATAAATACATTGCTGCAGCCAAGTAAAGTAGTGCAGATTTAATAAACTCTAAAAAAACAATGATAATAAAAGGAAATGAGGAGATTGAATGGCGGTTACCGAAAATTAAGGTAAAAAAAGTTCAAGTGGAAGAGAGAGAAAAAGAGAGTTCCGAGGCTTAGGGAAAGTCGCTTACTTGCTGTTTTGCTGTCTGTCCCATTTCTTTTTATTATTCTATGAAATTTAATAACACCACTTGTTTTTTTTTTCCCTTAATATTTATATTAAAGAAGGATGTCTTTTTTACGACCCAGCTTGGCCTTGGACATATATATATATATTAATACTCTACATACACACACAGAGCCAGATGGGAGAATTTTGTGAGTTTAAATGATAATATTGAATTATTAGAAAAGGCGAAGTAAATGGCGGCCCAATGAATTTTGTACAAAATTAATAATAATAACACTGGTTTTAATTTTAATTGTGGGTTGCATGTGTTAAAACTGTATTGAATGGCTTTTGTCTTCCAGTGACCGACGGGGCAGCAAAATTGGATTTCCCTTTACAGCCTCCATTCTCCATTTTTCTCTCTCTACACATCTCTATAATAGTTTTCCATTTTATAATTTATATGATTGCACTTTCTTCTCACGTGCAATGCACGAGTCTGGATTTTCAACTCCAACACACTATATACATCATTTTTTAGCTCTAATTGATGTTTAAGTAAGTTAATTATTCATATTCCTCTTTCGGATGTCTTTATAGTGTAATATTTTTATGGTTATATAATAAATTTAAGTAATTAATATCCGAAAATAATATCAACTCTAAACATGAAATGCTTTGTTTTTTTCCTTTTTTTACATGAAATGCCTATACTAGCTCAAAAACTCGAAAATTAAATTTTTTTTTAACAAAATACTAAAGAACGTATAGTAGGCACATCTAGGCATCTCAACTAAGTTGACACACCTTTAATAAAAAGAGTTGCTTTAATAAAAAGATGTGTACAATGAAGCATGCCATTCCAAGTTTGATAAAATTGATCATTTTTGTTGTGCCTTTAATTATTTCTGTTTAACAGTTTTTTTTTTTAATATTTATTATGGTTTTTATTCATTAGAATTCCCAATTATCTTGGAAGAGGTAGAAATTTTAATTTAATTTCCAAAAAATATTTATATACATTTTCCACAAGGATTATGACGTCTTTGTATTGACATACTAACTCTTTTTTTATTAGCTTTCCCTCGAAGATTTCTTAAGAATAAGAAAGAAGAATCTTATAATATATACAAATAAAACGAGAAAATGTACACAATAGAGATTGACACAAGTTTTATATAGTTTATTTAACAGTGTTAACTACATCCGCATATTTAAGGAGAGAGCAATTTTATTATTAGAGAGGAATATCAGATAATACAAATTGTAGAAGCACCAATGAAGTTAGAGGATTTATATATGATATCACTCTAAGCCCTAGGCACAAATTTTTAATAGCATAAATACAATTTGACTTAATGAATTCAACTACTCATTTGGGTTTATGTTTGAATTCAATGGAATGCAAGTTTAAAGTTAAAACTCATCCCTAAACCATTAAAGAAGTAAAAAAGAAGACAATATATTTATTTTTTAAAAATAAATAAATATTTTCAAATTGCTAATTTTAAATACTAACATATATGAATGGGTGATTAAATCTTCAAACACATTTTTTTTTTCTAAAAAATATAAAGTTCATTGAGGAAATAGTTACTTTATGTTAGAGTCTTGATATAATATTCAATTGACCATAATTTATTAAGTTAAACCTTTATGTTGATTGGTGATTTAACATGGTATTAGAGAAGCAAGTCCTAAGTTCAAACCTTTATAAAGTCATTTTTCTCCAATTAATATGAAATATCACATTTTGGCCCTTTTAACAAAATTTCAAACCACAAGTAAGGAGGATTAGAGGTGTTGGTATACAATATAATATAATATTAAACTTATCATAACTCATTAACCTACTCTTTTGTGTTGATCAGTGATTTAACCCTAATTTGGCGTTGGTGGATTAAATCTTGTAGATGAAATGGTCAATATAGTCTTGTAGATGAAATGGTCATGATCTCTGTTTGTATAATTTCATAATAATCCGATGTGGAGGAACATGGTCAGTATATTCCCTAAGATATATTCTGTCAAATCAATTCATAGCTTACAAAGATTAGGATAGACAGATAAAAAGAAATAATAGGAGAAAGAATGTGGAAAGTTCAGCATATATATAAGATATGTATGCATATTATTCATGCAACCCCTCACATGCTTATTAACCCTAGGCTACCTCATCCCTAGGTATCTACCTTGACCTTGTCAAAATGTAACATGAATAAATTAAAGAGATAAAACTTATCCTTACACAATAGTTTAAACTATTTAAAATATTATCTATATGTATTCATCGCTCTTAGTTTAAATTTAAACTTCTCAATTTATTATTTATCCTATACTAGGTCATAACTTTGGTATTTAAATCCATAGGTAACAAATATAGTAGGGATGGACCAAAAAAGAAATTAAAAACTTAAAAGATTTACATTGATTTAATAATAATACAATAGACAATTTGAGATACATACATATAAAAGATGAAAACAAAAACGAAAACGAAAATGAAAATGAAAATGAAAATATAATTGAAATGAAGCTTAAGCTACAACGCTGAAAGACACAATACATTAATATAATAAAACTACTAATAACTTTAAAATAATTATACGAAGAGATCGCTACAGTGTGGTTGACAGTTTTACACTATTGGATGTGTGTGAGAGAGAAACGATAGGAAAATGTTGAATTTCTTAGCCTTGTAGCTATTTGAAGATATGTATATCTTCGAATCCATATCATCCCAAGAGAAAGAAGATACAACCATATTATAGCCATCTCAGTGAATAATTTGAAATAAGGTGGATAAAAGGGAAGAGAGGGAATTTGAAGGAAACATATAAGGGCCAAGACATAAGATAATCGAATAAAATGGTTATCGGTTTTGAATGGAGTGACCAACGCCGGGACTATGGCCGGGAGTGGTGGGGCGAAAGGCATCGACAAAGCCATCGGCAATTCTGTGGTGCAGCTTATTATTAATGGTTTTTTGTGCTTCGTCTGATTTGGTTATGGTTTTTGGGGTGTCGGGAGTCATGCAACTCCCACAACGCAGCCCATTTTTCTTTACTTTCAACCTCCTTCCTTCAATCAAAACAAGTTGGTGAGACAAAATCATGAACACAAATAAGTAAGTTAAAAACCGAGTGGCGGCCATTTTGATTATTTCACACGGAGGGAGGGGGCAAAAAGCAATAAATTTAAAGGTAATATGTGGATCGAGAGGGAAGGATGATTGGCACGTACAATCCTTTGGTTAGTTTGGGTATTTATAGGCCTTTTTCGAGGTTTCTCTTGAAGGGCCAAAAATCTTTTTTTTTTTTTTAAACAAAAAAAGAAAAAGAAAAGAAAAAGAAAAGACATGAAACATGAAACATGGAAGAGGAAAAAAAAATATGGAGTGTATTCCCAAACACTAGGGAAGATTCGAAGGAGTGACAAGAAGTACAGAGTTTGCTGTGCTAAAAAAGAATAATATATTTCTCAAGATTTCAAACCAACGGGCCGCCATTACTTGCTCAGCCTTTTGTTTTTTTGCTTTTTAAATTTTCTTTTGGTTATGCAGTAGCTCTTATATTAATTTGAGTTTTTCTTTTATCCATTTTTATGAATAAGGAGAGCTAGACGTGGCTTGTTCAAAGCGTTTCAATCCATTTAAGTTGTAATGTGTCAAGTTTTGTGTTCTTGTTTAGAGGGTAATATGATTACGATTAGCATTGGAGGAATATTAATATGGTTTTTTTTTTTAATTTCTAAAATACAACCGGACAATTGAGACAATTTGTTTTAAAGACTATTGAAAAAACAAGGTTAGGAGGCGTAACAAAACATCTCAATTAAGTTGGTACGAACCTTGCATCTTCATCATATCTCCATCTCCATAGACATGATGATTCAATGAGGTAGACACGTATTGTTGAATAAGACTTGAGAGAACTTAGATATATACTCTCTATTAAGTATTGATATGCATACATCCCAGGGTAAAAAGTTGTCAACTACATTGTGATAGACTTCATTTAATTTCTCATTTTACCTCAATATCTTTTGTACTAATAATATATATGGGAAAGTAAAACACCACATTACAATAATAAAATTGCTGTGAATTTGGATCATCATATACGTTACGGAATTGACAAGTAAAGAATACAAAAAATGTTTAAAAAATAAAAAAGATCGACACACAGATTTACACGATCTAGTAACAATGTATTAACTACATTCACATGACAAAAGAAGAACAATTTTATTACAGAGAATGTTACAAAATATAGACTCCTCTAGATTTGAGAGTTTATATAATGCACTCTTCTAAACCCTAAAGTCATAATCAGAAATAACCCTAAATAATTAAAGCACCATATAACAGATTCAAGGTATTCCAACAACATATTAATCGAAGTAGCATTGATAAAAATAGCAATAAGACGCAAAGTATTATCAATTATAGCACAATGTAAAATAATTTGGAGATATAACAAAGTTTAGATCAAACTCATGAAATCTATCAATAATAGGCTATATTATTAATAGGAATCTATCAGCGATAGAGTTTATCACTAATAGATTTGTTATATTTACAATTCTTTATAAAAGTTGCTATATACTTAATTATTAGCACTAAAAGTGCTACTCACCACAATTATCCCTAATTTTGAAAGGGTTAAATTGGAGATTCATTGGAGATTGAGTGGGCGTCTAGTTAATATGTACTCAATATATAATAATATACAAGTTAATTTGTTTTATGTATTAATTTTATTATCACTATATATAATTAGGTCTTATATTCCAAGTGTGCATGAAAAAGGACATGTTTAAACTACTATTTAATTTCTTCCGTTAGAGAAAAGAATTGAAGTCATTTTTTTCTTCTAAATTCATTGATTACGTGAATAGTAATTCTGTATCGCTGTAGTCACGAGAAGATTTTTCTTGAGCCGAAAATAGCTGGGTGTCTTTAACTGTAATTATTTAATACTTAGTTGTCTCATGTCTGTCATTTAATAATCTAACACTTCACTTTTAACTATAGTCAATTTGATGTGATGCTTTCCAATCTTTTGGGATCGGTCCTTTAGAATTAATGACTTGAAAGAAAACAGCCATTTTTTCAAAGACAAATCAAAGGCTTTTCCTTATTCGTTTCGAGGATATTACAATTGTTGCAGCTATTTGTACTCTAAATTTGCTTCCTTTTGTAGCATGATATTTAAACCGGTGACTTTTCCTCTAGCTCCTCTTGCCTGTACATCTTTTTTGTTTAATGAAGTATATTTTCCTTAAAAAAAAAAAAAAAAGAACTATATGGTCAAATGGATTAAGTAATCAATGTTGTCAACACTTATTATATGAAGAACTACTAATTAATTGAATTGAATGCTCAGTCCTCTAAAATTGGAAATTAACTGGACAATTATCACCCGTCTAGAGAAAATTTCTAGTACTACGATAGTATGAAAATTTTTATGTGAGATCTCTCAAATAAATAAATTATAAATCAATAAATCATTTAATAATGTATCAAATAATGAATGGAAGGCGGGATGAAATTTTTCGGCTTTTATCTTTTGGAACATTTGATTGGAATGTAACCATAAATTTTTATGGACAAGCTCAAGCCTTCTCTCACTCTTTGGGAGGCTATTATCCTTGTTACTATTATTGGGTACTTTAAATTTAAGTTCTTTGTAATTATGCTTTGTCCACACTCATATGTTTTCTAGAAATTTTTCTAGGAGGTCACCTACATGGTATTGTTTGAAGTTAAGCATACTTAACTTCGGAGTTTCTATGATTAAGCCACGAAAAATGAAAGTACATTATGTTAGTCTAGATAGTAACTTTCAATTCTTCTAAATATTTTTTAACCATGTTTTACATCTTCAAGATCTCTCTCATTCATATATGATCTCAATTCATTCATGTATCCTCTAAATAAATATATAGATATCAACATCCTTACCTATAACTTATACATTAACTATTCTTCTCTTTTTCAGTGGCATTTGATTTCCTAAATTTTATATATTTTGTTTCAATTGGACTCAATAACCCATGCAAATGCCATACGCTTTCAAGTTGCTGAAAGGCCATATAAATGAAAGTTTTGAAGATCTTAGAAAGTACAAGGCAAATGAATTCCTTCCCCTCCTTTTTCTCTTTTCCCTTCGTATCCCTTTTCTTAATTAAGATATGGGGCAAGTTGGTCCTTAAAAGAAAAAAAGAAAAAAGAAAAAAGAAAAAAGAAAAAACCCAACTCACAAAGCCCTAAAAATTCTTCCTTTTTCCCCTCTCCCAAAAGTTCTCTCTCGAACAAAACAAAGCCTATAACCCTAATATTAAAATAATAAATAACACTGAAGCCCACGACCACGCATTGGCAGAGAAAAAAGAAACAAAAATAATACAATAGGAACACACCACATTTGGAACAAGATTCTTAGTCCTTAGTAATTTTAGGACAAAGAGATTGCATCTCAAAAGTTATCAGTTAGAAGAGAAAAACAGCTGCACATGGCTTACTACTGTTCCTTTTTTTTTTTTAAGAAGGCTGCTGCCTTTCTGAACCAACGATTCCTTTTGTTTTATTTTATGTGTGTATGTGTGTTTTTTTTTTTTTTAAAAAAAAGTTAAAAATAATACAACAAAAATAAAAATAAAAGTGGTCGGTTGAGATTTCAATTAGCTTTGGAAGTGAAGGATGCAGAAAAGTTATTATAAGGGGTGGAGCTTAAAGGGCGACTAGTTAGGACACCAGAAGATCCACTCTGCCTTCTCCATTATTACTATTTTTGCGGCCTTCCTTTTGCTTTCTAAATTTAAATTTGTGGGCCATATAAATCAAAGATATTGTAATGTTTATAATAATTTATCAACACACTCATTCTCACGACCATGTGTGCGTTAGGTAGTTGGTAATATAAAATTTATGTGTTTTTGTATGTATGTGACTGTGTTATATGCTATTACTCCATTTTATGGAGAAATTATTTCAGGGTGATTACATCATTGTGACTAGTAGTTTTACATTGCGGAATGTATGAGAGGGAAAATTTTTAGAAGTACGTAAAATTTATATCTAGTAATTACTAGAAGGCATATCGATATTGTTACTTGAGCAACAGGTTTTGTATTATGTATATTGTAGATGCTCCGATCCACAATAAAACCTCCACCTATCTTCACAATGGTATGATATTATCTACTTTGAACCCTCATGACTTTGCTTTTGGTGCCACCCCAAAAGGCCTCATACTAATGGAGATAATTGTTTTCACTTATATACACATGATCACTTTCTTCCTTGATCAATTTGGGACTTTGTTTGTACTCCTAGCAGGTATTGCCGATAGTCATTTAGACTAGGTTATTGTTTGCTTATGAGTATTGTAAAATAACTTTGAGTGAAGGTGAGGGGAGCTCACATTTAGGAGAGCCCAAATACGTTGTTTTGAGGGGATCTTATATAAAGTTTGAAACAAGCTTTATTGTGGAACTTTAACTAAAGAGTAAGTTGTACGCAAGTCATCGAAAAGGGAACATATCATCTTCATCGTAATTGCTAAACTTTTTGTATAATGAAGTTTCTTTCCATTAGGCACACAACTCCCTAGAAAGACAAGTGATATTACACCAAATTAGATTACCAATCCCTGTATCTCACTATCTTTGCTATTATTTTTTTGTCAATGATCTTTATACAAATATCGTGCTTGACTTTTATATGATCCACTTTAATTTTCACATATTTTTTCACACAGTTATTATGAGACATAAAAAAAAGGACTTTAATTGGATATTCAACACATGTAAAAATCTACAAATGAAATTTAAGATGAAAGTGATTATGTACAATTTGTGAATCATCGTCTCTGTGCATGATCATGAATTTATAAGTCGTACGTATTATTTAATGATTAGATTACACCTCAAAATAGGTTGTAACACACCTCTCAACTAAAAACAAAGCCTACCAAGACTTATACACGCTGAGAAAGTAGAGTTTATGGTCAGAGATCACGAGGGCAAGATAATAATCTTTAGCTTATTGCTTATGTCCTAGAGCTGAGGTCTTTACTCTAACATGGTATGTTAAGAAAAACCACAAAATAATATTCCTAGGTTTATTCTCAAACATTCAAATCTCTTTCCCTGTTTTAAACTATTATTCTTATTCATAGCAAGATCTATATGAATGAAAAGTTGTCTAAACTTTGTGTTTCTATGTATAGTAATGTTGTTTTAATTTCACCACTTGACCTAATAACATCAATAAACAGGTATAGGCTCTATATTTCATTTAATTGACGATCAATGTTGTCATATTTCGATGTTATTTTATTAGTTGTTTGTTAGTGTGTGATGTAAATTTTGAAAGATCACTTTATAGGAAAAGAAAGAACGTGATGACGGGATGAAGATTCAAAGCCTTTACCTATAAATCATTTTTAATTACCAAGCATGATCATTGCCATTGTAGTTAAAACCAACCCAATTAATGTGGGGTGTCAATTTCCGCGCCTACTTGTATTTGTGAGTTTATATTTTAAATGTAATTTCTCTCTTTTCCACTCTCAAACACCTTCACCCTTAGTTTCCTATGGTATTCTTACCATTTTGACGGGCCAATAAAAGGAGAATGATAATCGACATCTTATTGCAGTGATACTTAGTAGTTTCTCATTTCTATATATAATCGATATTTGATTACTATTTGATACTAACAATTTGTGATGGTTGTTTGATGGTTATTTGATATTAAGTAGTTTTTGTTGTTGAAAAAGTTATAAGATAATTCGTCACTCGAAACACAAAGGTTAAACAAAAAGTACAGACAAATACTATAACAACAAACACAACTATTGCAAGAAAGCAAGTAAAGGCACACATGAGTTAGTAACAATGATAAACTACCTACGTCTAGAGGGCAATGTGCCCAGAAAAAATAATCCACTAATATTAAAGAACCAAACAATTACAACGTAGTACATATATGCAATCCAACCACTACTACAACGACTCACTAGAGCCGAACTCATAAGTCACCTAGGTTCCCCTAGATGTGAGACTCCCTTTCAATTGTACTTAGGCTCCCTCTAAGTGTAATAATATTAGTGTTGAACACTTCAACTTCTGACAGTGTGTGAGGCTCCTCTCCATTTTTCTATGATAAAAGTGGATATACTTCCATCCTTTTCTTTATATAAAATATTTGCAAATAGAACTAATTATCATAAAGAGAGATTTTTAAATATAAAAAATTGGGCCAAACTATTTATAATCTATAACAACAAGACGTTAAGGACAGTTGCAGCCCAACCAAAGCTAAAAAATGATGTAAAATACAAAAAAAGTCCAACCATACCAGATTAATTCACCTAATTTTCCCTCTAACACTTCATCTCCTTCGAATAAACTCTTCATCTCTTCCTCTTGTCGCCTGTCAAAATCATTCTTCTTCTTCTTCCATCACGCTGCTTCACGTTCTTTTTTTCTATTTACTCATTTTCTTCCATCGAAGTTGCTTCATCTTCTCCAACTTTTTTCTATTTAGGCTCTTTTCTTCCATTGACTTGCTTCATCGATACTGTTGCTTTTTTTCCCTCTATTTACGTCCCTTTTTCCATTCCCTGTTCATTTTCCATTCTAGTTCATCTTGGTCCTCTTCTTCTTCTTCTTCTGCTACTTCTTCTACCACTACATCAACATCAAAAGGTATAACTCTTTTCTTTTCTTCTTATCAATTTATGAGTGATTATAGTTATTAAGCCTGATTCTTGTTTCTTGTTAAGTGATATTATTTATTAACCCTAAATTTTGTGTCCAGATGGTAAGCAACATCAAAATGAAGACAATTAAAGGAGAAGGATCATTAAATAAACAAAAGAAGATAAAAACTCAAAAGGAGAACAAGGAAAACTAAAATTGAAGGTATAAACAAACTATGATAGATATTGATAGTGGTATATCATTTTCTATCAGTAATATGAACATTTTCTCATATATGTTTGATGCCACTATAAACAAACTACTATTAGTGTCGCTATGTATTTTATGTTGTCTATCATTCATACCACTACCAAACACCAACTGTAAGTGACCCCCAATAACTAAACGTATCTAAGAAAACATAATGTACATTATGTTTTCTTACATACATTTAGTTATTGGGGGTCACTTACACTTGGTGTTTTGATATTTCTCTTATAGATAGTGTTTTTATCATTCATAGACTACTTACAACTGTCATGCTTTAGTATATAAAGAGATACTATCATTGTCTATCACATTTCATGGTTTGCAATAGACAGTGATAGAAGTGTATCATTGTCTATCACATTTCATGCTTTGTAATAGACAGTGATAGAAATGTATCATTGTCTATCAGCGATAGAAGTCTATCATTGTTTATTAGCGATAGACAGTGATAGAATTCAGACTTCCATCACTGTCAATCGATAATAGACGCTGATGGACTTCTATCACTGTCTATCGATGATAGAAAGTGATAGACACTATCACTGTCTATCACATTTCATGGTTTACAATAGACAATGAGAAGTCTATCACTGTCTATCAGCGATAGATAGTGATAGAATTCAGACTTCCATCACTGTCTATCAAAGATAGATACTGATGAACTTCCACTACTGTCTATCTGATTGTCATATAATTTTTATTTGATACTGAGTGCTTTGCGATTGTCATTTGATTGCTATTAAATATCAAGAAATTTGATATTGTCATCTGATTGTTATTTGATACTAAGTACTTTGTGATTGCTATCTAATTGCTATTTGATATTAGTATTTTGTGATTTCTATCTAATTGCTATTTGATACTAAGTAGTTGGTGATTGTCATCTGATTGTTATTTGATACTTAAGTAATCTGATTGTTATTTGATATTAAGTTTATATTTAATTTATTGATTGCTATTCGATTACCATATGACTGCTATTTGATAATAAATAGTTGATGATTGTCTTCTAATTTTATGTGCTTTTTATTTGATACTAAATAGTTTGTGATTGTCATCTAATTGTCATTTGAAACTAAGTAGTTTATGATTTCTATCTTATTGCCATCTGATTTCTATTTGATAATAAATAGTTTGTGATTTCTACTTGATTGCTATTTTATACTTATTGCTAAAATTCATTCTTTATTTTTTTATTCAAGATTATTGCTTGGTCATTGTCACACTCCCCTCTGAGATTACCTCTTTCACTTGGAAGGAGGCGTGAAGATAGTTTACCACCCTTTTGTGATACTTTATTGCCCGTCTTGATTTGTTTTTCTTGCAACATATAAACTACGTATACAACTGGATTAAAATCAAGGGTTATTTTATTAATAACTCTCAAAGTTTATACAACTTAATTAAACAATTCCTAACTTCTAAAGTACATAAACCCATAAACAACAGACTTTTAACCTTGAAGTGTGGCAAACCTTGACCTCAAGCGGCACTTTTTGTAAAAAATTTGAACACAAGTCAAATCCAGAATATCGAAATATTTATTTAAAGTCTAAAACATGAGCATCAACTGATAAAACATATTAAGAAGTATTATGGCATGATCATAAATAAATCCCAAGCAAGATCCACATAAACACAACCAAATCCAGAGTTATAAAGCATACTCAAATTCGAAAACTAGTTCGTGTACCCAATAAAATCAGTCTTATGTGCACATGTCAACAATATCCTATTAGATGTACTCGAAACATGCTAACACAACCAAGGTACATTATCCAATCTAGTGGTTGAAATTTATTTCCATCCACCATAATGAATAGGATTCCCAAATTAAGTCCAAAGATTCAAACAATATAGTGATCATATTGAAATATCAAATGAATCTTGAAAAAAACATGCATGCAAAACTATAGATAAAATAAATTTATCTAAATCTAGAATAGAAACCTGTGATCCCTAATTAAATCCAAGGAAATCGCAAAACAGATCATACCAAGTTTCCAAAACGTACATATAAATAATACCATATATGTATATCATCCAACTAAAACATTTGAAAATAAATTACTCACAGTTCACCAGCAAGAATTTCTCTTTCTCCAAGTTTTCCTAGTTTCCTAGTTTCCTCTTGGATCTCAAACTTGAATTAGTCCAAATTTAGCTTAAAATCTTATGTTTATGGTTAAAACAACCTTAGAATACTTTCTTGGCCCTGAATAACCCAGGCTAAGCCTTCTTCATAGAATTTCTTAACCGTTACTTTCTTCTGTTTATTTTATGCAATTTTATTTCATCTGCAACCAACAAACTTCAAACCCTCTCCCTCTCGATTACTTCGAGCTGTAAATTGTCTACTAAGAAATAATTCGATTCCCTGCGTTCGACCGTACTACTACTATTACGTCTTTAATGGAGATGGTTAAAATTATTTGGTCCAAAATTGGGCGACGAATTCCATCCGACTATTCACATACTAGCATATTGTCAAAACATAAATCTATTCCACCATCTTGATACCACAAAAAAAAAAAAAAAATTGCTATCTTGCTCCATTTAATTTAAGATTGTTCTTGATTTTATGGTTGATTATTTTGTAGATTTCGAGCACTTGAAAGGTAGAAGAGGGCATTGGTGATGAATGAAGCTAAAATAGTCCAAAATGGAGCTTAATTGCATCAACTGCGAAAGATAAGGTCAATAGGACCATTTTGCCATTAGGGAGAGCACAACAGTGCGGAGCTATGTGCCACGCTCAACACAACAAGACAGAGAGCTCCAATTCCGTTCAAAACACACACTACCCTGACACTACCTTAAAGCGTCGCGATACTTTGAAGTTTTGACGTGCACGATTTTCGTT
This sequence comes from Benincasa hispida, assembly GCF_009727055.1. Lineage (NCBI taxonomy): Eukaryota > Viridiplantae > Streptophyta > Magnoliopsida > Cucurbitales > Cucurbitaceae > Benincasa > Benincasa hispida. The sequence goes on along the minus strand of NC_052351.1, from coordinate 39,421,391 downwards.
AGCACCGCGATATTGTATCCTAGCGTCATGATGCTGTCTCAATTTCTATATATATAAAAAAAAGAAATCCAGCCGTCTAGGTCAATGGATCTCCGACTTCTGGCGGTTGGAACACGATTTCTCTCTATTTTCTTATTCTTTCTATTTAGTACATATATAAAAACTCCATCCCATTGATCAGCTTTTCGATTATGGGTTAAGGTAATCATTCTATATCTTGAATTTTAAGATTCTTTCTTATTTTGATGTATTTTTGGGTTTTCAAACCGAGTTATTGCAATTGTCAGATTCAATTCAATTTTAATAGAATGTTTTCACATTGTCCTACGCTTATGGATTTTATGATTATTGATTTGATTAATGTATGATTCGTGACACTTAATTATATATTAATATCAAGAACCAACAGGTTAAGTTAGCTTGCAAATCTATAATGATGAGTAATGTTCTAACCAACTTAGGATTGAATCGAAGAAATATTTAATTAGGCGCTTGAAAATTATACATTCAACCGAACATAGCCCTAGACCTTAATGCAATTAAGACAAATAGGAACTTGCATGCTTTACACCAATTTGATTTGGATTAGTTAGTTGATTAGGACGATTTAATTAACTTTTCTAATTAAATTGGTTAGGTGTAAGCAATTATTTAGGTAGTGAGAATTCAATGATAAAATATTTTGAATAGGGAAACTCCGTTACAACTCAAGCTAGGCTTTCTCATATAATTTCTCAAACCTTTAATTTGTGCCTTTATTTTATACTATTTTCATTTTATTGCAATCAATTCAACTTCAAACCTCCTCTCGGTTACCTTGAGCTGTCAACTGTTTAATCGAGAAATTCAAAAGTTTCCTATGTTCGACCCGTACTATCACTACTATATTTTTAGTAGAAATAGTTTAAAATTATTTGGTCCAAACTTGAGCAATGAATTCCGCCCGACCACATCTTGAACAATATTCACTCTTTAAGTTTGCACATTAAAAAACATCATCTAGCCCTATTTTCTCTCTCTATTTTTCTTTATCTCCCTCCAACGTCTTCAATAAATCCGTCTCAAATTTTTTTTTCTTTTTTTTTAAAAGGCAAGAGGAGATTAATACAATTTTTTTTTAAAAAAAAAAAACTTTGAAATGCTCTAGATCTAGGACATGGTGAGGATATTAAAGATGAGTCAATCTAATTGAGATATCCCAATCACCTACTAATCTCACAATTCTCCCATATATTGTTAGAAAATAGGAACTTTTTATAAATAAAAAATTATTTTAAACAGACTTTCCATTTTAGAATCCTTATCAAATGAGAAATTTTGATTCAACTGATATTCCACAAATGAGTCATATTTAAATCAAAAGATAAGATAGTTAAATTTTGAATTTGATTCAATTTGAATCATATTAAATCTTGGCCTATTAAAAATTTTATTTTAAATAAATTCCACAAAGTCTATCTTAGAATTCTATTTCAAATCTAAACAAAGTTTTGGGTAGAATTTTGCACTTTCTTGAATTAAATTTGAAAATATTCTAAACTTTATTCCAAATATTTTGTAATATTCAAATAAAGAAATTTGGTTACATTCCTATTCAATTTTATATCAAATTTAATTGAAGTGAAATTGAACATAAAATATCTATAACAAATAATACAAGAAATTTTGAAATCAAAACTTTTTATTGAAATATTAGCTTTTGTAATAGATAGTAAATAAGGGAAAAAATCTAAAAATATATCACATCTTTAAAATATTTATAAATATGGAAGTGTTGACAAGTCAAGTTTTAATTTTTTTTCAATTTTCAAATATATCGTCTTATTGCACACTTTTTTTTAACTTCCTTTTCTTTTTTAATATTTCTTTTTTTTTTTTTTTCAATTTCTACTTCTTTGACTTTTTTTTATTTAATTTTATTTTTTTTCTTCGATTTTTCCTTCTTCCATTTTTTTCTAAAAATTCTTTTTTTTTTTTTATCCAGCTTTTGCTTCTTCCCTTTTTTGCTTTCTTTCTTTTTTAAATTTTCTTTCCTTTCTCTAGTTTTTTCTTCTTCTCTTTTCTTTTTTTCTTTTTTTTTTTTTTTTTTNTTTTTTTTTTTTTTTAATTTTCTTTGTTTTAATTGCTTCTTCCATTTTTTTTATAAGAATTATGAGATTGAATTTCGTACCCAAGACTTGAAAGTATCCAATTCATAAGTGACACCAATAAGCCAATCATTAAGTTTGATTATTATAAGAAAACATTAAATATAAATAGCAAATAAAAAGGGATTTGAAAGAAATTATTTTTTTAGTCCACAAATTTGCACCATTTTTAGAAACATTTCTTAAAAGTTCGAAATAAGAAACGAGCATAGTTATTAAACAAGTTTATTTCTCAAAAAAATGAAAAATGTGGACGATATCATATAGGTCAATAGTATTTTTTCCCCTTTCTTTTTATAGGAATTTAAGAGTATGATATCTACAAAAAAAATAAACTTGAAAAATGACATAGATGACCTAATATGAAAGGTACAAATTGAAATATTTTTTTATTTGTGTACTGTTTTTATGGCAATGTCTTGGAGAGGTACCAAAAAGAAAATGGACTATATGAATGTTTGGAAAGGAGAGGGAAATGAACAATAAGGTGGTCAGTAGTTATCATTGATAGAAGCTACCACTGATAGCATGTTATCTGTGATAAAAGTTAACACTGATAGCACATTATCGATGATAGAAGCTACCACTGATAGCATGTTATCGATGATAGAAGCTACCATTATAGCACGTTATCGGTGACAGAGAGCTATCATTCATAGCATGATATCAATGAGATTATTGATATCATAATATCAATGAGATTATTGATAGCATCTTATCAATGAGATTATTGATAGCATCTTATCAATGATATTATCAACAAAAGAAGTTATCACGGATTACCAAGTGATATTAGTGATATCGGTGATAGAAGTTAGGTGAAATCTATATATCGAGTTTCTTTGAAAGTTCAGAACTAGTTATAGAAGTCTATCATTGCTAGGCTTAAGTGTTAATATTTCAAGGTTGATTCTAATTGATGAAAATCTATCCGTGATAGCAACTGATAACTGCTATCAATGATAGTCACGATGGAAGATTATTAGTGATAACTGCTATCAATGATAGCCACAATGGAAGATTATTAGTGGTAGCTGATATCAATGATAGCCACGATGGAAGCTTATTAGTGATAGCTACTATGTTAATCTTTGAATGTTGATAGTCATTTATGAAAGTCTATCAGCGATAGTCACTAATAGTTTTCCATCACTGGTATAGCTCAATCTTTCAAAATTGTTAGTTTCTTTTAATGTTGATAACTACTTATAAAAATCTATCATTGATAGTCATTGATAGCCTTAACTATTAATATTTGAACGTTGATTCTAATTGATGAAAATGTAACAACGATAACCACTAATAACTGATAGTAAATTAAAAGTTAATATTTCAATATTGTATTAATATTTCTCAAATTGAAAGCTACTACTGATAGCAACTCTCAATGATAGCAATTGATAGCAGAGTGATAGCAGTTGATAATAACTACTAATGGCTATCACTAATAGCTACTATCAGTGATAGCTTTCAATTTGAGAAAATTGAGAAGAAACGAGTAAAATAGTGGCTAGGCGTGGACTTTTTAGTATTTTACCATTTTCTCCTGTATATATGTAATTATTTTATCCTTGTACTACATATTCTATTATTTTGTGCTTGAAGTTCATTTATGCAACTAGTGCTATATAAAAATGAATCAGGCTACATACTCAACTTCAAGTTAAAGCCATTATGCAACTTCCTAAATTCAAACTAAAAAAGATTTAACTCTCTAAATACAAATTATTTAACTTCACATATTAAACAACTCCATATTTCATTATGATTTCTACGTAATTTCCAACATTAGAGCAGCTTTTGCCTTTGCACTCTCCCTTAACCTGTAGGAAACAATTAGATAACGATTAAATTTTTATCTTTCAATTTTCAAAATTAAATGTTTCTTTATTTTGTTATGTATTGAAGAGTATATTTTTTAAAAAAACTAAAACTCTGTTTTGAAAACTAAATAAAATAGTTTTTATTATTTAAAAAATATTGGCTAAGAATTCAAATGTTGCTTTAAGAAATATGAAAAACCAAAGTAAAGAATTATGAGAGAACAAATGTGATTTTTTTTTTTCCTTTCTTTACAAGAGATATGAAGAGCTTTGATTCCAACAACGTCCAACGACTCTATTTTTTTTTTTGAAAAAAATAAAATAAAATAACAAACTCTTGTAACATACCCTTCATATAAATATTGAAATATGTATGTAAAATTCAGAGTGTGTAATTTCTATAAAAGAGTGAGAACATTTATCTTTATGTAGTCTTCAAGAAGTGAAAAGAGAACTCCTCGTAGATGTAGGCACCATTTGTCGAACCACGTACCTCTCTGTGTTCCTTTTCTTCTTCTCCTTTCTTTCTATGAATGTGTAAAACCTCCCATTTTGCTACCTTCGAAAGTTAGAGAGAGGGAGAGAGCAAAACGAATTCTAGAGAGAGTGAAGTTCTTTTCCAAATGATTTTATGTAATTGAATTTATTTGTTTTGAAGAAAGAAAAGAAATAATTACCACGTGTACGATCAGAAATTTGTCTATATGGTTGCCTCTCTACCAAGTTCTTCACCTACTCAAAGTTCAAATTTGTTTTGGATCAAGTTCTCCTAATTTGGGCTTGCAAATTAAAATAAAAGTCCAACAAAGTGGTACCAAAGCATAAAGACTATCAAAAAAGCATTCTTGGAGAATCAAGATTCAAATTCAAAGCATCTATGATAGTAAAAAGGTTCGAAGTTGAGAAATTTGATGGAAATGATGATTTTATCTTATGGAAAGCCAAAACCAAATCATACTCGGGGAAGAGAAAGCTCACAAGACCCTTTTAGATCTATCAACACTTAGTCCTACATCTCAATGACAAGTATTTTTTAGGCAAGTCCTAGATCAAAAGAGAGCCTACAAGATTTGGACTAAATTGGAAGAGTTATTTGCCACAAAAGATCTTCCAAACAAGATGTACCTAAGGGAGAAGTTCTTCACATTCAAGATGGATTCATCAAGATCTTTGTTAGACCATCTTAATGAATTCATGAAAATTGTTTCTAAACTTAAGAACCTAAGGGAGAAACTAGGTAATGACAATGAAGCCTATGTGTTTCTTAACTCTCCACTGGATTCCTACAAAGAAGTAAAGAATGCATTGAAGTATGGAAGAGATTCTATAACCACAAATGCCATCATTACAACCTTGAAGACAAGAGAAATTGAACAACAATATGTGAAGAAAGAGTAGCCTAGTGGTGAAGGGTTGTTTATAAAAGGAAACTTTAAGCCTAACCATGGAAAAAGTGGAAAACAACAGCCCTATGATGAAAAGCTAAAATGCAAGTATTGCAAGAAGAAAGGCCATATAATCAAGGATCACTTCATTCTAAAGAGGAAGAATCGAGAGAAAGAGAAAGAAGCTAAGGGAAACAACCTGAAGTTTCCATTATGGAAGGATCCTATGTCTATCCTAATGTATTAACCTCAATACAATACAAGGCCAATCAAATTAACCCCCTTGAAAAATATGATTGGGTCTTAGACCCTGGATGCACCTATCATATGACCCTATGAAACCTTGGTTCAACACCTACAAGGAGATTAATGGAGAAATAGTCTATATGGGAAACAACTAAGCTTGCAATATAATTGGGATTGGGTTAGTTTGATTGAAGTTACATGATGGGACTATGAAACTCCTAAGAAATGTTAGATATATGCCACTTCTTAAAAGAAATTTGATCTTTTTGGGCATACTAGATGCAATCAAGTGTGAGTACAAAGGTAAAGGAGGAAGATTTATAGTCATTAAAGACTCAAAATGGTTCTAGTTAGAGAGAAGGTCAATGACCTAATTATGGTTAAAGGGATTGAGATGGTAACAGGGGCCTATACAGTGATTACTAATGAGCTGACAAAGACTGATATGTAGCACAAATGACTATCTCACGTCAGTGTAAAAGGGTTGGAAGCTCTATCTAAATAGAGAATTTTACCTAAAGGCATTGGTGATCAAATTACTTTTTGTGAGCATTGGGTGATAGGCAAAAGTACAAGGCACAGTTTCATTAAAGCTCAACATATTACAAAGGCAATCCTAGACTACATACATTTTGACCTTTAGGAACCAGCCCCAACTCCAAGCCTAAGTGGCTAAAGGTACTTAGTATCCTTTACTAATGATTTCTCAAGAAAAATTTGAGTTTTCTTTCTCAAACCAAAGATCAAGTATTTGATAAACTCAAAGAGTGGAAACTGATAGAGAAGCAAACTTCTAAGGATATTAAGGATAGGTAATGGGCTGCAATTCTACAGTGGGGAGTTTAACCACTTTTTTAGAGAGAATGAGATAACTAGACATAGGATAGTGAGGTTTACACCTCAACAAAAAAGGGTGGTTGAAAGACTAAATAGAACCATCATGGAAAGAGTTAGATGCCTAGTGTATGATGCCATTCTTAGTGAGAAATATTGGACTGAAGTTGCTACCTATACAATATACACCTTAAATAGGTGCTCACACACATCCCTAAACTACCTAACCCCTGAGGAGAAATGGTCCAAACATCCACCTAACCTAGAAAATCTAAGGGTACTTGGATGTTTTGGATATATGCATCAAAACCAATAGAAACTCAAGTCTAGGGCTGTCAAGCGCATGTTTGTGGGGTTTATTAATAGTGTGAAGGATTTTATGATTGAAAAGAGATTTATAATCAATAGATTAAATTCAGAGAAAGAGAAATGTTCATGTAGAGGGAAGAAATGATAGTTGAAATCCCTAAGAATCCTACCACTAGAATTGAGGTGGAGAATACTAAAATCTAACCTACACAAGACAACCTTCAAAGTGATTCAAAAGAGAAAGAGGTTACAATAGAGGAGAAGTTGAAAATGTTGAAGCTTGACCTGATTTGAGTCGATACTCATTAGCTAGGGATAGACAAAGAAGGACTATTGTTCCTCTAGCTAGGTATACTGAGACTAACTATATGAACCTAGTTTTGAATGCTAAAGTAGTCCCAAGTGACCAAGAGCCAACTACTTTGATGAGGCGATGAGCTTCCTTGAAGCTAGAAGTTGGATAGAACCAATGAATGAGGAAATACAACCACTAAGTATGAATGAAACATGGACCCTACTCATTTCCCTAAAAGATGCAAACCAATAGCATACAAGTGGATCTACAAGCTAAAGAAGGGTGTGACTAAGGATCAGAAGCCTAGATATAAGGCTAGACTAGTGACTAAGGGATTTACACAGAGAGAAGGTATTGATTATATATAATATTTTCTCCAGTGGTTAAACAGACCTCTATAAGACTTCTATTAGTTGTTGTTGCTCAGAATAACCTTGAACTAGATTAGCTAGATGCCAAGACTGCCTTTCTACATGGACATCTAGATGAGACTATATATATGGTACAACTTAAGAGATTTGAGGTTAAGAGGAAAAAGGATCTCTATTGTCTTCTAAATAAGTCAATTTATGGACTTAAACAGTACCCTAGATGCTAGTACAGAAGGTTTAATGACTACATAGGAGAGCATTAGACTCCAGAGAAGTACCTATGATATTTATACATATGTCAATTCATCTTCCTACAAGGATATGGTATACCTACTTCTCAATGTTAATGATATGTTGCTAGCAGTGAGCTCTAAAGAAGACTTAGCCCATGTCAAAGAACTCCTAAAGAGAGAATTTGACATGAAGGATTTGGGTCAGTTAAGAAAGATCCTTGGGATTGAAATCACAAGAGACAGAAATTCCTCTATCCTAAACATCAGTCAAGCTAGTTACTATGAGAAAATTATCAAAAGATTCAACCTATCCAATGTCAAACCTATTACTATACCTATAGCACAATATTTCAAGCTGTCCTTAGCTAATTCACCTACAAAAACTAACTTAGAACACCTAAATCAAATGCAAACAGTACCGTACTATCAAGTAGTGGGCAGTTTGATATACCTCATGATATCAACAAGGCCAGACCTCTCTTATTTTGCTATCCTAGTGAGTAGATACATGTTAAACCTAGGCAAGAGACATTGGGAAGCTAGTAAATGGATACTAAATTATCTAATCTGGTCCAAAAATGCTAACCTAACCTATCAAAGCACACAAGAGATAGATCTAGAATTATATGGATATGTGAACTCTGACTTTGCAGGGGACTTAGATAAAAGAAGGTCCTTATCTAGCTATATATTTCTATATGAACCTAATCTACTTAGTTGAAAAGCCAATTTACAGTCAATAGTAGCTTTATCTATGACAGAAGCAGAATACATCTCATTGACAGAATCAATTAAAGAGGGATTGTAGCTTAAGAGCTTGATGAAGGACTTGGTATAAAATAAACCGTAGTTTCAATACTGTGACAACCAAAGTGCCATACATCTTTCCAAAAATCCACAATACCACTCAAGAATAAAGCATATTGATGTGAAATTTCAAATCGAGGAGAGGTGGATGTGCTAAAAGTACATACCTCCAAAACATTGTTGACATGCTCACGAAGCCAATTCCTAAGCTCAAGCTTCTCAAATGTCTTAAGCTGATCGACTTTGATTTGTTGGGAATGTCCTAAACTCGCAGTTCGTAAATGTTGTTAACATATTTTATTTATCAATAATTTTTTTTGAGTTTTTTATTCAATAAATTATTATTGATATTACATCCTTTTATGAAAATCAATAAATGAATCAATGACTATAACATGAATACTTTAACTTTATGTGATGACACAAAAATGGATCAAGTTTTAGTATGTAGTCAAAATGGTCTATAAGTATACGGATGAGATTGGATACCTCATCTTGGTGACACTATTAAATGTGACCCTTGTATACTGATACAAATGATGTGATAGAAAAATCATTCATGTAGAGACATGTGAGTGGGGGATCTTGTGTAATGAGTTTGCATAAGACCGGAACTCGAAATAGTCACTTTTCTTTATAACAACCATTTATTGTTAAAATTGAGTATCTCAAACTCAATGACCTAGAGAAACTCGATCTTAATCCCGAGCTAACTGTGAACTCCTGTTTATTTGGGATTATCCTTTGATCTGCATAGGTGATAGTAGTCCAACAACACTGTTCAATAAGCCTCCCATTTTCGGAAAAAAACTGGATAAATAGCTGGGGACATAGCTTCACAACATGGAATTCACTCCTACCCGATTTAGGGTTAGCAGATGGGTTGTTCTCTGAAGCATTGATGCCTTGTCTTGAACAATGGGGGCCTACCCTCTCATGGAAAAGAGGGTTATGATTTATAAATTGGATTATAAATCAATTGTTCAATGGAGGATCAGTGGGAGCTTAAGGAGCAAGATATATTTACAGGGGTAAAACGGTAATCTTTGACCCAGCTGTAAATACGAATGACCTGTGAAGGATTGACTTACTGATTATGGTTAAGATGGACAGAAATATATCTACAGTGAGAAGAGTGCAACTATCGAGTTATAGTGGAATGTCTTGATAGTTAACGATTAGTAATTAATTCTATTTAAAGAGTTTAACCAATTAACTACAAATTGTTGGAGCTCATGATCTCTAGGTCCATAAGGTCCCTCTACTAGCTCGTAATTTGGATTAGTAAATTGAGTAATCTTTATGAGATTTTATTTTAGGGTTTAGATTTTGAAGTGTTCAAATTCAATTAGGGTTTCTATTTATTGTATTCGATACAATTGAAATGTTTAATTTTATCGAAATTAAACGAAATTGGAGAATCAATTAATGTTTAAAATATGATTTAAAAATTAATTTTATTATAATGGAATTGGTCTTTTATTAATTTAATATTAGATATTAAATTTACAAAATTAATTAAAAGGTTTAATTAATTAGTTTTATTTAAAAATTATTAAAAATAAATTTATATATATATATATATATATATATATATAACTAATAAATCAATAAAATTGTTTTATCCTGAAATTAGTTTTAGAAAACATCTTTGAAAACTATATTTGAAAACAAAACCAAATTTGAAAATTCAAAAGTGGAGATTTCCAAAAGTTAGAGTTGACCTTCATGCAAGGCACCTTATTCATCCAATTCTATTTTCTCCATAAAGTAGGAGCTAACCTTCATGCAAGTTTTGAATTTGCATGATGAAAGCTCTATAAATTAAAGTGTTGGGCTGAATAATGAGATTAAGCTCCCAAGAGCTTCTTCAAGAACTCTGCAGATACCAAAACCCTCTCCATATCTTCATAATATCCAGCTCAATTTAGTGTTTCCACCACATAATCCTTGTAAGAGAATAGTAGAGAAGGTTTTCATGGTGGTCTACTTGTAGATTGAAGCACATCTACGTGGAACTCAGCTCGTATTGATGAGTTTCATCAAAGGGATGAAATAAATTCATATCTGAAAGGAAGAAGACTATACTTATTTGAATTAAGGTGGAGTTTTGAAGAGTTTTGATTCCAACAGCTTCCAACGACTTTATTTTTTCAAAAATAACAAACTCTTCTAATAGATCCTTTATATAAATATTGAAATTTGTATGTAAAATTCAGAGTGTATAATTTCCGTAAAAAAAGTTAGAACACTTATCTTTGTGTAGTCTTCAAAAAGTAAAAAAGACAACTCATTTCCGTAGATGTAGGCACCATTTATCGAAGCACGTATCTCGATGTGTTCTTCTTCTCCTTCTCCTCCTTTTCCCTTTTGTGCATGTGTAAAATCTCCCATTTTGCTACCTAAATCGCCATCGAAACACCTTTGAAAGTTAGAGAGAGCCCAATGAATTCTAGAGAGAGTGAAGTTCTTTTCAAAATGATTTTACAAAATTGAATTCATTTGTTCCGAAGAAAGAAAAGAAATAATTACCACATGTATGATTAGAAATTTATTTACATGGTTGTCTCTCCACCAAGTTCTTCACCTACTCAAAGTTCAAATTTTGAGCCTGCAAATTAAAATAAGAGCTAACAAGAGGAATGACAATTTTTAAATTTTCATTTAAAGATATGAAAAACTGATTTTAGGTATTGAAAAATAACAAATTGATTAAATAATTAATTGATTAATAATTTACGAATGTCATATATTGACACACCCCCTCCCAGACTACTCTCTGAACTTAGAAAGAACATGACTGCAGCAGTTATCAACCCTTTTACTGCACTTACTGCCGACTAAATCTAGCGGAAATAATTTGATACCAATATGGAATCTCAAACACAGCGGCTGCCTCTATGGCTAAAAACATTAAGTTTAAACACAAGACATTTACAGAGATTACATTACAAGTTGCATAAGTCCCGACACCCAAACTTAGTCCCTACATGAACAACTGTAACATGTGTACAACTATTTACAGTAACCATCGAGCAAACGGTTACAATAACTTTTGTCTTTGAGTGGCAGAGCAGATGCAGAGCTACCTCCTGAGGATTTGACCACTACCTGGGGGAAAGAAAACATTTAAAAACGGGGTGAGCTTACTAGCCCAGTGAATGACTTAAGAAAGAAAACTGATTCTCATGCATAAGTCTCAATTAAGAGATCATACTGGAATATAAATCTTTACAGTAACCTTGTACTGCAATATAAACATTTTTCAAGCATAAAGCATATAAAATTGTTTTCATCATAAAATATTAAACTGTTACTTTGTTGAGAATAACCCTATTGTGGTTAAATCCCAACGTCACCTGCTTAGTCAACAGAGAACCGTTTTGCTCAATCACTGACTTAATCAAGAGAGAACCCTTTTGCTCAATCTCTAACTTTAACTACCTATGTGCACGTAGTTATAACTAAGTACCGTCATACCTTAGGTACTTCTACTCAGATACCTTCTCAAATGTTCATCAGTATTGAGCTACTCGGATACCTTCTCAAATGTCCCTCAGTATCGAGCTTCAAGTAAAACTAGTCATACTATGACTTTCTCTTTAAAGCATGTAAAGCAATACGCATAGAAAACATGTCTTTAAAGATACTAACACATTCTTGATGTATTTAAATACACATAAATAGTTTTTCAATAAACTTTCATACATGGCATGCGTTTAAAACACAACTTATGGTTTGCTTGGAAATTACTCTGTAAAACTAGCTAGCATGAGAATAATCTTTCTTAAAACATGGTTTTTTTAAAACATTATAAATATTTAGTCACTCATAACTTTTAGAATTACTTCTCAAGGGTCGATATGCTTTTAACACTGGTGTCAATTCTGTGGACGCAAAAGCATATATTAGCTACTAGCATTAGTTTCCATTTGGAGACTAACCCTTAAGTAAGCCTTCGTTTAGCCTTCCTCTTGAAAACTTTCACCCAACGCATACCCTTCTATAGGTTTAACATTTAGGAATTTCTTTGAGACTTTGGCTCTTGCACAGCTTTTGACTGCCACTCACAAATGCTTCACCATTTATGCAACCAACACTTTTCTCTAAGTGTTCCTTCAGCTGCATAGGTCGTCCACAAGGCTTCTTATGCGTCCAAGACTTCAATGTAAGCTCTCCTCAGCCCACACAGTAGGTCCAACACATAGAAAAGCTCAGCCCTTGGTCTGTCCGAGCGTTTCATCTCGAGCTGTCAGCTTACTCAACCCAAGCAGCTGCCTGCTTGTTCATAAAATTTCAGATTCATTTTACGAAATTTATAACTCGAATTCTAGAGCTCATCTCAAGAAATTTCCTTCTATAAACTTATTTATAATTGTCTCAGAAAACTTACGTCAGTACAAGATCGAAAAGAATGCATTGGATGGATGCCCGGTGGTCTTTAGTCGTTATTAAGCCTGGTATGCCTCCGCCCTATGTCCACAATTAGGATGATCTAACAATAAGGTCAGGTTAGGCTTTTCCTTCATTTCACTCTCCGAAGTGGCGTGGCACAAAGCCCAATTGGAAAAGAAAGGGGAGCGGGTCGATTCGTACTACCGGAAAAGTTTCGGTAACCGGCAGGCAATAGAGTGGGCCCTCTTGGCCACCCGCGACCTTGGCTTTTTAGAGAATCCCGCTCCTATGAAGTTTCAACATGCTGATACTTTCCGTTTCGTCGAGCCTTAAAATTTCAGCTTCAAACGTCTCATGGTTTGTCATGGAGACCCAATTATTTACCAGCGGCCCAGATTCACCCGTGAACAAAACCTCTGATCACGTTTTCCCTTCTCCGGCCTTATTCCTATGAGAACTTCTTCCAACAGTGTCTCCTCTTAAAGTAGACTCTTAGAGCTTTCCAACGACACCAAGATCTCTCAATTTTCATGGAGGAAATGATCAAACTGATCGTTTGAATTCCAACCTCCCCTTTTATACCGTTTTCCACCGCTTATCATTAAATCTTAGCACGACACCTTTAGCTTTCATGGAGTTAAATCCGATGCTTAAGAAAGTTGGTGCTCTTAATCGGTGGTTAAGACTAATCAATGCATGTTCAACCATTTATCTCACTGCCCTATCGTGTAGCATATCGTTTAATGACCTCTCGCTGATGCTTGTCACCCAACGATCTCGCTCTCGCCTATCGCGCAGCACACAGCCTAACGCACAGCTCTCACTGACGCTCATCGTGTAACCTTGATGCCTATCATCTAATACATCACGGCCATCGTCTAGCGCTCACGTCTGTCGTGTAACACCATCATCCAGCGTCATTGTCTAACGCTGATGTCGTCGTCTAGTACCATTGCCCCATCGTTTAATGCTATCATCTATCGTGTAGCGTTATCGTCTAACACACCACTTCGCATGATCTAGCGCCACACAAAGCTACACGATCGTCTACCACATCACTTAGCGTCGCCCGTAGCTACACGATTGTCTACCGCATCGCTTAGTGTCGCACATTGCTACACAGTTGTTTAGCGCACGCAACTCCAATTGCTAGCGCCCACACTCGCGCACACCTGAAGCTGTCGCATGCATGCTAACCTCTCAAGGCTTGGCTGTTGCATGCACTTTCCACGCATAGCTTTTCCTCTCGGCCACACTTTGGCTCCCTTAATATGCCCAAATAACCTCTCAAATGAGCAAGGCCAACACTCTTGGCTCAACTCCAACGCTTAGCACAAGGTCAATGCATGGGTAAACACTTAGCCATTTTTCTAGCTTCCAACGCATGGGTTACATAACCAATTTTTGTAGCTTCACCCAAGAGTCAAACTTTCAAACTCAACTTTTCTTCTAACTCCTTACCCTTTTCTCTACAATTAAACATTATTTATCACATCAACCTACTCACCACACTGGTCTCAGTAGGGAACATACACAAGTAGAGAAATTAGGGTTCAGGGTTTACATATATACCCTCATCTTCGATAGATTACATTCTCTGTTTAAAAAAATACTCAGATCTTTTAATGCTAACAAAAAAAGATTCTTTCCCCTAAATTAGGTTGTAACTAACTAACCAAATCTTAATTAAATGGTAAAAATAGACAACATAAAAAAAATCAAAAGCTGGAAATAAGAAATCCGATAAATAAAAACTTAATATAGAAACATGGATCAAACCTCTCCCGATTATTTTTCATAGTATACCAATTGGAACATACCACAAATAGGTATTCTGACCATTAAACAATATTAAGTACTGTATGACAACAACATATGTGAACATAATTATATTATCGTGTATTTATAATCTAGAACTAAAGCTCTATATAAATATTTGCGAAAAAAAAAAAAAATGATACTTACTTCAAAATCATAAATAATAAACACAAATTCTCAATCAAATATAACAAATCCTCAACAAGTTTTATGATTATACAGAAAAAATAAAAATTAAATAAGAAAACAAAAATTTTAGATAAAGTGATATTTGAAAATAAGATAAGAAGAAAGCATAAATGAAAAATTGGAGTAGAGTGAAGTTTCAAAAGAAAGATTTTGATACTGATTAAAAATATGGAGAAAGAAAAGAAAGAAGCAAATAAACGTATTACACCTTGTAAAAATAGTATGATGCTATACAACTCAATTTCCCTCTTCCTTAATAAAGGCTATTACATCTTGTAAAAGAAAAAAGAAAGAAGTAAATAACAAAAGAGTAACAAAAGAAAGAAGCAAATATAATTTTTTTAAAATCATTATTCATTAGCTAATTTACATTATAATTTTAATATGTCGTTGAAGAAAAATTGGTGAACAACAAAAGAAAGAAGTAAATAATGACTACTTACTGGAGAGTTGACAGTTTTTTAAAATAAGGAACTGAAATTATTGAGAATACAAAAATAATTATCCATTAATTATTTCTCTTCCTCTTCCTCTTCTGATTTCGAATTCATCATCTCTATTTTGTTTCATCAAGCCTCCATCGCACTTTTTCCTGCCGATAAGCTCGTCTAAAAAGTTGTTGCTTCATCTAAATCTCTCATAGTATGAGTTCAAAGCATGATACAATATCTATACGTTGAAGAATCACAACAACAACAACTCTAATCCTAATTTGCAGAAATCGATTAAGAAGAGCAATACTTCTCACTATCAAGATTTTCTTTGGTGTTTATAAAAGAATTGGCGAAGAATGATTTGGAGCATAAAAATGTATCATGACTGTGCTCTAAGAAAATTAGCTCCTTTACAAAAGAAGTTTTCAGAAAGTATTAAGGTAATAACTCCGGGAAAGAAAGCTAATTGAGAGTGTTGTCGCACTGGTCTTCAAGTAATTTGAGATATCAAAGAAGAAGAAGCAAAATAAATGTATAAAATAAAAGGTAAAATGAAATAATAAGGATGATATAAGATTTGAAATAAATATAAAAAAATGGGAAAAGAATGGAAAAGAATGGAAGAATCGAAACAATAAGGATAATATAAGATTTAAAAACATATATATAAAAAAGCGAGAGAAAAGAAATGGAAAATAGTGAGATTTGAAAACAAATATTTGATATTATCTCAAAGTTTCAAACAAACAGGGGAGATTTTGTAGGTTGTAATATAGGAAGACCAAAATTTATTTACGGTATAATACAAAATATTATTGAGGGCATTTTAGGATTAACTAAAAAACACATCACATGCAATGGAGGTATTTTGCCATAATTCAAAAGAATCCTATCGTGTGCTATTTTTTCCAAATGATAATGTAATTATGGCTATATACCTGAATATTCCTCAAAATAAAAGCCCAACAAGATATATTTGATTAAGCATATATAAGAAAGATGTTTGCCATAAGAGTAGCATTTACTACGGTAGTATGGAAAACTTTTCATATTCTCCATTCATTGTTTGCCATAAGAGTAACATTTATGAATTATGTGAGGTCTACGAAATAAATAAATAAATAATAAAAAAATTTCATCAATAGAAAAAATGTCAAACTATTTATAAAAGTAATAAAAAAATACTGATAGATATTGATTGAATTCTATCAACGTCTATCAGTGATAGACTTTTATTAGTTTCTATCACTGATAGACATTGATATACTTCTATTAGCCTCTATTAAAGGAAATTCAAATTTTGCTATTTTGTATAAATAGCTTCCTTAATTTTCTATTTTTGAAAATATCTTATAATAAATTAATAAATTATGTAATGACGTGTCAAATAATGAATAGGAGAAATGAGCACCACCATAGTACTAAATATATATATATATATATTTGCCAATAACCAGCTTATAGGGGAAACCAATAATTTTTCCCTGAGCGCTATTATGGATTATTTTATGAGAGTTGATGTATATTTATTCATGAAAATATATTCAAATGGACAATTATTGACATTTTTATCACTGAATCATATTTTGAAATAATTTATTATTCTTGCAATATACTGATTCAAACCTTTTCATTTTTCAACCCCCTACAACCTTTGCAAATATATATATATATATGCATCACTTTTGGATCAAGAATCACAAGCCTCTAAAAGTAAAATCAAAATAATGACAATCATGTAAAGACAAAAAAAAAAATCTAAAAAACGAGTCAATAGACTGAGAGATGAAGAGACTAGGGAAAGGAAATGTGTTTGACCAAATGGCCTAACTTGCCTCTAAAATCGAGGTGAGTGGCTTTGTTGGGCCAAATGGCTCAACTTGTTCTCCTCGGCCTAAGAGGAAGAGGCGAAGGCAAGCCTCTTTCAAACCTTGTAGGCCCACTTCTCGTGGCCCATAATCCAAGTCCCCTTAATCGATCCAAATTGCATTCTCTAATCTCTCTTAGATTCAAAACCTTAGGTCCACCTCACTATAAATAAGGGTTAATAGGCATCACTGAAGGTAAGTTCATCTTAATTCTAACTTGTTCGGACCTTTTCCTAAATATTGACTTAAGCATTGGAGGTTCTGTGGGAGACACGACACCGGTGTTTTTTTTATTCTTTTGTGTTGCAAGTTGTCTTCCTTTTCCAAATTATAAATTTAGTACTGTTGTAGGCATATGAAGGTCATATGAGTCTTTATGCCTAGATTTTGTCATCAATATATATAATATTTCTTAGATATTTACAATATATTGTTAAAATATATGAGTGTGCTTTTGGTTGATAGTAGTAATAGTAATACAAGCCAAGTGCATAGATATGATTGAATATTGAAAACTAATAGTTAGCAGCAATATTAATTGTTTTTTCAACCAGCCACCACTAATGCAAAGAAAAGAGGAAAAAAGAATTATTATTAGCAATGGATGGCTTACATATAAACAGAAGAAATATATATATTTGACCGAATCTCAGCAGTCCTTAATGTAAGTACTCGTGTGCCCTTTTGCATATAATTTATTAACAATATTAATATTATATTTTAATGGAACACTTTTGACTCCAACACTTCAAAACTTATTACAACCTTAAAATTAAACCTTAATTACCTATGTATATTAATTGTCTTTGACACCTTCCCTTATTACTGAGTCAACCCACCTCTGTCTGTCTATTTTAAAAGGAATGTACCCCAACAAACCCTTTTTCATTTTTCGTCGCTATAGCTAAGTTGGGGCATACAACAAATCTCCGATTGAATCGGGATATAATCCGGCTATTTATGTGTAGGAACTTTATAAATATGTGTATATAAATAGTCAAAAGTAAAAGGAGATGTTAGCTAGATGTGTAAGTAAATGGCGTCCTTTGATTTACTTGCAACAAATTTGACTTCTTTTTTTCCTTTCTTTTTTTCCCTTTTTCTTTTTTTGATTCTTTTAGACGAAAGAACTTGAAAATGAGAGAATGTAAAATGATAGAATATTTCTTATTTCCTGAAGTATGATCAATTCACTTTGTCAAATGCATATGAGGTATGTAATGAATATGGGTGTACATAAGTCGTAAATATAACAAATGGGTTACATTGACAAATAAAGTCAAAACTACCACAGTAAATGGTTTCATTCTACGCCGAGATCATTTTGTCTGTTCGTGATTCTTACTGCCATTCATTTTTTGGTTTAGCATATTTGTAGTTTTGTTAAAAATCTCATATTGAAAGAGTTAAAAAAAAAAAAAAACCTCACAGTTTTTCAAATAAACATACATGACTACTCTATACTAAATGCTTCTGGGATAGATATTTATGTTTATTTGGTTAAAAAAGATCCAATGATCCAAGAATAGTGAACCTCATTTGGAGTGCATGTTCAAGGCTCTTCTTATCATCATTTGTAGCATTTGATTGGACTATTTATCCAAAGCTCTTCTTTGATTATAGGCTATTCTTGTATTAGACATAATTGACATGTATTTACTTAACATACATGTCGTATTATCGAATATTTTTCAAATCAATACTAAATCAAAGATGTCTACAAGGTGGAATAAGGTTGAGTATAGCTTCTCTGTATTTGTCTCCCCTTCCTATTTCATTTTCTGTCTCCACAAAATTTTTCATTTCATTTTGCGAGGATGAGTAGAGATTTCTCACCCATTTTGTTTTTTTCTTTTGAAAAAATCAACTAACTTGAATGACTTGCTATTATAAAGTTTTTATTAAATAGTTAAAGTTTATTTGATAAATAATCTAAAAACAGAAATTTGAAAATAATAAATTAAGTGAAAATATAGTTTTATTTAATGTTATTAGATATGTGTTTGGTAAGAGATTTTGAAATTAAATTATAATCTAAATAATTATTTATGTGTTTAATACTATATTTAAAAATCATAAAACTATCTGTACTTACCTAATAAACATTAGTTGACAATAAACAATTATTAATTTCTTTATGAAAATATGTTTTATGTAAAAAAATTATAATATGATATAATTTATAATACATCACATAATAAATATTACAACTTTAAAAGAACGAACTGAGTTTACAATATGACATATTGTATTTTAAAATATTTTTATCTTTATTCAATATACTTTTATATTTTAAAATTTAAAATTAAAATTTGGATACAACGAAAACATAAAAAATGTAGCTTTCAAAATTTATATTATTAGGATCACAAAATCCAAAAAATATTTTCACAAATAGAATCTGAATTATTTGACGAACACATATTTGCTAAATTGTGAATTTGAAAACATAAAATAAAATCTAGATTGACAGCCAAACAAACCTTAAATTTCTCACTAATTTTTTTAATATTTTTATTTGCTTAATTTCACATTGACAATTTAAATTTAAAGATAAATTGCTCAAATTAGAAGAAAATATGAATATCACCCCTTTAGAGATAGAAATAATGAATATCTCTGTACGACTATACCAAATGAACTACCTTTGTACATTTCATTTTAAGCCACACAAAAATATTATAAAAAAGAAGAAAAAAAAAAAGGAATGTCACACTCCAAATTATGATAAAATAATTAAATAAGATGAAACAAACAAATAAATAACTGTACCCTAAAACACACAAATATTTTTCTATTTTCTACCTAGGCTTAATAAAGTGCTTCATATATCTTTTCTTTAAAAAAAAAAGAGAAAGAAAAGAAGGTCAAAGGCAACCATAGATTGGAATGAGCAGCCAAAGGCAGAAGAGAGGGAGAAAAGAAGGTCCACACCACTTGTTTCTGTCACACATAGTGTGTCAATAACTTTCAAATCAAATAGTCAATTAATGACTATTTTATTTTCTTTTGTATACAAAAAAAAAAAAAAAAAAAAATGATGATGATCATAAGACTAAAACGAATTGAGGTTAGGTTAGTGCCAAGCGTGAGGTCCACTTGAAACCTGTCTCTTATACACATCTAGATGTGTATAAGAGACAGCTGTGGAGCACAGTGCAAAAGCATTTGTTATGAACTATATGGTTTTTTTTGTTATTATTTAATAAATTAATGAGCAAAAGCATGCGAGAGGCATACCTTAGAGGGCGGTGATTTGGTGGAACCTCTCAATCCTCCAAAATTATAATTTTTTAAAATCTCTACCGATCTCTTCTTCTTTTCAAGTTTTATTTTTTCAGGTCAAAAGCTTCAATATTCCATTAATCATTTCGTCCTTTTAATCACTATATTTTACAATTCTTGACTACATGGAGAGTTGCAGCTGTATCCTTTTTTACTTTTCTTTATCGTATATTATTTTTTTTAAATGAAAAGTAGCATATACTAAATGGGAACTTTGCTTATTACGTTCTGGAAGCAAAGAAGACCCTTGGATATTACTCCAATCGCATCATTAATATGACATTTTGGGTAAGAGTTTAAAAACAATACAATCAAATTGTGCTTGAAAATATTGGATTTGGAGAGTTTAATCTAAATTATCCCGCAGTGTAATTCATAGATGAGGAGTTGTTATATAAAAGTTAGCCAGTTAAGAGCAAATGATGGAAGAGTATAATTTGAGTGAAAAGCTTCCATTTAATGGACCAAAGAGAAGCTATATAATGCGATACTGTAATTATGTCCAAGTCTAATTTGAATTATGTCACAGCATTTATACTTAAAAGGACAGTCGTTTTCTCAATTCATACATTATATAAACTCTAAAAAAAGATTATTTAGACGATATGAATTTATGGTTCACAAAACTGTATTTACTGAAAGTAGTATAATAGACTATTTTTATCATTCTAGAGATTATTCATTGTGTTGTTTTATTTGGAAAATACTCTAACATTGTTCATTGGTTCGTATATTATTGGTGCAAATCGTGGTCTATTTACATATGCCCTTTTTCTTTCTAATTAAGGAGCAACTTCATTGGGCACATAGCCAAAAAAAAAAAAAAAAAAAAAAAAAAAAAGCGCTCTTGATATGTATATGGAAATATTCTTTCAATATAATTTAATTTATATGTCGTAAAAGAAAAAGAAAAAAAAAAAAAAGATCATTTGGGGTTTTGCATTTACTAAATTTTACTCTTTTTTCTCTATTACAAAAAGGAAATAAAAAAAAAACGATGTATGTAAGAATTAAAAACTTTAAAAGGGTAAAAACCTTTTTAAAAAAAAAACAAAAAAGAGTCGATCATCTGTTGTAAAAAACTAGGATATGTGAAATTGTTTTATAAAATAATTTTAATGAAAGATTGAAATTTTTATAAAACAGTGTTTCTATATGAGTGAAATTGTTGATATGAGAGTGTGACAAACAATTTAGAAAACTAGGATACAACATTTTCTTTGAACCTCGATGATGTGACATTTTTTTTTAGTAATAGGATTCAACTACGTATATCAATTGAATTAGGCTTATTTTAGTATAATTTTAGCACAATAATTTTTCTTTCAAAAGAAATTTATTTCGGGAAAGGCACTATGTGAATATATACACGAGGTACAAATAGAGGTAGAACAAAAAATTATTTACTCAATCTTTTTTTAAAAAAGTAATAATTTGGATAATTGTTTT
The DNA here is from genome assembly GCF_009727055.1 of Benincasa hispida. Classification (NCBI taxonomy): domain Eukaryota; kingdom Viridiplantae; phylum Streptophyta; class Magnoliopsida; order Cucurbitales; family Cucurbitaceae; genus Benincasa; species Benincasa hispida. The sequence continues at coordinate 39,399,503 of NC_052351.1, read as the reverse complement.
AAATGGTAAAATTACTGAAATATTTTTAGTATAGCAAAATATCATTATTTATCAGTAATAGACTGCGATAGATTTCTATCACTCAATGATAAAAGTCTATCGCAGTTACTAACAGTTTTATGATATTTCTCAATGAAAAAAATATCTTAAAAATATTGGGAGATGTATAAATTGGGAAAATTTGTGACATCTTAAAAAAATAGCCCCAATGAAAAATGACTAAAATATCTATGATATTCAAAATTATCGAATCTTTTTTTTGTAAGTAAAGAAAAATGAATTAACTTATTTATAAATTTAATAAAATGTTAGTGTCTATCTGTAATAGACTGCGATAGACTTTTATTTATATTTTAACGTTTACATATCCTCAATTTATTTATAGTTTACATGTACATATCCTCACTTAATTTGATTGTCGATTTCATACTATATTAACTTTAAAAAAATCTTAAAGAAATCTTTTGTTTATATTATAACTCCCAATATTTAGGGTTCAGCAAATAATTTTTCTAAAAACAACAAATTTTCTTATCAAGAATATTATTCTCTCCCTCCATGAGCTTAGAATCTTTTTTCTCCCTTCTGTATGTGCAATATTTGACACTTGAATTTTATTCGATAGATAATAGGCTAAAGTAAGCATAGTTCAATAATAATTGATATTTATTTTTTTTCTTGGGGAAATTCAAAGATTCAAGACACAAATTTGCATTTCCATTGAAAAATATATAAATGGTTTTACATTGTTTCTTTTTTCTTTTTCATGAAAGCAACAATCCACGTAATTACATAAACTTCATAAAGCTAGCTATATAAAATTTAACGCGTATATCACACGAGACCGACCTTGCTTTTTTCCGGTCCAACATGAATTGCTGCATAGAGAAAATAGATCATAATTGGAGAATAAGAAATCCAACCATCAGATTTTAGGATGGTAATTGATATTTTTTACTTTTTGTTCTTTTTTGAGAGATAACCAATCATAATAAGAATATGGCTGGTTTAGTTCTCAATGGAATGGCCAACGCCAGGGCTATGGCCGGGGGTGGTTGGCCTGAAGTCATCCATCGGCCGGCCGGGAGATGAACCTGCAGCTGCTGTGGGAGGGTTCGGTTTCGGAGTAGAAACGGCACGGTTTGACCCTTTTCCTTCGTCAAAATTTTCAGCATGCAATTGGAAATGAGGGTGTTTTGGAGAGGTCTCAGAGAGTTGGTGATTTGTGTGGGTTGTCAATGGCCTGCTGAAGGCAGAATCTATAAGGTGACACAAAATTATAAGGGCAATGAAAAGAAAGGCAAAGTTTCGCTTGGTTGGCGCCATAGATTTCAATAAATTCCAACCAAAGCAAATTAATAAGGCAAAGCTGTGTTAAGACTTAAAGAAAGAGTATATGCAAAAACAGCATAAAATAAAGGGTTATTTATAGGAGAGTTGGGGGTACTATGAGTTATTTTCAGCCCACCAAAAGCAGTGGGAGCCCCTTTTTCGGCTCCCAATTGAAAATTTATTTAAAACTAATAATGATTAGAATTGTTAATGGGGGTTTGGTGAACTGAATTCTAAACTCTGACTTTTCGTTTGTCACAAAAGGGGAAGAGTTTTTATATACGGCAATTGGGGAATCGTAGGGTTGACTACTGATTATTTATTGGACACTTTTATTATTCTTTTTTAACAAGATACTCAAAAGATCAAACCATTGAACATCTCAACAATTGACTCAAACATAGCATCCAGATCATCACACCCCAAACCTTTCACAAAAGTACAAGTTATTATTGCTATGGTTGGTAGATAATATTTTCTTTTATTATGCTTGATTTTTTGTCTCTAACTTTAGTAAGATCATTTCCTTATCGGTGGTGATTTGCTGGAAGATTTTTTCTTTCTTTGTTGTTGTTGGTTATGGCCTATTGACCTTATGAATGGGATATATATTTATTTGGCTTTTTGGGGCGTTTTAGGTCAGCTGTCTTTACCCTTTGATTACAGCTTTCTTGTTCGAAAAAGTTTGGTGAAGAAACTGTGGGATTGTACGTAAATTACCTTTGTGAAACTAAGCAAACGTTCTCAAAAGCAGGTTCTAAAAAAGAAATCGTTTGTAAAATTGTTAAATATATCAAGTGAGTGGTTATTCATCTGAAGGTGACGAGAAGGTGAGATCATTGTTGTGACAACAGTTTTAGGGGGAGGCCAATTCTGCAGACTCATTGAAGAGCATATTGACATTAGAGGGAGCCTCACTTGCTCGTAATTCAGTTATGTGTAAGCTAACTTTATGTAATTTTAGTTGAAGTGTATGTTGTAGAACTAAATTACATACTAGTGAATTTCTTTTCACCTAGGCGTAGAGCTTCCCAGATGTAGGTGTAAGGATTGATGCCCTAAATCTCGTAGGGTTTTATAGTTTGTAAACCATGTATGAACAAACTCTTATGTGATTTATAATATATATGATATTTTATTCACTTTGTCCATAAAATATGTGATATTTTAGTTGCATCAACCACAAACCAATAAACTAACATCCAAGATTATCTTTGTAACTTAAACATGTATGTGGAGATATACAGGTGGATCATGTTTAAGTGATAACCTAAATGGTTTGTAGTATATGGATAAGGTTGGGTACCTTATCCTGGTGACACTACGAGTATGACTCGCTTTATAGGTGTTACAATTTTTATAAAGTGCTACAAATGATCTGATCCTGATCATTCATATATTAGACATGCGAACAGGGATATTCTATACAAAGAAATTTGTATAAGACCGGACCACGAAATGTTTAATCTCATTATATAACACCATTTATAATAGAGGCTTTCATGTCACCAAGATGACCATAGGTAACATGACCTTAATCCTGAGTGAATTGTGAACTCTTGCCTATGAGAGTGGTCCTTTGACTTGTATGGGTGAGAGTGGTCCTTTGACTTGTATGGGTGAGAGTGGCCAGATCACTGACTCAACGAGCCTACCATTTTGGGGATTCGTTTGATTGGGGAGTTGGGAACGCAGCTACACAAGAAGGAATTCACTCATTTCCTGAAGCAGGGATGAGTAGATAAATTGCTCCCTTAAGGGCTAATTCTAGGTCTTGAACAATATGGTGTCACACCCTTTCTTGGCCCAAAAGGGGTTTAGTCATAGTGGGACTATGATCTATTGTTCATTAGAGGGATCAGTGGTACATAAGGAGTTAGATGTAACTACAGGGGCAAAATGGTAATTTGGCCCAGTTGTACTTACGAGCAATTTGTGAAGGGTCATTGTATTATTGATTAGTTATATCCAATGGACACAGAAATATATCTGTAATACGAATAGTGCAATTGTCGGTCTTTAGTAGAGTGTCCAACAGTTAACGGATGGTGGATAATGTAATTAAAGAGTTAAATTAATTATTCACGTACTGTTGGAGCTTTAATTAATGTTTATTGGAGGAAATAAATATTTGAATGAGATTCAAATAGTTGTTAAATTTAATATAAATATGTCATAAAATAGAGAAAAAGAACTATGGTTTATATTGTATATGATACAATATTAAAACTACAGATTATGTGTTATATTTGATATAACTTATAGTTTAATATAAATAATATATGATAAGTTAGTTATCATATTTATTTATATTATTTATATTATTTTTCCTAATTTCTCTCAACCATCTTAGTGGGTAATTAATTAGTTTTTATGGCAATTTGGAATAAATGAAAAATAGTTTTCTTTTCTTCCACACGGTACAATGACTACACGATTGAGGGCCATTTTGCTATACGATAGAGTGCAAAAAAGTTCTATAATTTCTTCAATCTTCTTCCTCGTTCAAACTCAAAAATCACCCTTCTCACCAAAATAGTCAGAGCCTACAACTCTTAGACTCTCACCCTGAGTATACTGAAGAATCCTAGTGGTTGTGTCTTCTATTTTGATTCGTGAAGTTCTTGGAGAAAGTCTTCAAGGTTGTTGAATTCGAGGTTTGTGATAGTTTGAGGGTTTTATATGAAGAAATATTCTTCAAAAGTATAATCTCTTGAACTCTTTTACTTTACAAAAGCATATTGTAATTTATTAGAATGCATATCTTACTGTAAACTTGTTTTTCAATCAAAATGGAATTTGGAAGACTCGCTTCCGCTCAAGGATCTCTTGTTAAATTGAGTTCCTTCAGTGACATCTTTCCTGGCTTACGACATCATTATGATTCATTCTTCTTTATTTCACAAGCAATATGAAAAGAGAGGCTAGAGGAAAGATGTATTTGCTACACGATCGTGTAGCATTTGCTAAATGATGGTGTTGCTAATGTTACAAGATTGTGTAGATTTTGTTACACGATCGTGTAGCATTTGCTACAAGATCGCACAACAAGTTTGGTACACGATCACTGCAGAGAGTTTGTTAAAGGGTGGTTCAGTTCGAGCGGTTCAAGGCTTGGTTCACTTGTTTCGAACCGGATGACTCTTATGGTATAATAGTTAGCCTTTTAACTTTCTTTTAGGTGTCCTATCCCGATTCATTAACTATTTGTATTAAATATACATATGATGTATTTTTTTTTTTTTTTATATGTCAGATTGTATTGTATGTCATATAGAATCAAAATCCACCACAAGTTATGTATTTATTTTCATGCATCATTTATATTATAAGTGTTATAATATATGTATATGGATGATTTAATTTTATAGCATACTCATGCATCATATAATATAAGTGTTATACTACATGCTTGCATGCATAAATAACATAGCCATGTATCATTTATATTATAATCGTTATAATATATAGTTTGAATGAATGCATGTAATGTATGTTATTTAATTTCTTTACTTTATTATATATAAGTATTATGTATATGTAGTAATGAAATGAACATTGCATGATGCATGATATTACTTTAGGTAATCTTATATACGTTATAATTTTATAAAATATGTTAATCAATCTGTAGGTTTTAATTTGTTTCATTTACTTTATAAGAGTTATAAATAAATGAAATTAGAAATTAAATCAATAACTAAGAGTTGCATGCGAAGTTAGGTAAAATCATTTTTTAAAATAGTTTTAAAATATGGTTCACAGAGACCTAAGGTTACAAATTTCTAATGAGATTAGAAATTAGATTAATATTTTTTAATCGGTTTAATAGGATTAAATTGATTTCAATAAAAGATTAAATTTGTAGCAAACATATCTATAAAGAACCTTTTGTCTAGGCTAGGGTACTTAAGATGACAGAAACATCGCACCCCTACCTGGAAACCTACCTGGAGAGGTGAATTAGATAGATTTGCTACAAGCATGTAATTGTTGATTAAAATTTGTTAACGTGTTTAACGAATATTAATCAAAATTGTTTAACTTTCCAAAGTAAATATTACTTTTGGGCAAACATAAACAATCGCTTAGTAAAAATAATTAGTCGTATTTTTCTAAGTAAATTAAATCCTAGGTTGTTAAAACACTCAGTGGGAGGAAAAGATGTATATGATACGTCATTTTTTTCCACTCGCGTTTCTCCCTTAATATTCACACCGTAAGACTCATGCTTGGCCTTGAGGCACCTTGGGAGCATCTCCCTTTAGATGGGGTTTGCATGGGTCAATATCAAAGTGAATGGAGAGAGTATTCGTAGTAAGTGGGAGAGGGATGTGTGTCAACATGTCCTACAATCTCTTTCATTGGTTTGCACCGTGAGACCTTCTTGCACGGCCTTGAGGCGCACTGGGAGCGTCCTCCTTCGGATGGTTTGTGAAGTAGGTCAATATTAAGGCAAACTCCATATATGGATAAGATCGCTTTAGTTTTTTTCCAATCAGTTTTTCCCTTCGATTGGATTATTGAGGCATAACTCTATGATCTAAAATAAGGCACACTTACGGGAAATTATTAAGCAAGTTAATGATTGCTTGACCAAATAAATGATGACTGGTTATTATAGGAATAAGAGTTATTCTGGTGTAATGATTTGTTGAGAGTGTCTCAATTCAGTGGCTTTTGTCCTAAATCACTAAAATGTCATTGCAAAATTAAATGTTAAATGGGGTTCATTTAGATTTTATTAAAACTGATTGGATTTTTTTAGAGTTATGCTAAAATTTAATGTAAATCAACGTGTTTATTTTTCAGCAAATATGTCAAATAGCGTTTTTCCGTTAGTTGCCTTTTCTAGTTTGATCGATTTCAATTACACGACGTGGAAAGAATTCATTAAAAACGTTTTTCGTGGTAAACAAAATTGTCATGACTGAGGATTATCCTCAAGTCCCAACCCCTGATGTACCATGAATTGTTCGTAATGCATATGAGGTGTGGATGAAGACTAATTTGAGAGCCCGAGTTCATATTTTGGCAAGCATACATGATGCATTGACCAAAAGGTTTGAGAACATGGTCATTACACATGAGATCATGGAATCAATGCGAGAATTTTTTGAATGAAAGTTCTCATGTTTCAAGAAAAATAGGAATGATGACAATGAAACCAATAGTGTCAATTCCTAAGATAATCTCCAATCTATATTGAATGTTAAGGGACTGATAGAGAAAGCAATCGTTGCCAACTCTGATGAAGTTCATTGACGAGGATTGTCCTCTGAGATGAAACTTGAAGTTTATGACTTAGGTTGTGGAGCTAATCCGAGTACTCTTCAGAAAAGGAAGAACTCCAAAGTAAATAAATCTGATTTATTTGTCTTGGAGACGTGCTTAGTAGAGAATAATGATTCTACCTAGATAGTTGATTCAAGAGCTACTAACCACATGTATTCTTCCCATCAAGGATTTAATTTTTGGAAACAGTTGGAAGCTGGAGAGATGACTCTTGGAGTCGGTACTGGTGAGGCCGTTTCAGTTGTTGTTGTAGGCAAGCTTAAGTTATTTGTGGACAAGAAATGATTTATTTTATTAGATGACGTATATGTATTTCCTCATATCAAGAGGAACCTAATTTCTGTTTCCTGTCTAATTGAACAAAAATATTCCACAAAAATATTCCATATCCTTCTCTAAGAATAAAGGTTTTATTTTTAAGAATGGAATGGAGTTAGGTCTTGGTTCAATGGAAAATAACTTATATGTACTAAGGCCGTTAGTCATAAAAGTTGTGCTCAATACTGAAATGTTCAATACAGCAACAACTGTAAAAAGACCGAGAATATCTCATAAAAAAATGCTCATCTTTGGCATCTAAGGTTAGGTCACATCAATCTCAGTAGGATTAAGAGATTGGTAAAAAGTTGACTTCTAAATGGTTTAGAAGAAAACTCTTTACCAGTATGTGAGCCAAAGAAACTTTGGAGCTTATACATTCAAACCTCTGTGGTATGATAAATGTAAAAGCACACGGTAGGTATGAATATTTCATCTCTTTTATAGATGATTATTCTAGATTTGGGTATCTATACCTAATGTAACATAAGTCTGAAACTCTTCAAAAATTCAAGGAGTATTTCACTGAAGTTGAAAACTTTTTAGGTAAAAAGATAAAAACACTACGATCTGATCGTGGTAGAGAGTATATGGACTTATGATTCCAAAACTATATGATAGAACATGGAATCACATCCCAACTCTCAGCCCTAAGTACACCTCAACAGAATGGTGTATCAGAAAAGAGAAACAGAACCCTGTTGGACATGGTTCGGTCTATGTTGAGTTATGCTCATCTTCCTGACTCGTTTTAGGGATATGCAATAGAGACTGCAGTTTATATTTTGAACAATGTTCCCACAAAGAATGTTTCTAAAACACCTTTTGAGTTATGGAGAGGTCGTAAAGGTAGTTTACCCCACTTAAAGTAGTTTACGCCACTTTAGAATTTGGGGATGTCCAGCCCATGTGCTATTGGAAAACCTTAAAAAGTTGGAACCTCTTTCAAAGGTGTGCCTATTTGTAGGTTATCCCAAGGAAACAAGAGGTGGATACTTCTATGAGCCAAGTGAGAATAAAATGTTTGTATCGACAAATGTTACCTTCTTGGAAGAAGACCACATGAGGGATCATAAGCCACGAAGTAAACTGATTTTAAGTGAGATTTCTAATGAGTCTATTGAGACTTCAACAAGAGTTGTTGAACAGGCCGATATATCAATAAGGGTTGTTAATGTCAGTTCATCTAGTCATCCATCTTAAGAGTTGAGATTGCCTCGACGTAGTGGAAGGGTTATGAACCCACCTGTATGCTACATGGGTTTAATAGAAGCCGAAAACATCATAACTGATGATGGAGTTGAGGATCCATTGTTTTATAAACAAGCAATGGATGATGTATACAAGGATGAATGGATTAAAGCCATGAATCAAGAAATGGAGTCTATGTACTTCAATTCTGTATGGGAGTTTGTAGATCAAACTGATGGGGTAAAACCTATAGGTTGTAAATGGATCTACAAGAGGAAAGAGGTGTAGATGGACAGGTACAGACTTTTAAAGCTAGACTTGTGACAAAGGGTTATACCCAGGTTGAGGGGAGTGGATTATGAAGAAACTTTCTCACCTATTGTCATGTTAAAGTCTATCAGGATTCTCTTATCCATAGCCACATATTATGACTATGAGATATGACAAATGGACGTTAAGACTGCATTTTTGAATGATAATCTTGAAGAGACCATCTATATGAATCAATCAGAAGGATTCATTAAACAAAATCAAGAGCAAAAGGTTTGCAAGCTTAATCGGTCCATTTATGGACTGAAACAAGCATCTCGATCTTGGAATATAACATTTGATATTGCGATCAAATCTTATGACTTTGATAAGAATGTTGATGAGCCTTGTGTTTACAAGAAAATCATCAACAACTGAGTAGCTTTCCTTGTGTTATATGTGGATGATATCCTACTCATTGAGAATGATGTAGGTTTTCTGACTGATGTAAAGAAATGGCTAGCCATCCCAATTTCAATTAAATAATTGGGAGAGACGCAGTTTATTCTAGGGATCCAGATTATAAGGGATCGTAAAAACAAAATGTTGGCCTTGTCTCAAGCATCGTGTATTGACAAGATGTTTTTCAGATATTCGACGCACAATTCCAAGAAGGGTTTATTACCTTTTAGGTAGGAAATTATATTGTCTAAGGAACAATGTCCTAAGACTCCACAAGAAGTTAAGGAAATTAGACGAATTTCCTATGCATCGGTTGTTGGTAACCTTATTTATGTAATGTTATTTACTAAACCTGACATTTTCTATGCAGTAGGGATTGTCAGTTGATATCAGTCCAATCCAGGATTGGATCGCTGGATGGCGGTCAAAACAATCTTCAAGTATCTTCGAAGAACGAGGGACTATATGCTCGTGTATGGAGATAAGGATTTGATTCTTATAGGATACATAGACTCTGACTTTCAGACTGATCGGGATTCTCGAAAATTCACATCAGGGTCAATGTTTACTCTAAATGGAGGAGCTATAGTATGACAAAGCATCAAGAAAAGATGCATCGCAGACTCCACTATGGAAGCCGAATATGTAGCTACTTGTTAAACTGCTAAAGAGGTTGTATGGCTTAAGAAGTTCCTTACTGATTTGGAAGTTGTTCCAAATTTTTCTAAGGAACATTGTCCTAAGACTCCTCAGGAGGTTGAGGAAATGAGACGAATTCCCTATGCATCGGTTGTTGGTAACCTTATGTATGTAATGTTATTTACTAGACCTGACAGTTACTATGCAGTAGGTATTGTCAGTTGATATCAGTCCAATCCAGGATTAGATCATTGGAAGGCGGTCAAAACGATCCTCAAGTATCTTCGAAGAACGAGGGATTGTATGCTCGTGTATGGAGATAAGGATTTGACTCTTACAGGATACATAGACTCTGACTTTCAGACTGATCGGGATTCTCGGAAATCCACATCAGGGTCGATGTTTACTCTAAATGGAAGAGCTATAATATGGAAAAGTATCAATCAAAGATGCATCGCAGACTCCACTATTGAAGCCGAATATGTAGCTGGTTGTGAAGCTGTTAAAGAGGTTATGGCTTAAGAAGTTCCTCACTGATTTGGAAGTTGTTCCAAATATGTCTTTGTCCATCACACTTTATTGTGATAATAGTGGTGTTATGACAAATTCTAAGAAACCTAGGAGTCACCGAAGAGGCAAGCACATAAAGCGGAAATATCATTTAATTCGAGAGATTGTGCATCGAGATGACATGATTGTCATAAAAACTGCTTCGAAGCACAACGTTGCTGACTCGTTTACAAAGGCTCTCACGGCTAAAGTATTCGAGGGTCATCTAGAAAGTCTGGGTCTAGGGGATATGTGACATATTGGCTAGGGCAAGTGGGAGATATTATTGGGGTATAGTGTATGCCCATGTTTATTGTGTTTTTGTACTTTAATTATATTGTACATTAGGCTCCCTAAGTTTTAGGAAAAGTAGGAGATTGTTGGGATTGGTATCTTAAATCTCGTTATAATCTCGTAGTTTGTAAACTTTGTATAAACATATTGTTGTTAATAAAATAAGTGTTATTTTATAAGCATATATTCAATCCAATAAACTAATATCCAAGGTTATTTTATGTAATTTAAACAAGTATGTAGATACATACAACTGGATCTTGTTTAAATAATAACCTAAACGGTATGTAGTAGATGGATAAGGCTGGGTACCTTATCCTTGTGACACTATAGATACGGCCCTCTTTGTAGGTGTTACAAGTGTTGGAAGGTGCTACAAATGATCTGATCCTGATCATTCATGTTGAGACATGTGAGTGGGGGTATCCTATACAAATAGTTTGTATAAGACCGAACCATGAAATGATTAGTCTCTTTATATAACGCCGTTAATAATAGAGACTTACATTTCACTAAGATGACCATAGATGACATGACCTGAATCCTGAGTGAGTTATGAACTCCTACTCATGAAGGTGGTCCTTTGATTTGTATGGGTGAGAGTGGCCAATTTGCCAACTCAATAAGTCTACCATTTTGGGGATTCTTCTGACTAGGGAGCTGGGAACACAGCTACACGAGACAAAATTCACTCTTTCCTCGATGCAGGGGCAAGTAGATAAATTGCTCCCTTAAGAGTTGATTCCGAGGCTTAAACATAGTGGCCACACCCTCTCCTGGCTCGAGAGAGACTTGGTCATAGTTGGACTATGACTTATTGTTCATTGGAAGGATCAATGGTAATTAATGAGTTAGATGTAACTATAGGGGCAAAACGATAATTTTGGCCCTGCTGTATTTACGAGCAATTTGTGAAGGGTCATCGCGCTGTTGATTGGTTATATCCAATAGACACAGAAATTTATCCGTAGTGCCAAGAGTGCAGCTTTTAATCTTTAATGGAATGACTGGCAGATAACAGATGTTGGGTAATTTAATAAAGAGTTAATTAATTATCTATGTACTATTGGAGCTTCAATCTGCAGGTAGTTTAATTAATTATCCATGTACTGTTGGAGCTTCAATCTATAGGTAGTTTAATTAATTATCCATGTATTGTTGAAGCTTCAATCTACAGGTCTATAAGGTCCCCTCTGTAGCTCAACAGGGATTTAATTGAGAATTATTTTTGGATTAATTTGAAGTGTTCAAATTAATTGAGGGAATTAATTATATATGATTTAATTAATATAATGTATTTGATACATTATAATATAAGATAATATGAGAGGGATTGGAATATGATTCAAATACTAATTATATGAATGAGATTCATGTAATTAAATTTAATATAAATATGATTTATATTAAATACCATAAATAAGTTGAGAGGATTTAAATATTTGGATATGATCCAAATATCAATCAGATGAATGAGATTCATATAAGTGAGCTCACTATAAATGTAATTTATATTAAATGCCATATATGATTGAGAGAAAATACATCTATAGGTTATATTATATTTGATACAGTATGTAACTATAGATTATATGTTATATGGGATATAACATATAGTTTATATATATATAATAAAGTTGTTATTATATGTATAATTATTATTAATTAAAGGGAGGGAGTTACAACTTCCTCTCCCCTTCCAAATGTCCCTACTGTTCCAATTGACGGGATATTTTTTTATAGTGAGGATAACATTCAACGTTGGAAGTATATGGTACAATGTTGTATTGCTGACGAGAAAACTCTCTTTGATCAGACCAAATCCTATCTAAAAATTATGCATCTTTTTTAACATGCTGGTCTTCTTAAGACAGTTTTGGACCTTGGTCCTTTTTATCCTCAATTAGAGAGTTTTTGTAAATTTACCCTTTAAGTTTGATGATCCTAATAGTCCTTATTATCAGAAGGTCCACATTCGTGGGAATTGCTTCTCTATTTCTCTAACCTCTATTAATGCATATTTTGGGCATGAGGAGTCTCTAGTTTTAGGTGCTGCTCATCATTCCACTAAGGAGCTTGTTACGAAACTAACTGGGGGCACTCATTCTCAGTAGCCTAAGTCTGGTCAGTTATCTTCTTCTACGCTCAATGTCAAATATGTTATTATGTTTCGTATTTCCATTGCAAACTGGTGTCCTTTTACACACGGCTTCAGTCTTTCCCCTTCTATGGTCAGTCTTTTATATCAAATTGGTACTATGTCTAGTTTCAATTTTGGAGTTTCTGTGTATATTCAGCGTCTAAGTCATGTTGATTCGTTTTCCATCAAGCTTCCAATTAGTCTTCCAAGACTTTTCTCTGGTATTCTTTTGTCTCGGTGCCCAACAATTCTTGGCCCCAATGATGCACCTGAACCAACTCCTAAGCTTCTCAATCTTAACTACAATATATTTCAATGCATTCATGTTTCTAACATTGTGCACAACATTCAGCCTCCCAAGGCTTCTGACATTCCTCTCCCAGAGGATCTTTGGGTACCTGAAGGTGGGGTGCTGCTTCCCACTGAGTTGGGTACTCGCATCCTACGGATTTTGTCTGTTGAGTCTCGCTCTCTGACCATGGTTATTCGTGATTTGACTGGTCGTCATGCTAAAATTGGTGTCTTAGTTCATCTCTTCAGTTTGTCACTTCCTCGATCTGGTGTGGATCCTTCTTCGGCTAATTGATTTTATTCTTGGCAAAAAGGGGAGATAATTATGTAGTTTTGTGGATGACTTGTTGTTCTTTGTTTGTTTTGATGTTTTGATCAATTTTTGTGGTTGTGGTTTTGCTGACGTTTTTTTTCTTCTGTGTCTTGGTTTGACTGTGTTGTTTCTGTTATTGTCCGAACTGTAATGTGTGTTCTCATACTGAAGTGTTTGGTTTCTTCTCATTTCTACCCTCTCCCCCTTTTTTTTTTTGCCATAAAAAAAATCTTTTGCCAAAAGGAAAGTTTGTTATTATTATGGTTCGCAGATAATATTTTCTTTTATTATGTTGGATTCTTTGTCTCTAACTTTAGTAAGATCCTTTCCTTATCGGTAGTGATCTGTTGGAAGATCTTTTCCTTTTTTGTAACTGCTAGTTATGGCTTATTGACCTTATGATTGGGATATATTTATTTGGCTTTTTAGGGTGTTTTAGATCAGTCATCTATACCCTTTGATTTTCTTTTTTGAAAGAGTTTGATGAAGAAACTGTGGGATTGTACATGAATTACCTTCGTGAAATTAAGTAGACCTTTTCAAAAGTAGGTTCTAAAAAAGCAGTCATTTGTAGAGTTGTTAAAGATATCAGGTAAGTGGTTATTCATTTGAAGGTGAAGGGAAGGTAAGGTCCTTGTTGCGACAACAGTTTTAGGGGGAGCCTAATTCTGCATACTCATTGAAGAGCGTCTTGACGTTAGAGGGAGCCTAACTTGCTCACTAGTAATTTAGTTATGTGTAAGTTAACTTTATGTAATTTTAGTTGAATTGTATGTTGTAGAACTAAATTACATACTAGTGAATTTCTTTTCACCTAGGCATATAGCCTCTCAAACATAGGTGTGATTACACCGAACTGGGTTAATAAATTTCTATGTTTTCTATCTTTCTCTTATCTCTCCTAATTATCGTTGTTTTTGTCTGTGATATCTCTCCTGGCTTACTACATCATTGTGATTCATCCTTCTTTATTTCACAAGCAATATGAAAAGAGAGGCTAGAGGAAAGCCTTCTAATTTAGGGAAGCCATTTCAATATCATAATTACAAAAGAGAGAAGATTTAGTGCATCAAGAAGGTGTGGCACTAGATTTATAATATTTTCTTATAGATGTGAATGAGACTTTTCTAAATTTTAAACGTTCTATTATTGCGCTCCAACCAAATGTACCATAAACTAAGATGAGACATAGATGTCGTCCAAATGCAGCATCGATCAAGTTACACTGAATGACCTTTTTTATAGAGCTCTGAGAGATAGATGTTGTCCTAAGATGAGACCATATTAGAGAAAATTTTAATAAAGAAAAAAAAAAGACATCTTTTTTTTGTGTTATTAGATAATCTAGGATTTTTCATCTCAAAATTAATTGGCAATCTTACAAAAATTTGAAATCTCTTAATTTTTCAATATAGGATCCTAACATCTGTGCATATTAAAGTTTGACTTTTAGCTTGGAATAATGTAATTGTCATTTGTGGTGAAGCATGATTATTTGAGACTTAATTAAGGATTTTTTTTTTTAACTTGTTTGCTTTGTGATGTAGAAAGTTTGAGGTAATAGTTCAAATCTATAGCCAAGTGAGGAAAGTCCAGCATACGCTTAAGGTTGAGAAAGAACACTCTAGAAAAATGTTCTATTTTCAAACATGATTTCTCCCTTGAATCAATCCTCCACCGTTGCAAATATATCAGTGCAAAATCTTCTTGGTTTAACATCCCAAAGTATAGTGAGGCTTTCTATAGCAGGATTAAGTGAAAAATTAACAATTGGGAAGATACATTTTTCTAACACCATAACTAGGACAATCAGTGGACCATTGAGAAATCAGTACATGAGATTCTTTGCTCTATTAGACATTAGATGTTTAACTATTAAGGAAGCCTCGGATCAAAGTATCGCATATTGGAATTTCCTCCCTCGCAGATGGTTTCTGGACAGAGAAATTGAACTTTGGATAATAATATTTCTTGTGGATTGTCCTATAAAAAATACAAGAGAAAGATTTATGAAGATTTATTCATTCCATTTATTTTTCTTATTTGATTGTTTTCTTTATAGTTAGTTTTCCTATTATGGGTAGGCCTAGTTAGCCCTCTTTATTCTTTCCTTATCTTTAGGATAGTAGTTTATTCTTTTTTCTTTAGATTTCTCATTGTTATTTTATAAAGAACCATCCTTTGTAATTAATAATTATGTATCATGAAAATATGCTTTTCTTGAATCTCTAACCCAATGTTCTTTATGGTATTACAGCGATTCTGCTCTAAAATCATTCCTTT
This sequence comes from Benincasa hispida, assembly GCF_009727055.1. Taxonomy (NCBI): domain Eukaryota; kingdom Viridiplantae; phylum Streptophyta; class Magnoliopsida; order Cucurbitales; family Cucurbitaceae; genus Benincasa; species Benincasa hispida. The sequence continues at coordinate 39,384,147 of NC_052351.1, read as the reverse complement.
CTATTCTCTTTAAACACTCTTTAACTCATCATGGTTGAAATCGAAAAAATTGAAAGAAATCAATCTTAGTTTTGAAAGCCTTGGATGTTGGGTTGTATGTCCTAAAACTCACAGTTTGTAAAACTAAACATATTCTATTTGTGATAAAATGTTATTGAGGTTTTGTTCAAAAAATTGTTATTGGATATGTAAGTTGCACTAAATCTAATAAACGAAGATCCATGATTATTACATGAATATTTGGACTTTATGTGGAGACATTAGAATGGATCAAGTTCAAGTAGATAGCCAAAACAATCTATAATATATGAATAAAGTTGGATACCTTATTCTAGTAACACTATTGGATGCAACCTACTTTGTATTTAATACAAACAATGTGATCCTGAATCGTTCATGTGGAGACATGCAAGTGAGGGCATCCTATGCAATGACTTTGTATAAGATCGGACCAAGAAAAAAGTCACTCTTACTTTATAACGTTGTTTACTGTTTAAGACTGACTATTTTAAAACGATGACCTAGGTAACTCGACCTTAATCCTGAGTTAAATATGAACTCTTGTTTATTCGGGATTATCCTTAAATTTGCATAGGTGAGGGTGGACTCAACAATGCTAGCTAAATAAGCCTTATATTTCAGGGGTAAGACCAAGTAGATAGTTGGGAACATAGGGTGCAAGAAGAAATTCACTCCTACCCACTTTTTAGGGATAGTAGAGCGGTTGTTCTTTTAAGTACTAATTCCAGGTCTTGAACAAAGGACCTCACCCTCTCACTAGCCCAAAAGGGATTCGATTTGGTGATTGGATCACAAACCATTTGTTCATTAGAGGATCAGTGGGTCTTAAGGAGTAAGATGTAATCTTGGAGGTAAAACAGCATTTGACCCAGCCGTTATTATGAACAACCTGTGAAGGGTCACCTTACTGATTACGGTTAAATCAAGTGGACAAAAATATATCTACGGTGAGGGGAATGCAACTACTGGGCTTTAATAGAGTGACGCGGTAGTTAACTAATATTGATTAATTTGGTTTAAAGAGTTCCAAATTAATCTCAGATCGTTAGAGTCCATGATCTTTAGGTCCATTAGGTCCCCTTATTAGATCACAAACGAATTAAACCTTAGAATAGAGTGATGAGTTTAATTTGAAAAGTTCAAATTCAAATTAAGGGAATTAGTAATTATATACAATATAATTACACGTTTAATTATCAAATTAAACAAAATTGAATAATTGAATAATATTTAAATTTGATTTAAATATTAATTGCATAAATATGAATTCATGATCAAGGAATTGGTATTTATTAATTTAATATTTGATATTAAATTAATATAATTAATTAAATTATTTAATTAATTATTAAACATTAATTTTATATAAAATTAATTATGTATAAAATCAATAAGTTTTTAATTTTATATTACTTATAGTATTAACATCTTAATTTTAATTTTGAAAATTAGTTTTCAAAATAAAAAGAAAATTGAATTTTAAATTGAAATTCATTGTTAATTAGGAAAACTCATTAGTGGGTTTTCCCATTTTTGCACAATGCCACTAAAAATTCCACCAAAATCCTTCAAGTAGGTGTTATGGATGTATTCTGAATGCATGATTGAAGTGAATAGAAACCAACTCTCTTTAGCTAGTTCAGAGGTCATGCAAATAATTTTCTCTGAAATCTTGGTTGAAGAAATGTTTTTCATTCTACATGTTGAAAACCTAGACTTTTTCCTCTAAAATTTCCTGAATACTAGCTCATTTTGGATCTCACAATCTAATCTAAGGTTCTAGAGAATAGTAGGGAAGATCAAGTGGTAGTCTACAACACTTTGGAATAGAGATTCAAGCTCAATTTGAAGATAGAAGAGTTCTGCAAAGGTATTTTTAGAAACCCCTTTTTTATCTTATGAACATGCTTATTTAGATGCTAAAATTGATGAATTAGAATTCTTAATGACCATGATTTCTTTCGTTAATTGCATGCTAACTCCATCATTGGAAGGATGATGAACACTATTCAGTAAGAAATGCACAAGCTGGTGAAGGGAAAAAGGAGTATAAATACCAACTTTGTTCACACTGCATTTGCAAATTTTTCATGTACTAATTCTTTCCCTAATAATGAATGGATTTTTGATACTGGGGCAAGCAATCATATGACTCACTAATTTGAAACCCTGATGAAACCTCAAACTCTTGAAAAATCAAGTCTTGCTTACCTACCCAATAATGTCTCTATCTATGTTACATATAGGGCCAGTACAATTGTATGATGATCTTGGTTTGAAGAAAGTATTATTCATACCTAAGTTTAGGTACAACTTGCTATCTATTAGTAAGATTACTGAGGATAGTAGGATGAGAATAATCATTTACCCCTCTGGATGTCTATTTCAGGACTAGGAGAATAGGTTCATAGCCATTAAGAGACTTGATCAAGGCTTATACAAAATTGATGGAAACAGTTTTGGAGTTACTTAGGAAAAAATGTAGCAACTTTTTTAGAATAACATAATTATGGATAGACAGTTTCCAACTATGTTTTCTGGAAATGATAGAAACTTTAAATGTAATGGGAGTGCTGATTTGTTATGACATGCTAGAATGGCACATTGTTCTTTTTAATCATCTGGCTCATATTAAGGAATTAAACATTCAGATTTCTAAGAATTATGTTTGTAATATTTCTCTTATGTCTAAGCAGTGTAGATTAACTTTCCCAAAAAAAAATTACAAAAGTTGAGAAAACTTTTGACCTGATACACACTGATTTATGGGGTCCTTACAAAGTCAAATCCTATTCAAGGGCTCATTATTTCCTCACAATTGTTGATGACTTCACTAGATGTATATGGACTTATTTTCTCCATGACAAAACTCAGGCAAAATTCTCAAAGAATTCTTTACTCTTACCAATACTCAGTCCCACAGACAGATAAAAGTGCTTAGAAGTGATAATGGGACTGAATACGTGAACCATGAAATGAATTCTCTCTTAAGAAACAATGGAACAATTTATCAAATGAGTAATCCACATACTCCGTAGCGAAATGGAATTGCTAAGAGAAAACACATGCATCTACTGAACTTAGCAAAAGCTTTAAGAGCGTGTGCCTCTCTTTCTATTTGATTTTGGGGGGAATGCATCCTACAGCTACTTATTTGATCAACCTCATACCCTTTAGAATCCTAAATTGAGAGTTCCCTATGTCAAACCTTTTAATAAACCATCTCATTACAATTCCCTCGAAGCTTTTAAATGCTTGAGCTATGCAACCAACCTACAATCGGCGAAGAAAAACATTTGACCTTAGGGCACACATGTGTGTTTTTCTAGGATATCCAATCGAACAAAAGGGATATAAAATGGATGATCTTGACAAGAAAGTCATGTTGACCAGTTGAGATGTTATATTTCATGAGAATATTTTTCCATTTTCTTTAAAGAATGATGAAAGAGAGAAATTTCCAAATTATTTGTCTGTCAATATGACATATACCTTAGCATTTGAGCATTCTAACACTGAACATGAGCCAGTCTTTGACCCACCTAGATTATAAGCAATTTTACCTTTTGACTCCAACGCATATGTTGATTTTGACAGTCATAGAATTGATCATGTATGTATTGATCCTGCACCCTCAAACATATTTCCTAGAAGACAAACTTGCTTCTATCTCACCTTAATGACTTTGTTCTTTCCTCTAAACCACAAAAACCAGATCAAACACATCATTTCTTGCCCCTAATCCTGAATTTAATCACTCATATCATGTTTTTATGTCCAAAGTTGACACTGATGTTGAACCTCCATCTTTCCACAAGGCTCAAAATGAACCCAAGTGGATAGTAGCATTGAATCAAGAGAATGAAGCCCTTGAAAAAAAAAAAAAAAAAAAAAAAAAAAACTGACCTGGCTAAGTCAGTAAGAGAAAATGGGGAGGAAGCCTGAGGCTTCAAGTGGGTCTTCAAAATTAAAAGAAATTGTGCAGGTAAAGTTGAGAGGTACAAAACTAGGTTAGTAGCTAAAGGCTACAACCAGAAAG